>NC_028458.1:52198850-52306037 GCF_000263155.2 Setaria italica | reverse complement strand
ATAGTTGTTTTTGTTTCTAGATCCATGCGGATGTTGTTTGGCATACGTTTTCTGTACTTAATTTCTAGTCTTGATTCACTCCGGTTTCGTTACACCCCCCCCCCCCCCCCCCCCCCCCCTGCACCGGCTGCTGCTGCATCACTAACGGCGGATGCTCCATGTGCAATCAATACTGGAGTGTTCAGAAGCAAAATCTCTGGACCGGCTCTGGAGGAAAAGATGGTGGTTTGAAATTTTGATCCTCTGCCGCCCTCCATGGCCGAAGCCTTTGTAACTTTGTTACCGCAAAAAGAGAGGAAAGAACACGCGGTGAAACCCAACCAGCTTTCGAATGCACGTTACCATGCAGATTATGAGGTAATGAAAACTTCGCAAGGATGGCGAGAACGCATGCTTGAAATTGAAGTAGGAGACGTACGTATCATGGACGTCAGGGGAAGGTGCCGGCCGGCTGGTGGATAAAGCGTGGACGCCTAGTGTATCTTTTGCGTAGGGCATGAGCGAGCCTCGTGCCGTGCGTCCAGGGGCCGGGTGCCTTGGGCAGCTCAGCCGCATGCAGCCAGCCGGCGCGCCAGAGCACAGGACAGCGGCAGCCGGCAGGCTGATCGATCGATCGGTCGACGCAGCGAGGGCGCCTGCATGTAGCGGCGGTGCAGAGGCTCAGGCCATGTTTAGTTACTCCCAACTTCCAACTTTGACACTATGCAAAAAGAAGATTCCCCATCACATCAAACTTGCGGTACATGCATGGAGTACTAAATCTAGATGAAATTAAAAAGTAATTGCACAGTTTTGTTGTACTTTGCGAGACGAATCTTTTGAGCCTAATTAGTCAATATTTGGACAATAATTTACAAATACAAACGAAACGCTACAGTGTGCTACAGTGCTGTAACAGTAATTTGGCACCTCCCAAATTGGCCAACTAAACAAGGCCTCAATGATCGTCGATTCATGCGTCCCTGTTCCCGTGGACTTTCGTGTCGTCCAGAGGCGAATCATTTCCTGGGCTCCTCCTCCGTCTTTGCCTCGGCCTACTGCCCTACGTACTTCGTTGCGTCGTTGGTTGATTCGAGTTGTCACTCATGGGTCACAGTCGTGCCGGCCCTGGAGCTGATCTGAGCGCTCTGGAGTCGACTCGCTCTCTCTGGTGCCGGATGCCGGATGCGCCTCCTCTGCCTAGTCCAATCGATGTACATGTGCTAGTCAGATTTTTTCATGGAAATTTATGGAAAACACTTGTCACCTCCTCAAGTCTCGATGCAAACGTGTGACGTGAACTTTCTTTGAGAGCACACCACGCATTTTGTTTGTCACTCTTAACAACTTTGTCGGGTTGTGCTTTGACCTCGTGACCGACTAGCTTCTACTACTTCGGTTCTACTAGAACGAGAGCGATACGTACACCTTTGGAGCCGGCGACCAGTACGATACGGCGTAAAGCTCAAACTACCACCTGCACGAAAACAAGATCCCAGACTTCCCTCACAAATACGCTGAAGGCGATGCTGCACGGCAAATGCCGTATCCCGCGGCGAGGCCATTAAACTTAGCAGCGTGAGGGGGCTGCGCGGCACGCCGGCACGCGACAATTTACTGTACTTGCCAACGCCGGCGATCGTATTGCTCGGTAGTACCCTGGTACGGGTGTGCCGTGCTCGTCGACCCGTCGTCGTGTTGCAAGCCGCTGCAGCAATGCAGAGCGCGACGGGTCCCAGTGCGCCGGGCCACGCGCTGCAGGAGACGAGAGAGCCCAGCGGGGACGGGGACGCGGGGCCTGTGGTGGGGGCGCGCGGCCCTTCAGCAGCAGCGCCCTGCGGCTTGCCCCCACGGCCAGCGGCAGCGGGATATGGCCGGTGTTTATTGACCCGCGCTCGCAAACAAGGCTCGCCAGTTTGGCGTCCAGATCGCGCGCAGACCAGGGCCACGGGCCACCCCACCCCTCCGCCGGGCGGTCGGAGGCTCGGAGCGGCCTGGGGCTCGCGCTGCGCTCGACACGGCACCGGCACTGGTCCGGCGCTTCGCAGGGCCGGCACGCCGGGCACGGCGAAAGTGAGAGGCACCGGCCCTGTGCTGCTGTGTACGTGCTTGCCTTCGCTCCCTTTTCTGGTTTCGCTGTCCGGCTCAGAGCGAGAGGCGATCAGCTCCTCGCGCCGGTGAGGACCCCAGGCCAGGCCGGCCGACACGTAGACGTCGCCGCCGGTGCCGCGGAACCAGCCGGGATTCATCGAATCGCTTCGCAACCGTGCTCCCGGCGTGCAGTACAAATAACCCAAAGGCAGCAGTTTTTCGGGCAATAAAATGTGTGCTCGCAAGAGTTCCAGCTTCATGACTTCGGGCTCATTGAATGTGATGTGTACAGTATATTGAATGCTCTCGAGTGCCTTCACCTCCATAAATGTGTAATTCCAGATCGGACATTTATGGTGTATAGTACGTGCAGGAAACATAACTACATAAGGGCTTCACTTACTGCACATGATGGATGAAACAGAAATTAGAGGAAGCCGCATTTCCACTGCACTGCTACTGCTTCCTCCATTCTCTTCCAATAGAACTATTTGCAAAACTAAATTTTTCTCTTTTGATAGTCCTATTTGAATTGCCACCTCGTGTTAGACACAGATGACTTGTTTGATTCCCGAGTAGAGTAACTCTTCTAAATAAATAATTGGTGCATATACATGATGACATTGATGCCGAGATGCATGTATATGATAACGAGAAGTACATAATGACATGATTCATTTCATTCATTAGATGATAAGTAGAGTTCATTCTCCATGGTCATTGTGCCAAGATGAAATAGTCCTGTCAAAAGAGAATGGAGGTCATCATGGCCTGTGATCCTCTCTTCTAACATACTACTATTGTTGCTAGTGGCGGTTGATCTATGCAGCTCTACCTAGACTGCTTCGTTGTCCCAGTAGTTCCTCAGCTGCGACATATGGAGGAGCAGCCCATCTCGGCCTAGTCCGGTAACGCTGCTCGTCATGATCCATGGCGGTGGCTCTGGATACAGCCCGCTGATTGTTTCCTGGAACACCTTGATGTTCTCATCAGGCCGCCCCCCTTTACCCTTCTTTACTTTGTCGCACTTGGTGAACACAAAGGTCAATCCGATCTGAACAGCAATGCAGATAATTAGTTAGGCTACTGTTAGAGATCCCTAGTTAGAGATCAGCATGAAAGACATATTTAGGGGGTGTTTGGTTCCACGGACTAAAGTTTAGTCCCTATCATATCGAATGTTTAGATACTAATTAGGAGTATTAAATATAGACTAATTACAAAACCAATCGCACAGATGGAGGCTAATTCGCGAGACGAATCTATTAAGCCTAATTAATCCATGATTAGCACACATTTATTGTAGCATCACATTGTCAAATCATGAACTAACTCGGCCTAATAGATTCGTCTCGCGAATTAGCCTCCATATGTGCAATTGGTTTTATAATTAGCATATATTTAATACTACTAATTAATATCTAAACATTTGATGTGACAGGAACTAAACTTTGGACTAAAGAACCAAACAGGCCCATAGCATCAACACAAGAAATAAGCAAAACATTAAGTTAACAAAGAGCAGATAAAAAATTATCAGTGGAAGAATATACTGCCTTACATTGTTACGACCAAGCCAGTTAGCACAGTCAAGATCAATTTTCTGTGGCGGAATACTGGCATCAATAAGGAGCAGTACACTGACCAAGGTATCTCTGTTCAAGAAGTACCCCTTGGTAAATGACGACCAGTCCATTCGAGCTGATTGGGACGCAGCTGCAAACCTAATGCAGGAAGATTGTCATGTTCGCTAGATGGGCCTGATGAGCTCCAACAGTATGTTGATAATATAGTTTATACTAGAGCAGTGCTCTAATGATTCTTGAGTAAAAAAATCTTAATAATTGAGTATGGAAACAGAAAATTAGGTGGCTCTTACGTTTCAGTACACGTACTTGTTTCATGTTTGTTACTACATTCTCAAGACAGCAGTACATGAAAAAAGAAATGCTAGCCAAAAAACCATTAACCAATGCAAGCTGAGCGTATGCCCTATCTAGTTTCATGGGAAAAGAAATTGTTATGGGCTTCAAAAGAAGCTAAACGTTTATGGACTCAATGGCATGTCACTTTGTTTTCATATCAGAAGTTTGAACCTGAATGGATTGCACCTAGCCACCTACTGTCCTACATGTAAGCATGTTAAATTTATCACAGTTACACAAATGCAGCATAAACAAATGTATGCGTGAACAGCTGCTGGATGCAAAGGTTCTGGAACAATCTCTCCAACAGAGGAGTGGTGAGTATCAAATTCCTAAATGTCTATGCCAAAATTCAAGTGCAACGCAAATTAACACTTCGGCAGGATTAGATTTGTAGTTGATATGAGAGAGAGAGAGAGAGAGAGAGAGAGAGAGAGAGAGAGAGAGAGAATGCTCCCATTCTGTAACATAAAAACCAAGGCAACAGTGAAAGTTAACTTCCTATACTGAGATCAACCAGGTAACTAGCTTTTCCCTTGAACACAATCAGATAGCTAGTTTATCTATAATGGGTGAAAAGAGTGAACATACCCGTAACCAGGCAAATCCACGAGGTACCAACTCTTGTTAACCAAAAAGTGATTAATTGTCTGGGTCTTCCCTGCAGAACATATGATTTAGAACCCATGATAGTGTATGAGAAATGAACTACTCCCTCTGTCCCAAAATTTAAGATTTTTTAGTTTTGTATTAAGTCAAGTTTCTCTGACTTTCACCAAGCTTATAGCAAAATATATTGACATCTACAATACCAAATAATTTAAAAGACATATTTCATGGTGGGTTTAATTAAACTAATTTGAGGTTGTAGATTTCATGGTGAATTTTTCTATAACTTGGTGAAGGTTAGAGAAGTTTGACTTATGACAACACTAAAACACCTTACATTTTGGAAGGGAGGCAATAATTGAACAGAAGGCAAGATGTCATGCCAAAAGCAAAATTTGTCACATATCGAAGTAAATTCAATAGGTTTGATAAATGAGAACAAGGATATATTATAGCCGCAGCAGATGTGAAATTAGCAAAATCAAAGTGCCATCTACACTAAAACCCTCCTAAGCAAAAGAATGAAATATGATAATTGCAAAACCAATCACTGGTTCTGAAAGGTGCAAAAAGATCACATTTTCCGTACTTTGAATGATAGACATATCAAAAGACCTTCATCAAATCTTCAGAAATCAAAACCAAAGTTCAAAATTCCAAATAGTCATAAAATAGTTGACCACGCCAAATAACAGTTCTCTGCAGGCAACCGGCAGTAACCATTTTTTTCCATCAGCTGTTTTAATTTGTTGAATTTAAATCCAAAGTTTGCGTTAAAATATGATCCGAATTCTAGTAGTGCTACCAGATTCATTTCCTAGTCTATTACGAGATCTACTCTAGAGATAGAGTTCCACTCCTAAGTTAGTTCTACTCCCCTCAGTCCCTCACCCTCTGTGGACCAAAGAGTAAGACAGCTGCAACAGCCATTGTAACATCCCTACTTGTAAACTATTCTCATTAGTGGTCGTCTTCAGTGGTTTTCTCCCACAAGGTTTTTTCTACAATAAATTTGATGCTTGTCCATCTATTTTTGCTGCGCAATTCCTAACAGTTTAAATGCACGGTTCCCTGACAGGATATCACCCAGATTGACAGCCAATTTTCCCAAATCCCAAAGGGCTACCGGCCCAAATCTGAAGGACTGGTTCTCATTCAACTGCCACCAGAATTAATTTAAAACAATTTAAATTCAATAGTACCCCGTACTCATCATTAACTCCACCTCAATCCTCTGATGAGGTTTGCTCTACCAGTAGCAACCGGGAAAACGGATTGTTCCTGGGATTTGAAACTCATCATTAACTACACCTCAATCCTCTGATGATGAATTTATTAGGTTCCGTCGAACCACTAGGTAACCTCAATTCAAAAGTTAAGGGGGAAGGGGAATGACATAATGCAATCTAACGCGCCACAACAAAGCACGCAACTAATTGATATGCCGCTTAAGAGCTAAACAGGTAATAGCATGTTCTTAGTCTCACCGGGCTTCTTCGAGGTCAGCGCAGCTTCCTTGCGACGGGTGAGGGCGTTGATAAGCGAGGACTTGCCGACGTTGGACCGTCCGAGGACCGCAAACTCGGGGCGGTCGTCCTTGGGGCAGTCCCGGGCGCGCGCACTGCTCCTGACGAACTCGGCCTCTTTCACCCTTGCGTCCCCCGCGTAGGGACCCACCACGATGTTCGACCCCGGGATGACCATGTCCGCTGTCACCGCCGCGCCCGGCTCCACTCCAGGTGGCAGGAACAGCGCCGTCTTCACGATCTCCCTGGGCGGCGGCGCGAGCTTCCTGGCGTTCTTGCGGGGTACAGCAGGCGCCGGCGCCGCATCGCCGGCGGCGGCCGCCGAGAGCGTGCACCGGGCAGGGACGCACGCGCGGGTGAGCGGCGGCGGCGCGAGGGCTCGGAGGAGGGAGAGACGCGGTCGGAGGAGCATAGCAGCTGGAGCGCGCGCTGGGTGTTCGACGGAGTGGCGGATGAGGCGGCGCCGGATGGCTGAGGCAGACGGCAGCAGCGTGCCGCCGGTACCGCGGGGACTCTGCTGTAGCTTCGGCCTATTGGTTATTCGGTGAATATGGGCCCAATTGTGAGAGGAGAGGTTGGGCCCTTTTGGCTGCCGGGCCTATTATTGCAGACTAGGCCACACGCACACAAAGTATCCCTTTTCTTTTCAGTTTTCATATTTTCTCGTATGATTCAATCCATGTTGTTCAGACTAGCCTAGCGCATGCATAACTGCACATTGCTACCATCTGAGACATCATTAATTTGACAAAACTACTTGTCTCGATCTCACTCCTATGAGTTGGGCTCTCGAAAAAATATGTTGGATTGAGAACATATATATAGTACTCTCTTCTTCCCAAATTACCATTTTTTTCTTCTTAAATGGCTGAGAGTTATTCTTCTTCGTTGTAGTAACTAAGAAATCCCAACCAACGTTTTTTTCAAAAAAATAATCTATCGCTCAATAAATAACTCTAGAAAAATCTCTTAATGGCTTCAAGATTCTTTGGCTATTTGAGTTTCTTTTAAAAAAACATAAAAAGAAAACGTTGTAAATGCTACTGGTATTTTGATTTGTCATTATCAGGTCGGTTACCAAAGGAAATAAAAAGAAAAGAGTACTGACATAAGAATATAAGATATTACATTATTCATTGCTGACTAAGTGTTGTGACGTCTTAGGTATAAACAACTTTTTCTAGCCATCAGGTTTGGTTGTTAGGTCTGTGATGTGTGGGTATCAAATTCTGACTTCATCCATTCAGTTGCGAAATAGCATGACTACCCTACTTAAAGACAATCTTCTACCGCAGCAGCTCAACTGCAGCTAGCCGGCAGCTAAGTTTTTTACAAATACTCGTGCGTGGTCAACATGTGCAACCGATCAGCTGTGCTGCTTGGCAGTGCAACAGCAACCACAGCAGTAGCAGAAGCGAACATACGGGTTCGTCTACAAACGAAAAAGAAAAGAAAAGGTCAGCAACTATATTGACCTGTGGCCTAAAATAGTACGTGCTCGGCCAGCCAACGCATGTTCTTCGCAAACCAGACCTAATTGTACATGAACTGTTCTGATATAGATTTGGTATGGATTGTCCTACCACGAATCTACTCCAACTTGATCTCAAACTTGTGTCATATTGTGTGTCTCAAGTCTCAACACCCCGTAGCCCAGTGCAGTGCGGCCAAATGAATTCTTCCACTTACTGAAGAATGGTGACTTCTGCTATGCAACTGTCTTAATGGTGATCAGTTTATCCGAAATGGCATCAACTTCTTGCAGTCGGTCAACTACTCCTGCAAAGTTATCAGAGACCGAACGACTCTTCAAACTGGTTATAAATACCAGATGCACGTACAGAGTTGACCAGCCAGGCATTGGCGACTGCCTGACTGACTGGTATCCTGCACGTTCAGATTCAACTGCCATGGCAGGTTCATTATCAATTGGTTGCGAAGAGAAGGGCTCTGGACGAGGCGAATGGAAAGTCGACGGGTTATAATACCCGGTTGTTGAGCCTGCCCTGCCGGACGATCAGTGATGGCTTCGATCCATCGTCCTGGCAGCTCTGAACGGTTGGACGAACCATGCAGCCTGGCTGACCACCGTCCTTCATGCGAAATGAAGCTTTTGAATCAACTACAGTGGCGGCGTACCGCGTACACAGGTTACGCGCAAATTTGTTCGGTGGATATAGATGTATAATCTCCCTGTCAAGAATTAATCATCTGATTGTAGATGCCTTTCGGTTTTTTAGACTCGTAGATAAGATTACTTCAGGACTTAAGTACAAGGATAGCGCCTATAATAAGCGAATCTGTATTCCCTCTATTCACACTCTATAATCAGCGTCAGCGAATATGTATTCCCTCTATTCACACTCTATAATCAGCGTCAGCGAATATGTATTCCCTCTATTCACACTCTAGTCTCAAAGAATGAAAAACAGCAACGAAAATGTGTGAAGAGAGGGAAAATCATTGCAACTTTCGTATTTGCACTACTTTATGAAAATGTTCGCTCACTGTCTAGAGCATGGTAGTCTCAACTTTCAAGTGTGAATTATTCGTTGACATGGTAAAAAAAGAAGAATATAAGTTTTACATTCGTCTTTGTTCATGTTTTCCAATCCCTCACGTATATTAAGCCCCACTTAGATTTCTTAGAGCTAACTATTATCTACTAATCTTTGTAATAAGGAGGAGTGCGGAAGCTAGAATTTTCACCCATCATCTAAAGAAATATTAACTGGGACCTGTTTGGGTTCTATAGGCCAGCAAGTATTCTTATTACCAATTATTGAGCTATATATATTGAATGACTATATATATTGTATATATATTGAGTTGCATGCAACCAGTTCAACCTAAGCTAACAATGACCCAATAGTACACGGCTCCTTCAACTAATTGTGAGTTTTAAGGGATCGAGATAGGGTCTAATTATCTCTCAAGAAGAGAAATACATTAGTATTTCGTTAATGATGTTCATCAGTGGTTCTCGAGATAATAAAAAGCAACGATTTTCATCCATGTTTGTCTCAGAAAAGGACAATATAAACGACTAGACTTTCTTATAACCGATGAAGCACAGGACTACACGTACAGATTCAATATTTACAGTGAGCACAACAGTCTAGAATTTCCATTTAGCATCTCAAGCCAAGACGGCGGATTAAAGTTCCAGGACGTACAGGTACATGATGAGCTCGAGAAGCGAATGGAAAATCACACGGGTGAGAGATGACTAGGTATATATGAAGATAATCCACAGCTAGACAGGACACTGCAGAACTTCAGGTTGGCTAGCTCGTGAACCATGCGAACTTTTTTCTTCTTTGAACTTCATTGTTCTAGCTTGTTCGGCATGAGCCAGCACATCAGTAATTAGTTGTGCTTCCCCTGGGTGTAGATGTAATCGGTGTGAGCGACCAGTGTCCTCCTCATGAGACACTCCTCACCTTCTTCCTCCCCCTCGCACTCCATCGCCTCAGGCTCTGCTTCATGCATTTCCATACCGGGCCCCGAGCAACTCTTCTCGTCACCAACTACAGTGGCGGCGGAGACAGCCAGCTGCAAAGTAGCACAACGAAAGATTGTAGTAAGCTGGCTAGCAATGGTGGCAAATCTCGTCGCCCAGCTGAAACCAAGAGTGAAAAACATGAACTGCCGAATGGATGTATACCTCGGCCTGTGGCATGTGGTCCTTCGCTCTCGGTTCCGGCCTTGCTGCTTGGACCCTTGTAGCGCAGACGAGGAAGAGCAGAACTGCCACCAAGAGGAGGGTAGGAGCCTGAAGCTGCTTGGAGCTGGTGGAGGCCATCTCAGAAGCTCTCTGTTTCTCTCTTAGGATGCTCAGGGCACGGTTTGTGCTATTAGCTGAGCATAAGGTTGGAGCCATGGGTGCTACCTATTTATAAACAGCGGCCACATGGGCTCACCGTCCGCGCCGGAGACGGGCCACAGGATGAGACAACGACCGCTATAATGCAGCGCTAATGAACCGATACGGCGATACTGCCGTAGCCGGAAGGCACTCTGTATTCGCTTGCATCCTCAGGTGGCGACGCGTAGCAAACTCTAAGGCGTGCCGGGTTGCGCCAGAATCTTCCTGTCCTCTTCAGCCACAGCAAGCGGTGCATGTGGAAGATGTGCGTGCATACATGCTTTTTTTTAGATAATGGTGCGTGCATACATGCTTGCAGTATGAACTCGTGTGCTTGGACAAGATTTGTGTGTGTTGTTTCCTGTTCACACTTCACACTTGGCTGCAGGTCGATCATGAGTACAGTCGACTAGTATTCGATTGGAGGAGGTTCATCAACAACTCTACTGTACTGTACTTTGAGAAATCAGACGCTTCGGACAGTGAGCTACAGGTGGACTGACGTGCTCGGCATGCAGAAGGTACGTATGGCTTGAGTTGAACGACCTGACGCCGATCAACCCTTGTAGATGATGGAGCCATTGACTGTGCGCTCGTGCAAGGTACACGTCGTGCGTCGTCTCTCGGCGACCGGCGACCGGCCCCTTGACGGCAGCAGGTGATCGGCGTCGCTGGGCTGGGGCCTGTAGCCAAGTACCGTCTCGCGCATGGAACACGGGTCCATCGCGATCGCACACCATCCTGCTGGTGTACGAGAGACGTCGATCGGCAGCCAACCAACCCCCGCGCGCGGCTCCCGCCCGCCGAGGCAAAGCGGACGCCGAACCCCCCGCGCGCGCAGGTCATCAGGCGCCGCGCGCGACGTCTCGGCCCGGCGACGGGGACGATCACGTGGGCACGCCGGTCGCCGCAGCCTGTAGGTATGTTTCCGGACCCCGTTGCGTGCGCGTCTTCGAACAGTGTCGTGCTACGTGCTGCGCGCCTGTGCCCTGCGGCCGGCGGCAACTTGGCGCTGGCATGGCCAGGATCCAGATCGATCGGCCCGCGCCGGCGCCGCGCCCGCGCGCAAGCTAGTGGATGATGGAGCGCCGATCGGCTAGTGGCGGGGGCGCTCGGCGCGGCGGCAAGTTGTTGACTTGGGGTGTGGCTCGCGACCGCGGTTCGCGTCAGATATTTGGACTTTTTTTTTTGAAAAGTGGATATTTGGACTCCGGACGCGACGCGACGGCCCGGGCGCGAGCCGTGCGGGCGCTGGCACGCGCGGAGTGGATCGGAGCGTCGCGTGGGACTCCGGCTCCACGTGCGCAGGACTCTCCGTTTGCGGCTAGCCACGCCTACCGTGGCGTGCTGGGAAGGAGGCTCCTGGTGACCTCTGGTGTGGTCTGAATCCGGTGTGGACGCAGGGCGCCCGCGGGATGCGTGTTCGTGCAATCGTGCGCGCGCGCATTCAATACTGAATGGATTCGCCGGACGGCGCAACTAGTGATCGACAGTTTCAACTTTCAAGTGGGGGAAGATGCATGGGGGAACGCTACTGTGCGCGCGACGTGAACCTGATCCATCGACGAAGTGTGAACACAGGCAAGCCGGGGCCTTTATTGCACGGGTAGCATTGATGCGTGGGCAAAAAAATGTTTTTAATGCACAGGAAGAATGTCCGGGCAAGTTGCGATCTGTGTGGTGTGTGCGAACCTGCTGCACGGCCTCGTGATGCTGATGTGGGTTTGCCATTGCCATCATCATCATCGAGCAAAGCGATTTTCGCGTTGGTAGGAGGTGGGCCGTTTCCATTCGGCCCAACAAAGATGTGTGTGGGTTTAGTGCCATGATGGATCAATCACAGTTTAGGGCCGCGTCGTGGTGGAGGTAGTTGTCTGGGCTGTGTAAAGGCCAGGCGGTACGGGCCTTCTGAGTTGGACCTCTAGGCCAGCAGGCTTTGCCAGTTGCCACGGCCAGCCAGCGGACTCGTCGCCGTTTTGCCCCGTCTCCCGATGATCACCTGCGCACCCCGCGCGTCTCGGCCCGTCCTTCAACGAGACACACACAGGCAGACAGAGATACTGCGGGCGACCTAGAGCTGAGCCCTGAATCTAGCCATGCCGCTGGAACAGTAACACATCGTGTCATTCCAAGGCAGTAGTAACAGTAGCTCTGCTCTCTATCACCTTTTTTGCATCCTCCTGCGAAAACGTTAAATCAAAATGAATACACAGCGTCCTCTCCGACAGATTAATAACACGTAGTATATACTGACCAGGATTGGAGCAGTGGCCGTGCCATTAAACTCTGTTCCCATGTGGAACGCAGCCCAACTGCCCAACAGTATCTGCTACAGGCTCTGCGTAGCGCGTGAGCTAGATCAAGCGTGCCTAGCCAAAGCTGGTCTACGACCGGAGACCGGAGTACCAGACTACCAGTACAGTGACTCGCGCCGACGCGGCCTTCCGATATACGGCCTTGTCCCGTATAAATAATTCTAAATAAATTTTAAAGGTTCCGTATTGCTAATAGATACCCTATAACTACGGATCTCTCGTGAAAAAAAACGTAACATAAACTACTGTACGGGGAGGCTCCCAGGTTAGGGTATTCCTAAGGTGATCTATACGAGTTAGATTTTGCCTCTTCTACACTGCTATGCCGTCACTGTAGTTTTCTCCATTCCATTGCGTCGACGTGCACCGGCAAATGGGAGAGCAGGTCTCCGGAACCGGTTGTCCTTGTGATCCTGCACTGAGAGAGGGTGAATAAGGTTTTTGAAGCACTCCGCGCGCCTGCTTAAGTTCATCGCCACGGCTCGTCCTCCATCCAATCTTCATGTCACGGCGCACTGTCATCTTCAATGCTGCCTGCCGTGATCCGTCTGCAACACCATCGCTGTTACGTCAGCGCCGCTCGTTATCACGGCTTCCCGGTACGTGCAATGATCTGTTTGTTCATCATATTTTCTGAGATCATGATTGTATTGTTTCTGTTAGAGTTTTGCATGTTAAGATTGTCTCTTGTTGTGATTTATTTATTTCGCGGCAATTGCCTAATTATCCGACCCCCTCTCCTATCTTACTAGACCTATGTCTAGCGTTTCCCGTAGCCTCTGCACGGCACCTCTTTCCCTGCGAGTTGCAGTTCCAAGGCCTGAGCCGAGGTGAGCCATGGGCCATGGCAGGCACAGGACGGAAAGCTCTCACCACGAAAGGAAACTTGCATTGCTTGCTGGCTGGACGGCCCCGGCCCCCGGGTCCCGAAGCCAAAGTGACAAGCCGAGATTTCCGCTGCACGGCAGCGGAGGTAGTGCCCAGGGCCGGGCCGCCGGCCGCCGGTCGGGGCTGTAGCCGGAGTCCGGAGAGACAGAGAGAGTACCAAGCGAAGGCGAGCTGCCGGGCACGGGAGACATGCCCGCTGGAGTGGATGGACGGACCGTGCAGGATCTGTGTGCGTGTTGCCCTGCCGACTGCCGACGGCTTGGTCTTGACTCTGGAGAAATGAGAAGTTCGGGTGGGTGGGAGCTGACACTGCTGCGCGCGTTCTGAGGAAAATGCTCTACCCAGTTCTTGTTTTTGCGTTCGGACACACTTCTTTCGTGCCGTGTTCTTATCTGTTCGTTCCCAGCTGGAAATCAATGCAGGATGTGTCTCGCTCTGGCAATATACGTCCACCGCGCGCATCAACAGTGACCATGGATTCTACAGCGTTTTCCAACGAGTGAGCCAAAGCCGTCGGCGAGAACTGTTTGAGATGATCGTGACTTGCTATAGCTGCCTTAGCCCAACCTATAGGCTATAGCCAAGCGGCGGACTTACACTAGTGTACCTTGAGGGAAAAATGTGACCGTCCTTCACAGCCATGCTGGATCGGAGGCAAGGGCAGGGCCGCCCCGGGGGGAGGGTGTGCGGCCGCCCGGGTCCCCAAATCCCAGGGCCCCACCCAGGTCAAACGAACATAGGATCGACGCGAGTACGCGACGCAATCGTCCTGTCCTGTACATGGAACCGAAACATACTTCAGTACGTAATCGTAATACATTTTTAAATTTACGATTGCGTACCTGCCACGTACGGTCAATGTCTGTTCACGTCCATCCTGCGGCTCCGATCCAACGGCTCTCCCGGGCAGCTCAGGTGTGTTTATTGCCCAAATCGCTATTAGATCCAACTTCGTACTCGTACTCCCGATCGCCGCCAGGGCTGCCGCTGCGCCGTCGCGTCATGCGCGTCGATGACCGGCTGTTCAATTGCGTCGGCATTCAGGTACGCTACTCGATCGCGTTGTACACATGTGCGCACAACCCCGGTGATCGTTATCGAGCCGCGGCATGCACTCCGTCGTCGTTTCTTGGTCTTGACCAATCTGCGGCGTGCGTGCGTGCATGCAATTGCACACGGTGAGTGATCACGAGGTGGTGTTCCTGAACGAGCGCATAGCAAGGAAGCGCTCGGTGAGCAAGGAGAACCCCTGCCGCCGCCGGTTCTTGGCTATCGGCTTGTTGCTTACGGACCTTGCGGTTGGTGCCAATTCACTTCTGTGATCAGGTGATTCGATTGCCAATTCCCTAATTCTCCATACCATTAATTATTAATTCACTATCACAAGTTATTTAATCTCAATTGATTTATAACTCATATGCTCATTATTCTAGAAAATTAAGCAATGAAAAGGTACATGGTAAAAAATAGTTAGTTTATTCGAAGCATGTTGATAAAGTTTTTTGTTTTTGATGTAATATCTTCAAGTCTAGCACTAGCAAGAGTCCTAGTTCCTTAGCAGGTGATGGGTTTAGAAATTGGAGGCATATCAGTAAGAAGCTTAGAGAACATGAAAAATATAGTGTTGAGAGTATTAGTAACATGAACAGTTGGAATGAATTGAGATCTAGACTGCGGAAAAAAGAAACAATTAACAAAGAATTGCAGCAGCAAATCACAGAGGAGAAAAAATGGTTGAGGCAAGTTTTGTTAAGAATAATAGTCATTGTGAAATTTCTTGGTAGGCGCAATTTGGCTTTTAGAGGAAGCAGTGAGCAGCTTTATAATGATAATAATGGAAATTTCTTAGCTTGTGCTGAGATGATTGCAGAATTTGACTTGGTAATGCAAAACCACCTTAGACGTATTCAGAACAAAAAAATTCATTATCCTTATTTCAGTCATAAAATTCAGAATGAGTTAATATCTCTTTTGGCTTCTAATATCACAAGTTCTATCATAAAGGTTGTTAAAGAGGCCAAGTATTTCTCCATTATCCTAAATTGTACCCCTGATGTCACTCATCAAGAACAAATAACTTTATTAGTTCGATGTGTTAATTTGTCTGATGGCAAGATAAAAATTGAGTACTTTTTGGGGTTCTAGAAGGTGGATGACACATCTGGTTTGGAACTTTTTAATGTATTGCTTGAATCTATGGAGTTCTTTGGCCTAAATATTAGTGACATAAGGGTCAAGGCTATGATAATAGTTCTAATATGAAAATAAAACACAAGGGGTAAAAAACGGTTAATTGATATCAATCCAAGAGCATTGTATATGCCATATGCGTGCCATAGTCTAAATCTTACTCTTTATGATATGGCAAAATCTAGTGGGAAAATTGTTTATTTTTTGGAATTGTTCAGCGCATATATGTATTATTTGCTGGTTCCACGAAAAGGTGGAATGTTTTGCTTAAACATGTTGCTAGTTTAACTGTGAAATCATTGTCCAATACTCGTTGGGAGAGTCGGATCAAAAGTGTTACAGCAATAAGATATTGTTTGAGTTACATCATGCTTCTAACATTGAACCTAAGGATAAAAGTGATGCAAAAAATTTATTTGATACACTTGGCAGTTTTGAGTTTCTACTTGGTACGGTTATCTGGTAATATATTTTATTTGCTATAAATAAAGTGAGCAAGAAGTTGCAATCGTCAACCATGTACATTGACTCTACTTTGTAGCAAATATAAGGTATAACGCAATACTTTGAGAATTACAGAAATGAGGGGTTTTCTTCTAATCTGATCATCGCTAAAGGTATTGCAACAGAAATGGGTGTAAAGGTATTATTTCTAGAAAAATGTCATGCTACGAGGAAGAAACAGTTTGATGAAAGTAATTGCCAAGAAGAAATTCTTGAAGCTGAGAAGACTTCTGAAGTGAAATTTTTGTTTTGGTTGATATGGCGATCACTTCTTTGAAGATTAGATTTGAAGAACTCATGGTGTTTAAAGATATATTCGGATTTTTACTGAGCTCAATCACTTTGAAGTCATTAGATGATAATGAACTTGAAGAATGTTGCACTAAATTTGTAGAAATTTTTTCTTTTGATGGTCCATCTGATATTGAGGTATATGATCTTATTTCTGAATTAAAGATTATGAAATTCACTTTGTTAGATGGCATAATGTCTGCTATGAAGATTTTCGAGAATGTCAGAGATGTGATTATTATTCTAATGTCTCCATTGCTTACCAACTCTTATTTTCTGTGCCAGTGACTGTCGCATCGGCTGAAAGAAGCTTTTCAAAGATGAAGTTATTGAGGAACTATTTGAGGTCAACAATGACTCAAGAGAGGTTAAATGGTTTGGCAACATTATGCATCGAGAAGAAATTGTTGGGTGAGATTGATATCAACCCTATCATAAGTGACTTTGCATCGAGAAATGTTAGAAGAAACTTTTAAGATAATATGTATAAATAATTTGATATGAATATTGCATTTAGATACATTTAAGTATTTATTGGTAATATTTCATACATATTTGTTATAATGTTTATATTAAAGGGCTTCGAGTTTTACTTTCGCTCCGGACCTCCCAAATCTCAGAACCGGTCATGGGCAAGGGACTAGCCGACTAGCGAAGGGCGGGTGTGCAGGTAGCTTAAAGTAGTATAGTTATCCCCTTTGGCTCCTCCTAAAACTTAGAGCAGCCAAAGGAGCTATTTTTCTCTCTCCGACTTCTCAATAGAAAATGGCTACGATTCCTCTAGTGTTCCATGGAGCCGTTTTTTGCTTCTCTATTTGTTAGGGCTTCCGCAAAAACTACAGGAGAAGATGCAGCGGGAGCACTAACAAAGGAGCTCGTAACCATTTTCTATCTTTTGGATGCACGGTGCTATCCTTAAAATGGAATCTATATCTATTTTGCTTGCATCGCAGGCTAAGTCCTTGCACATGGATTGAGTATGAAAAATGACAATGGTACCTAGCCCTCTCCATGTTAGAGATCTCTCCCCTTTCATCTACCACTGACGTGTGGGACCCGCACGTCAGGGTCATCTTCAACCCCCGGCCGCGCCTTTCCTCCTTGCTGCACCCCTAATTTTCCATGCTCCAGCAGGTAAGCAGTGACTTTCGGATCCTGTTTGGTCTTTTAGGAGCTCCTAAAATTCCTGTCACATTGAATGTTTAGATACTAATTAGGAGTATTAAACATAAACGAATTACAAAACCAATTGCACAGATGGATGCTAATTTGCGAGACGAATCTATTAAGCCTAATGTCATTGTCAAGATTTGTGGATCGAGACTCTAGACTAGTAGATTTCTTTTATGCGCGTGAGGCTTCGGATGGTGGCGTGGGAGACATGGGGTTAGACTGGTTCAGGCAAAGGAGGCCCTACGTCCAGTATCGAGGCTGCTCGTGTTACCCACGCGGGGTTCTGTAGTAGGGGTTACAGATGGGCGAGAGAGGGAACTGATCCCAGGTCTCTTGAGCGTGCTTGTGCTCTAAGGGAGTGTGAGTGTGTACTATTTGCTTCAGAGAAAGAGTCTCAGTCCTCCCATCCCAGGACCCCCGGTCCTCCTTTTATAGCGCAAGAACGAGCTCGGGGTTACAGTTGAGCCAGGCGTCCAGAGGAGAGGTAGAAAGGATAAGCTAAGTAGAAAAATAATACAAGAGGAGGGTCCCAAGGCCGCCGCTCTTGCTCCGGCCTCTGGTCCCTGTCAGCGCGTCCGGCGAGGGAGGGCGATTCCTTCCCGATCTTGTCGATGATCTCCCTGGTCGCCGTCGCCATCGAGCGTGATGATGAGCCTCAGCCTCGGCATCCGTGCCTGCCGGGGAGGAGGTCCGATTCTGTTGCCCTGCTGATTACCGTAAGACCCAGACGTCGCATCCCTGAAACTGCCGTTGGGAGCACGGGGCGCGAGAGCAAGCGATGCGCCCTCCTGTGCCGTTTGGCGCAGCTCATGAGTACTCTGTGGTGAATCAGAAGGAGCCGCGGCCACTGCAGCTCGCGCCGCACGGCCGCGCATCGTTATTCGGGACCGATTACCTTGGGGACGCCGCTCCCTTTTGGCTTGACAGGGCCGCGGCGCATTTATGGCGAGGTCGATAGGGGGACCCACGAGATCGTCATCCTGATCCTCCAGTCCGCGCCCGAGGTGAATATTCGTCTTGTGGACCCGAGCGAGTCCGACCCCCGCGCCCAGGGTCGGGCGAGGCGGAGTTTCTGTGGTGGAAGTCGGGTGCTCCCGACCCCGGTCCCTTGGGTCGGGCGAGACGGAGTTTAGTCTTCAAGGGGTCGGGAGCGTCCGACCCCGGGACTCCGGGTCGGGCGAAGCGGAGCCTTGCGGCGAGGGGTCGGGCGCTCCCGACCCTGGGACCGCGGTCGGGCGAGGCGGAGTCCCGCCATCGAGGGGTCGGGATTGTCCGACCTCGGGGCCCTGGGTCGGGCGAGACGGAGTGGGATGTTCTCTGCCTCTACTGGGTCGGCGGTAATCGTAATTACCGCAGGTGGGCCTGGGCCTTCATGACTGTTGCTTTAAGCGGCATTAGGAGGTCGTTAATATTTCCCCCCAACAGTAGCCCCCGAGCCTGTGGTGGAGCAAAGATGCTCCTCCAGAGGCTTTTTTCGTCGCTCGTCGGGGATCTCTGCTCGCCCTGCAAGCTACGGTTGATCAGGGATAGGGAGTGTTGTTGGTCCGGCTGGGCTAGGGAGTTTGATTAAGAGAGGTGTCCTGTGGATGACTTGGCGCGGGAGGACTCCTCATTGCTCCGTAGGGCGCTCCCGCCTCGAGTCCTCAAATCGCGACCACACGCGTGGTCATGGGTTGCGACGCTAGCCCCCGAGCCCCCGCGCGTTGCAAGAGACCGATCGGGAGGCTAGATCGGCTTTTGATCGTTACCCTTCAAGCATCCGTTCGCTGGGACGGAGGGGATGAGCTGTGCCATGCTATCCTCGTTGGACGAACCGTGGTGCTCGTTGAGCTGCGAACAGATCGGTTCGAGTGGAGTCCCGGTCCACGTTCGGGGGGGTCCGTGTAACGACCTCGGTTAAAATCCTTCGCGTTAATCTTAATCCGAGTCCCTGATCACCTGTCTCAGTTTACCAAGCCTAAGTGCTCAACCTCCAGATCTCCCGACCCCCGGTGATCCGACCCCTCGCCGTGTTTTCCCCAGTTCCGACCCCGCCGACCCCCAACCCACCGTCGGATCTTTCTAAGTCTTCCCGCAACGCCTCCCTTCAATTTGAGCCGTGGACCACCAAGACTGACCGATGGACCCACGAGATCTTTCTCCCAGATCTCCCGCGACAGGCGCACTCGAGTTGCATGCCCGCTTCAGAGTTCCCTTGCCGCGTAGCTCAACTTCTCCGACGCCCGCCGCTCCGCCTCGTCACCGGCCACGACCGGATGGATTCTCGCGCCCCCTTCCCCAATCGCAGCGGAAGCTCCTCTGCCACCCTTTCTGCAGCTCCTCGCCGCCCGCGCCCATCATCACATCGCCAGATCCCGGCTGCAGAGCCCGATGCCGCCCGTCTTTTCCGTCACCCCTCCACAGTCGCGCCGCCCCGGTCCTCGCTACGCGACGATTCCTCCTCCGCCAACCCAGACCGTGGCAGCGACAGCTCCTTTTCCGCCTTGTCAGAAGCTCCGCCCCGATAATTTGTTGCTCCGCGCTCGCCCGCGCGACCGCAGTCGCCTATCTTCTCACCTGTGCGCCCTTGTTTCTAGCGCCGTTTCCCCGGTCACTTCCATCAGATCCACCGCACGACGACGCCCACCTCTGCCAAATCTCAACCACCGGCAAACCCGCGCCTGCGCCGCCCTGACATCGGTGCCCAATGACCGCTGGTGTCATCCCCGAAGTCCTGCTCCACCGCCCTCATCGTTCAATCGTCGCACCGGCAGAGCACTCCATCGCTCTTCCCCGGCCTTCGCGCCGCTCACCCTTCTCTCTTCCGCGCAGCTATAAAAAGGGAAGGCCGGAGCCCCACCGGAGTTCCCCTTTGCCATCGCTGCCCTCCCGTTTGCTCCCTGTTCGTGCTCACAGCGCCACCGCCTAAGTCTAAGGAACTCTCCTCTCCGCTCAAACCCCCACCTTTTCCCCAATCCACCAGCCACTGCTCCTCGTGCTGCACAAGAGCTTGCTTGTGGTCCACAAGAAGCACCGCCGCCGCCGGACTACCACCGGACATCCTCGCCGCTGTCCCAAGCCTTAGTCTTTCCGCCCAAGCCTATTCTTTCCCGACCCCAAGCCTCATATGTAAGACGAAGGTAAGCTACCGACCCCTTGTTCGCCTCGTCCGACGCCTCCTATCCGCCCGACCCCGGTTCCATCTCACCCGACCCTGTCTTATCCGTCGACCTTTCTCCGCCTCGCCCGAGGACTCGGCTGTATCTTTTTACTTGAACCGAGGGTGTATGTGTAAAACTTAGGGACTTTTCAGCGTTAAGTCTGAGGATCCCTAGCACATCTATTCCTATAGGTTAAGGGTCAGATCATAAGTTACTTCCCATCCGACCCTTATCTTGGTCTCCACCAACTCAAGCGAACCTCCCCACCCTCCTGTAACTTGCCGCAAGTTTCTGGGCTCAAACTTGCAAGTGTTGCTGTTTTAATAACCGTCTAAATGCTAACCAATGCATTGCACTCGTGTAGAGCTGCGTCTCGCCGACAGCTTCTACGAGCTGCACCCGGCGCCAGAAGACGAAGGTGTAGCCGAGCTCCTGCCTCCAGAAGCCGAAGCCGCCCAAGCAGACGAGCAGCTTCCCTCCTCCTTGCTCGAAGGCAAGCCCCGGATGCATGAATCCCCTGTGTTTCACCAAACTTGCGCATGCCTTCTTTAACATGCTTGTGCATTTACGTATAGGAGTTGTTTGGAACTCTAGATGCATAACTTAGCTCCCTTGATCTGAACACTAGCTGTTGGACTGAGTAGATGCTTTGCTTAAATAGGAAACGGTAAAAGCCGAGTGATTTCCTGTCACTCGCGAGTTGTAGGAATTGGTTGTTTTCTCTTCTGTTGCAACTATAAGGACGATGGACGGGGCAGGGTTTTTGGGTAACTCTTTTGTGGTCGGTTGATCGCCCCGTCTGTCTATGAAACTTGTTAAGGCCCGACAGTGGTGGTGTTCGTGATCAAGTGTTTGAAAGTACTAATCTCATACCTAGTATGGGATGGGGAAGCCTAGTACCTGATTGAACTAGGGTGTGGCTTATACCCCTGCTGTCCCTGGAACGAGGTTCCCATGGTGCATCATGTGGGTACAAGTGCGGTCACAGTACAGTAGAGACCGGGACTGTGGAGCATTGCATGCCAAGGGAAGTTTGGACCTGACACGCGCCTGGGAATTGATGGGGACGGCCGACACAGGAAGCGACCCTTGTGGTGCGCGGATGTCGTGAGATTAGGTTCGCCATGCATGGTTAAGAAACTCGAATCGATTCGTCTGCCTCTCACAGTTTGAGATTGCTTGATCGCTATGTCACCCTGAGCAATAAAGGAATCTGATGATGATATGGTCTTGATGATGATGTTTATACCTTGGTTGGTTCTATGTCTGTTTAGAGTAGATTGCAAACCTAGACCGGATAATGAACTTAGAACCTGAGCTAAAACCTGAAAGTAGGGATACGCCTAGCGCTGTTGGCAAACAAACCCCTCAGCCAAAAAGCCTTGCATGTCTAGAAGTGTTGGAGTAGCGTACTCCCTGTCGGTTAAGTCTTGTTGAGCTTAGTAGCTCAGCCTTGTTGTGGCTCTTCTTTTTCAGGTGAAGTTGCTGCCTCTGAGCCTCCCTCTGCTGGCACTTGGCCACCCCAACTCCCTCCGGGTTGGACGGTTGAGTGGGATCCTTCCTCGGACGATGAGGAGAGGGATCACTGATGTCCCAGTTGGCCTCACCAGGGATATCCGACCCCGAGGAAGTAGCTTCCGCGCGTTGTTTTACCTTCTGTTGTTTTTCTTCTGAACCTTGTAAACTCTGATGTTATTTTATGGCCAAACTAAATGGTTATTTTGCTAACTCGGTAGAATTGTTGTTTCTCTGAAACCGCTCACGTTCGTGTGAGTTTGCTATTTGGTCCTGTTCAAGTGGTTAAATCGGATGAAATCCGACGGCACTTCGTGTTTACTTGATTAAGGCATGAGAGTCGCATATCAGGCGGCTTAATCATGACTAATCAAGCAAATCCGAAGTGGATCCGCCACAGTCCGGCTCGGGCCAAGCTAGTGGCGTACTCCAGATTCCGGCTGGCCAGTTCATATAGTTCCCGAGTCCGTTCGATCGGATTCGGGGGCTCGTTGCCTTTCTTCGAGGAAAAACCATGAACTTAGACGCCAGCCCGGGCTCAAACGTGAGGTCGGGACGCCCTTGGCTTTCGCTCGCCTGGGTGGTGGCCGCTAGCGGACCCGTCCCTTCTCACCCCTTGCTCGGGGGATGTCCTGGGGCAGCTTTCGAACCCTCTAGAGGGCCAGCCTTCGAACCCCTGGACCGTAATGGGCCGTAAGAGCGTTTTCAGCTCTGTATCCCTTTTTTACCCGGAGCGGGTCCTGGTCCGCTTGCAGACGAAGTTGTGCGCATGACCTCCGGGAGTAGAAGCGGCAGAAAACGCCGAGCTCGTGGGATAGGAGGCGCGGTGGTCTCTACGGTTAAAAAGAGATCGTGCGTACGGTTTCCGGAGAAAGGCGGAGGTGACGGGATGTACCTGACGTCGCAATAGATGTGGTCGACTCATACTTCGTTTGCCGCGCACTCCTCATAGAGCGGAAGAGCTTTCTTCATCATCGTCCTTATCTTCATCGTCATCGTCCTCATCCGTCGTCGTGCTTGAGCCCCTCCGCAGCCTTCGGGGTTCCGCCGCGGCCTTTTTCTTCTTCTGGTGAGTGAAGGCGCCTTCGTCGGCATCCTCCTCCCTCTTTGCCTTGCCCTCGGAGCGATCGAATATTGCCCTGACGGCCTCTTCGTTCGAGGCAAAGTCGGTGGCGATGTCGAGGAGCTCCTTGGTGGTCTGTGGGCCTACACGCCCCAGCTCGTGGACAAGAGATCTACAGGAGGTCCCTGCCAGGAAGGCACCGATGATGTCGGCGTCGGCGATGTTGGAGAGCTCGGTGCACTTCATGGAGAAGCGTCGAATGTACCCTCGGAGAGTCTCATCCGACTCCTGGCGGTAGCTCCAGAGGTCCCAGGAGTTCCCGTGGTGCTTGTATGTGCCCTGGAAGTTCCCTACAAAGATCTCTCTTAGGTCGTTCCAGTTACGGATCCGACCTGACGGGACATGTTCTAGCTAGGCTCGCGCCGAGTCGGCCAAGAACAGTGGGAGGTTGCGAATGATGAACAGGTCGTCGTCCGCTCCACCGGCCTGACAGGCAAGCCGGTAGTCGCTAAGCCAAGGCCCGAGGTTCGTTTCCCCAGAGTATTTGGCCACATTGGTGGGCTGTCTGAAGCGCGCTGGGAACGGCACGTTCAGGATGCGTGCGAAGAAGGCCCTGGGCCCCGTTGGGTTGGGGCTTGGGCTCCGATTTTCTCCACCGTCGTGGCGACCACCACGGTGTACGCGGTAGCCACGGTCGGCTCTATCCTCCCTGTCCGCACGGGAGCGCCTCCGCGTGTCCAAGGCGTCACGGGCATCGCGGATGGGGCCGACACGGCGAGGGACGGATGAAACCCCATCGCCCGCACGTGTTGGAGTCCGTCGAATGGGCGAGGCCCGGTTTCCCCCATGGGAGGAAGGTTGATGGGCAGATCCTCCACGCCTCTTGATAGGCGCAGAGGGTGTGACCCTGCTGGCGCCGTGTGTGCAGCGCCGGGACGCGGAGCTTTCTGCCTGCTGGACTGCTGCACACTCAAGCAAATCGCGTACCTTCTGGCGGGCCCGTCGCTCCTCGGGCGTTGCCGGATCGGGGAGTCGTCGGAGTAGGGCTGCCGCAGCGGCGACATTCTGGCTGGCGCGTGCGAAGAGTTGGGGATGACCCTCGTCCCCGCAGATGCGCCGCTGGACGTCGCGGGCTCGATAACGCGCCCCGCCCTCGTTGCGGCGGTGCTCGTCCTCCTGGTGGGGCACCGGGACACTGACAAGGGCGACCCTGACAAGGGCCTCAGTCGTAGCTGCGGCGCGCAGTGGGGGAGCGCGCTGCTTCCCTTCGGCGCCGTCGTCGTTGGATCCCTCGGAGCGCACGTCGGCCATGGAGCGCTCGTGCGAGGGGTGGTGACTCTCGTCGTTGGAATCGGCGTCGTGGTTGGCCATCTGAAGCCGGTGATGTACGCGCAAAGGTCCCCTACCTAACGCGCCAACTGTTGTTGTCAAGATTTGCGGATCGAGACTCTAAACTAGTAGATTTCTTTTATGCGCGTGAGGCTTCGGATGGTGGCGTGGGAGACACGGGGTTAGACTGGTTCGGGCAAAGGAGGCCCTACGTCCAGTATCGAGGCTGCTCGTGTTACCCACGCGGGGTTCTGTAGTAGGGGTTACAGATGGGCGAGAGAGGGAACTGATCCCAGGTCTCTTGAGCATGCTTGTGCTCTAAGGGAGTGTGAGTGTGTACTGTTTGCTTCAGAGAAAGAGTCTCAGTCCCCCCGTCCCAGGACACCCGGTCCTCCTTTTATAGCGCAAGAAGGAGCTCGGGGTTACAGTTGAGCCAGGCGTCCGGAGGAGAGGTAGAAAGGATAAGCTAAGTAGAAAAATAATACAAGGGGAAGGTCCCAAGGCCGCCGCTCTTGCTCCGGCCTCCGATCCCTGTCAGCGCGTCCGGCGAGGGAGGGCGATTCCTTCCCGATCTTGTCGATGATCTCCCTGGTCGCCGTCGCCGTCGAGCGTGATGATGAGCCTCAGCCTTGGCATCCGTGCTCGCCGGGGAGGAGGTCCGATTCTGTTGCCCTGCTAATTACCGTAAGACCCGGACGTCGCATCCCTGAAACTGCCGTTGGGAGCACGGGGCGCGAGAGCAAGCGATGCGCCCTCCTGTGCCGTTTGGCGCAGCTCATGAGTACTCTGTGGCGAATCAGAAGGAGCCGCGGCCACTGCAGCTCACGCCGCACGGCCGCGCATCGGTATTCGGGACCGATTACGTTGGGGACGCCGCTCCCTTTTGGCTTGACAGGGCCGCGGCGCATTTATGGCGAGGTCGATAGGGGGACCCACGAGATCGTCATCCTGATCCTCCAGTCCGCGCCCGAGCCGAATATTCGTCTTGTGGACCCGAGCGAGTCCGACCCCCACGCCCAGGGTCGGGCGAGGCGGAGTTTCTGTGGTGGGGGTCGGGCGCTCCCGACCCCGGTCCCCTGGGTCGGGCGAGGTGGAGTTTAGTCTTCAAGGGGTCGGGAGCGTCCGACCCCGGGACTCCGGGTCGGGCGAAGCGGAGCCTTGCGGCGAGGGGTCGGGCGCTCCCGACCCTGGGACCGCGGTCGGGCGAGGCGGAGTCCCGCCATCGAGGGGTCGGGATTGTCCGACCCCGGGGCCCCGGGTCGGGCGAGACGGTGTGGGATGTTCTCTGCCTCTACTGGGTCGACGGTAGTCGTAATTACCGCAGGTGGGCCTGGGCCTTCATGACTGTTGCTTTAAGCGGCATTAGGATGTCGTTAATATTTCCCTCCAACACCTAATTACTTTATGATTTGACAATGTGATGCTACAGTAAATATGTACTAATGATGGATTAATTAGTCTTAATAGATTCGTCTCGGGAATTAGCCTCCGTCTATGTAATTAGTTTTATAATTAGCTCATGTTTAGTTATTTCGAATATGATGATGTGACATTAAGTTTAGTAATACCCCTGCCGCGCTCAGCCCCGTCACGTCTACCAAACTGCTCTATCTCAGTCTTGACTTGTGACAGGCGACGTCAATTTTGTCTCACGATTCATCACCTGTGGACACTTTCACGATCAACAAGCTGTCACTGCTGCTGCTGCTGCTGCTTGCATGATAACCCAAATCCTCGAGCGCGTAAACTAGCGGTCAACCACGCAAGTGAAGCTTCGTCATGCGAACGGCAGCACGGAGATACCTCTGATCGCTGCGTGATGTGCTACAAGAAAAATATATACGGGCATCGATGGACAAAAGATTTTCAACTCTTGCGCGTACATCTTGCTAGAGACAGAGACAAAGGATCTTGCAGCCTGTTCGCCTTTTCGTCTTGCTGCTGTATTTCACTATTTCGTACAGCGGTACAGGGCATATACCTGGTGCCCTGATGATGATCTGATGGATTTCACATTTTCACCTCCACCCCATCGGAATCTTGTACTGCGATCCCTTGCGCTTGTGGTCTTTGACTTGAACATACTGTGCCCCTGCTTGGCAACTGGGACGGACCAACCGGCACGCTTGCCTTTCAGCAGCTGCAGGCGGTCAGGCACTCAGGCATATGCCTTCGGCCATCCAAGTTCCAGCACCAGTCTCGACCCTTCGGTATCCAACCGCTGATTTCTCCCACACCTGATTTTAAAGGTAAAATCAGATAAATAAATTATATGTGCATCGGGATCAAGTTTCACATATACAATGACTTCATTAAATATTATATACAATACCAAAACGTAAAGAGAGAGTATTAAATTAATTATCTGATAGAAAATCTTTAATTCGAATATCGAATCGAGTCTTTATTCTAGCAGCGGAACTCCAACGATGACGATGACTCCACGAGCAGTTGACTGGTGGCACACGTTCGCTTAGAACTCTTCAAAGTCTTAAGGAAACTTCTCAAAGTTGACTTGGTCTGAGCAGCGATTTTTGTAAGGGTGAGTACACTTATGGTTGTTACTCTGCAAGCATGGAGAAATGTGTAGTGTAAGGCTATTCAAGGATAGGCTAAAGTTTAACAGCATTTCAGTATTTTAATTGGTTGGTCAAGTTTTATTAGCAATTACTAAGTACATTAAGAATGAACATAAATAAAGATAACATCAATAAATAATATTAATTTAATTTAACTTCTGATAAATTAATCATGTAAGGGTCGAGGCCGCTCTTGATCGTGAGCACGACTGTTATAATAATTTTACATTCTGCAGAGGTTGTACACTTTCACCACAAGTCGCGTAAAAGTTCAAAAGAATTTTAGACCCAATCATGTTGTGCGGGCCAAGCGCAATACCACACTTTCAAGGTGTGATTGCATAGAGACGCTACGAAGCTTTTACAAAAATTACCTAATAAGTAGTAACCCGCTAAGGTTTCAGGTCGAAGCAGAGCATAAACTTCTCTCAAGACTGCTAAGCTACCATAGAGCAGATCAGCTTGAGGGCCTGGCTATACCCCATCAACGCCTCCCCTCTTGCCCTTTCGGTTAGATTACTCCAGACTAGAGTCTCAAATTAATTAGCCAAGATCAGAGCCATGTAATTTTTATGGTTGTACTATTTTCATGGGTGGTTGTTCATGTTTCAATTAAGTATGGTGATCTTGTATTAATGGAAGGTATAGCGTAAATAAAACAAGTTTAAGCATTGGTTCATTAATACCACCATACTCAGTTAGAGCAACTAAGCAAGAACTACCCAACATTAAAGTAAACCCAGATTGATCAAGGTGCAGGGATAAAACTAGTCACACCTTAAATAGGACCCATCATCTATATATACTTAAAGTGCATAGCATATATGTATTGAACATAAAAGCAAAGGTCACATAGGATCAAATTATGATCAAGTACATGACTTGCTTTCCTGAACTTGCTCTTGCTGCTCAAAGTCTTCAAAGTCTTGCTCTTCGAATCCCTCGATCGGCGATCCTTCTATGCGCATCAAACAAGTACGTACAAGCAAACAAAGAATTAAAATAATAAAACATTATAGCAAATAGTAGCAACATAGCAAAATAGGATCATAAAACTAATCTATGCGTCAACACAAACTCATAGGCGCAAGAATCGCTTAAAACGGATTTAAAATGCTAAAGATATGAGCTAAACAAGGTTCAGGGGCTTGAATGCGAGAAAACTAAACTTCCAATACCTAACTTCAAAGAAACCGAGGGTTAAAATTTAATTAAACATATAAATAGAAGGTCTAACACGTAAAAGAACAGATCTAGGATGGCGGGTGGGATTTTATAAAAGAGCAGGGGTCTAAATAGAAGAAAAATGATCTAATCTAATTACTTTTGAAGTGAGTAGAACCTTGAGTGCAAAAACTGTAAAACTTTACATGGGTTCTTTAGAAAAAAGAATAGAGCAGGGGCGGGGTTGACCGGTATTGACTTCGGTCAGATTAGATTTAAGCCGCTGGTGCTCGATCGGATGGCGGCGGTCGGCCAAGATGGAGGTGGCAGCGCACGGTGGCGATGAGCGGCGGCCTTGCCAGAATTAGCTCGAAAACAAGCATCCGGCCACCGTTCGCGATGGTGTTTGGCTCAAGAGTGAGTTAGGGAGATGATGAACGTGACTAGGGTGTTCTTGCGGTGGTTTAGGTGGCGATGGTGGCACGTGGCTCGAAGAGGCGGCTCGGCACGGCGACCCCGTGCACACGAAAAAGGCACGCGAGTGCACGGGGTCTTCACAGGAAGCTTCTTCACCTTCTCGCGGTGCTTTGGCTGATGATGTGGTCGACGGGAAGACGGTGATAGAGGAGATCGGCGGCGGCGGCTAGCGAGTAGGGCTCGAGCTCGGGCGGCGGCGGCGGCGGCGCTGGGTACGAGGCGAGGGCGCTAGGGTTTGGTGGGGGCTTCGAGGGCGGCGACGGGTTTTTTAGGCTCGGGGAGGCAGCCTAGGTGTACGCGCCACAACGTGGGGGCAACGCGGTCCGGCTCAGACTCGAGTTCGAGTCGGGCACGGTTGGCCAAAGGTGGCGGATGACAGGTAGGCCCCGCCTGTCATCGGGTGAGGTGGATAGCTGGCCGGAGCGAGCCGGCGCTGGTAGACAGGCCGGCGCGGAGTGGGCCGGTGCTAAGATACAATTACCACCACTCATTCTTCCTCCTCCTTCGTTTGTCTCTTTGTCGATCGCGCTGCCGCAAGGGCTCGACCATGGCCACTCATCCACGTCCTCCCGCACTCGACTGTCCCATCCGTTGTCGCTTGCCTACCCCACTGCTTCGTGCCCGCTTGCCCTTGCCCAACCCTCGCGCCATCATGGCTACAGCACCAGCCTACGCGTCGTGGCACACAGCCGCTTGCTGGTGTCGCTGCCATGACCCCAGACCACATCTCCACACCTCCAAACCAGTTGTGAGTGATGTGGACAACGGTTGGGACTGGAGCCGCGAGCACCGATGGTGGGGAGGAAGGGCAGGAGGGGCACGTGTGTGCCGGCGGTGGAGAATGGAGCCACGAACACCGGCAGCCAGTGGTGGGGAGGGCCACGGGCAGTGGCTGCCGGCGGTGGGGTCGAGGTCCACAAGCTTCGATGGTGGGGACGGGGTGTAGGATCTAGGATACCGACTAGAGGGGGGTGAATAGGCGGTTTCAACTAAAATCACAACAATAAATAAATTTAAATAGTAACACAAGATGAAAACTATTTCTAGTTGCTTTAAAGCTATGTGAGAGTTTGCAACCTAGGGTGACAAGGAATAATTCAATCTCTAAGAATGTAATTGCTCAAAATAAATTGCAATAATGAAATTGAGCAAAGAAAGAACCGAACACAAGAGATGAAATTTTTTTCCCGTGGTATCGATGACTTGCCGATCACCCCTAATCCACATTGAGGTGGATTCAATGCTTCAACCGCTCCTCTATCAAGACACCGCTTGGTGTTTGAGCTAGCTTGAATCAAAGAACCTCTCCAAACCTCGATTCCACTAGTGTTGCTCTTCACCACTCCGGCGAGGTGAGCACAAACCCCTCACAAGAATAACTGGGGCTCCTTCACAATCTTCCTTGAAGGGCTCAATGCTCCGCAATCTCCAAGCCGTCTAGGAGGCGGCAACCTCCAAGAGTAATAGGTCAATAACACTTGCTTGAAGACTCTCTAGTGCCACAAAACTCAAACTCTTGATGCAATACACTAGGATACTCTCAATCTCACAAGAATGCAATCTCTAAGCAAAGTGAGTGAGTGAGAGGTGGAAGAAGGCTTAAGGATGTCACAAATGCTTTCCAAAGTTCCAAGAGAGCTCACCCATGCCCCGCGGGTGAAGTATATAAAGGCCCTCTTCCAAAAGCTAGCTATTAGGTTCAAAACTCATGAAAACAGGGGACTGGCGGACCGTCTGTGAGGGTCGGACCGTCCGTCGTTCAAGTCCAACAGCTACTTCAGCATTTAATGTGTGTCAGACTGTACCGTTACAGGGGGGCGGACTGTCCGCCCATATAGGGCCGGACCGTCTGCCTCACAAAAACAGCCTCTAACTCTGAAAACATGTCTCTGTCTAAGTTAGTCTGATTGTCCGCCTATAGGGCCGGACCGTTCACCTCACAAAAACAGTCTCTAACTTTGAAAACACGTCTCTGTCTAAGTTAGGCTGACCGTCCGCCTATATTGGGTCGGACCGTCCATCTTTATGCAGTCAGTACTCTTTTGGAACATGTTTTTCTTCTCATTTCTTTCACTTTCTCAAACTATGTTAGTCCATGTGCATGCAATGCAATTGTTTGAGCAAAGTGGCACTATAGAACCGTCAAGTAAATGAAATTGACCACTCTTGATAGTACGGCTATCTAGCCTATTAATCCGGTCAATTTACATCTGCTAAGCACCTCTTGACCGGTAAAATAGAAAACCCTATCGTATACCTTTGCCTTGAGCTTTCCAACATGCAAACCATCCAAGTTATCACCATAGCGTCCTTTGACGCTCACTTCAACTTTGGGACTAACCTATGCTCATATTCTCAAAGAAATTGTTAGTCCACTAAGGCCGTCATTAATTACCAAAACACAAGTTAGGGGTCTAGATGCTTTCACGGGATCCTCTTTACGTTGCGTTCATTGGTGAGAAGAAACACTCACTAGGGGGTCACCGCAATGATGCCTTCAAGCATGCATTAGATGGAACGAAAAAATTAATCGTTCCACATGATGCAAGCTCTACAGGATGCTTTGCAACTGTGTCGTCCAACCACGTGTTCTCGTCCAGCATAACAAGCATACCTTGCAGCCCACGGGCCTAGCCCAAAGGCCATACACCCTACCAAACACCCCCTGGGTGCCTCGGGTGCAGCTCATGTGAAAATATACAAATGATTGAAAATGGTTAAAATTACCTAAAAACATACTTCAAATAGCGTTAGAATGATTGAACTTAGTCCAGCTACAATTCATGTGATAATGATAAACTTTATTGCAAAAGTCGAGCTTCAAATTCGTTCTAGTTTAATTCTTAGAAAAGTGATAAATTTGGGTGAAAGGGCACTATGTCCTTAATAGAAGTTATATTTGTACTTTAATTCTTTGGTAACTTTTTTTTACTTTAAATTAAGGTTTAATGAATTTTCACAGCTTTTAATTGTTTGTTGCACTCTTGGGGAATTGTTTGTTACTCTCTTCGGGCCATTTCTAACTATGACCCATTTAAAGCATCAATGAGCCAAATAATCCTTAATACATCTACTACCCCTTTTTCCCTTCTCTTTTGTGCTTGTGGAACTTACCTGGTGAAGATAGGCCCACAACAAGACATCAAGAAATATTTTAAATAAAAGTAAAATGTTGCAATTGAACATAAATTTTATTCCAAACTTTGAAGAAATGAACAAAAAGTATAGCAAAACTTCTCAAGCGGCAAACCATTAGAAAAAAATATTTTAGAGCTAAAACAAAATATTTGAAGTCATTAAAAAGTATTTCATGAAAACAAATTTGATCTTAAAAATAAATATAACATAAATAAATATATTTCAGGAATATATTATTTTTATAAGATTTTAAATTATAATTGTCATGTATCAAGTACTTCTTTTTTCACCTCCATCCAGAAATGTGAGGCATATTTTGTTTCATCAGGATAAGTTTGTAGTCAACGAATAATACTCTATGAATATATAAGATTTATATAAAAAACTAGTATTATTGCATTCGTGCTTAAAAGTACTGAAGTATGATTAAGTTAATGAAACACAATTACCTTTGGGCCGGGGGGGGTGGGGGGGGGGGGGAGCGGAAGATGGTAAATTAAACAGAACATCATCAGCCATAAAAAGAAAATGAAAACAAAACTTTGTTGGCTGTAGAAAAGGAGTACTGGTTTTTTGCTGTCCTGTGATTTGCTCCAGAGTGGAAGCGGAAAATTCCCCCAGTGCAGCACACCTCGCGATTGCCGCCGCGGCGCCGCCGCGAGATGATAATGCGAGGGGCGGCGGCGGCGGCGGCGGCTCTTCAGATCGTCGCCCCCCTCAGCGGGCGAAGCGGGAGGGGCGGCTTGGATCCCGATCTGAACATTGCGGAAGAACACGTACCGCGTGCGGAAGTTCGGGGCGATGGAGGCGAGCGATTGGGAACCAGATTGGGCTGATCGACGAGGGACTTGGGTCCAAATCGACGAGAGGATCATGGCATGGGGAATCGCCAGCAACAGAATGTCCAAGCAGCTGGTCTCACGGTCACGGATGCCCCGTGCCATACCCATGTGCTCCAGGTAAGTCTCTTACCAATTTGTATGGAAACAAGTTTTTGGTCATTGCAGCAACTATGGATGCCAACACTTTTCTTTGATCAGTTACCTGACCTTACTGTCACAAAATGTTGATTAATTTTAACTAGACCTGCAATGAACCATCTGGTGCCCGTAAGATTTTTTTCTCACCTCAACAGATTACTTAGGCACTTTCAAATTGATCGCCTGAAATTTTGGAGGAAAGCGAGCCATCCAACTCCCATGCATTTACCACTTTGCAGAAGGACACAGACCCATCGCAATCACTAGAATTTCTGGCTGTTTTAACGTGATCCACAAAAGATGTGTCGGGCATGGGGAAACCTAGATAAAGGCAGGAAAGGGGGAACATCTGGTAGGGTCAGTTCCATGGCCATGGGGCCAATGGTAGGCAGGAACCAAAAGCGGCAGCAACTAGCCATGGGCAAGCGATGATTTGCTAGTACCAAATGAACACCATCATCGCGGAAAAGGACACGGGAGATTATTCCATCCCGTGCATGCTTAAACTGGATTACCCTGCTGCAACTAGAAGCCGCTTAGTTGCCGGAGCAACAAGCTAGGCACATTCCTCTTTGCGAGATATCTTTTTTTTCCATAGAGGAGCGAGGGCCCCTCGACGTTGCATGCCTCATTAAGGGACCAGCTCGATCTTGCAAGCAACTTTTGCTGCGATCAGAAAGAATGAGAGCCGTAGGACCAGCTTCAGAATTGAAGCTGCGCAGCCTTGTTTTGTTTGGCAAAACGCAATTGATTTGGCAATGGACCCTCGCTCGGTGGCTGGGGCTGGCCTGGTACGTTGTACGCAGGGCATGATCTAAAAAGCTCTGCATACGAATCAAATTCTCTCGTGGTTAGGATCGGCAGAGAAGTGGGCCTGGTTTGGTACTTAAGAGCTTTATAGCTACGGAAGCACGATGATACAGTAATCCACTTGCCAAACATGCTCGCAGTGCATACCTGGAAAGGGCAACCGAGGTTTAATGCCAATATCCCATGGACTTTTCAACATTGGAGTACCGGTTCTGATGAGAATAAAAACCGAAGGAGTACCGGTGATTCGCCATGCATGAGATGCAAATGAATGGATAGTTATGGTTATGGAACTGGAAAGGAACTGGATGAGGTACCACTTCTTATAGCAAAACAGGAGCATTCATTTCTGAATGGAGCACACTAAATTCCAAAAAGTACAGTGTCTAGTGTGGGCCTGAAACCGCTTTAATTTGCACTAAGCGCACCTTAAGATTTACATGTGATTTCTCTCTGTTTTTCCTTGTGTTTTTGCATATCCATTCTATGCGCCTCAAATATCTTTTGCAGTACTAATTAGACTTTTTATCCTGGAAAGATGGTATACTGGTATGTGATATTTTAGTGCTAAGTTGGTTCCTAGGTGTTTGTTCTTTTCCTCATTTGTTTGCTCCATTAGGTACTTTTTGCCTATTTACACTTAACTTTCTACGTCGTCAACCTTGATGAACTAATAAGCATAGAGGTTCAGAATATATGGTTAGTGGACTCTCCTTAAAATCAAAAGGAAGACACTTGGGGAATTTTCTCGTATGCAACCGTATGTTTATGACAAGTAGAACCTTTCAGGGACGATGACAATGGCATACAAGGGATTTAAATTTTACCTAGTGGCATATAAGTAATTTTCCAGGAAAAATTTAAGCTTGGTTGGCAATAATTCTCAGTGACAAATATACACCAAAAAATTCTCTTAGAAGCATTTCACTCCACGCAAGAGGGATGAAGTTTGTCTAGCTTAAGCCTGCTTGGCAACAGTTATCAACGTATGGTTCGTCTGATTAACATTTCACTTCAAATCCAAAGGTGCGCTTGCCAAAAGAAGTTGATAGTAACAAGAAAAAAGAGCCAGACAAATGCACTTTCCTCTTTTTGGCAATTGCGTGCTCTGATCTCCGGCATCTCCCTCCTAAAACCTAACCAAAAGCTGCATGGAATCAGAATGTTAGGAGAGGGCCGTGCCCTGTGCTGTGCAAAAGCCACCCTGGTTGGCTTTTATCACGCCACAGGGGTTTGCTGGGGCCCCTTGCTCATCATTCCCGGAACATATATGAACGCAAGGCAGGCCATCAAGACCCACGCAGCACACACCGGCCAACACAGCACAGGCCTTCTCCGCCTGCAGGAGCTGCCTTGCCCTCGCCTGTGTTCGTTTGACCGACGTCCCCCGACCGGCCGGCCGGCCGGCCAGGAAAACAAAACAGGAGTGCGGCTGCAACCGATGCCGTGACAGGAGCTCGCTTTCTTGCGTTGGGGCATGCAAGTTTCCGGCGCAGCCAATCCTTGAACCTGAAACCGCCGGGGACGAGATTGTCGTGCCGACGCGTCGGTATCATCTGCAGCGCGAGGGCGTCGTTTTGCCCGGCACTTCTCTGGACTCGATCCTGTGCGGGTCGGGGGTTAAGCAGCTTGTTTTAGGGAGCACTCGGAGCATCTTCAACGTACTACTTATTTTGAACTCTCTATCCAATATTTAAATTGGCAAAAAAATTTATCTCTATATTAAGTTGCCTCGTTCCAACAGACTATCCATTTCCCACTTTTCAAATCTCAACGGCTAGTTTCCTCTCTAAAAATCTGCACTCTCCATCTACTCCAACAACCTCTCCATTTTGTACTACAACAGCCTCTTTATTTTGTACTCTTCGTTCGGTCAATTACTACACGTAGGACTTACATTTTGACGAGCTAAATTGTCTTCGTTCGGTCAATTACTACACGTAGGACTTACATTTTGACGAGCTAAATTGGCTTGCTAAAGGGAAGGATGGCTAGCGAGATAGATATCGAGATATAAAGTAGTTTGGAGCATAATTTCTTTCTGGTGATTTGCTAAAATTTAACTTGGGAGGTTGGATACCAGAGCTCCTCTGTATTACAGGGGTGGTACTAGGGATTTTATCATGGGTTGGTTCGTTGGCATTTGCAACACTGCAGTGCGGCGCAGTGGACGGGTACTGTTGCGAAGTGACTGGCGCTTTGCGTGCAGTGCAGCTGTCCTGCGCTTTGAATCTAGGAGTATGTTAGATACAGTAGGCACACGGTCTCTCTCTCTCTCTATCTCGTGTCCGTCCATCAAGTCTGTGGCAGCAGCCGCCTTGTTTCGGCCACTCTGAGCGGCATCCAGCTACATCTAGGAGGGAGGAGCAGCATGCATGGCAGACCGGCGGGGGGATAGAGAGAGATGAGGAGAGGGCAATAGCTGGCCACCCCATCCCATACATGGCAACCTCACAATTCAATTTCTTGCATCCTTATAGGGGTAGTTTTGTGTGAGTGAGTTTCGGACAGCATGGGACTAGAGCGGTGTTTAAATCTATAAATTAGTTTTTTATTCGTTGTTTGGAGGCTAAGAAGGACCCGTGAACTAATTATAAAATTAATTACATAAGTTGTGGCTAATTCGAGAGACAAATCTATTAGGCCCCGTTTGGATCATTGGAATTGAATTCCATCCTAATAATCATAATTTAGACACAAATTAATTAAGCTAATATAATTGTATGTGGAATATAGTTGTATATTATAGTTGGTGATATGGGAGAGATACTTATATGCTGCACTTCTACTATAGAGAAGCGAGTCTAAGAGCGTGCTATAAGAATTGAATTCCATTCTAATAACCATAATCTATAGAATCAATTTCCATCTCCCACCCCATGAATTTAAGATAGGCTTATATCTAAACTTTGGAAAGTTGTGGAATGCCACATTCCAACATAAATTAGCCTACTCCATTAAATAGATTCCAATTCCTTCAAAATGAAGGGACCCAAACAGGGCCTTAAGTTTAATTAATCTATAATTAGCACATATTTACGGTAGCAAATCATGGACTAATTAGGTTTAATAGATTCATATTATGAATTAACCTTTTTAATTTATATTTAATACTTGTATCTTAAAGTGACAGTGACTAATCTGAACCAAACATGCACTTGGCTAATGGCCTGGCCTCAATAAAGGGTGCACAAGCAGTAGCAGCCCTAGCGCGCACACTCCTCCTCGGCAACATCTGTCTCCCGTCACAGATCCCTAAGAACCTATGGAACGGATAGGTATGAGGAAGCCATAGATATTTCTTATTTACATGCCTACAGATGCATTAGGAGTGGTACTTATCCACCAATTTGCTTCGGCCCCCCTCATTCCTTTTGCTCGGTTCCACGACCCGGGTCTCTCTCATCAGTTCACATGAGCGTGGTGGTAGCGTTGGGCTAGTGACTAGTGTTAGCGATACGAGTGAAGCAAAGCGCAGGCGCAGCGCAGCACAAAGGAAAGGAGAGGGCTCGAGAGCAACGAGGGCTTGCGTTTGCATGGTCGATGGGAGAAATGGCCAGTGGTGGCAGCAACTGGCTCGGCTTCTCCCTCTCACCGCACACGGCCTTGGAGGTGCCCTCCGCTTCTGAGCCCGCTCCTGCTCATCAAGCTCCACCTCCTTCCAGTACCACGATCTCCTCTTCCAGTAACAACGCCGCTGCCACTTCCAACTTCCTCTTCTCGTCCATGGCCACGCCCTATCCGGGCTACTACTGTGTGGGCGGCGCGTATGGCGATGGCACCAGTTCTGCCGGCGTCTACTACTCCCACTTGCCTGCCCTGCCCATCAGGTCCGACGGCTCCCTCTGCAACATGGAAGGTCACTATACTGCCCTTCTCCTCCCTCCCTCTCTTTACATCGTATTATCTGTATCTCTAACATTTTGGTCTTCTTGGCATGGAGTAGGCACGATGCCATCGTCCCCGCCGAAGCTGGAGGACTTCTTGGGTGGTGGCAATGGCGGTGGCCAAGAAACGGCCACATACTACAGCCACCAGCAGGGCCAAGAAGAGGTGGCAAGCAGGGATTACCACCAGTACCAGCACCACCAGCTCGTCCCCTACACCTTCCAGCCGCTGACAGAAGCCGAGATGCTGCAAGAAGAGTCGGCGCCAATGGACGAGGCCATGGCCGCGGCCAAGAACTACCTCCTGACGAGCTACGGCGCTTGCTACAGCAACGGGGAGATGCACCCGCTGAGCCTGTCGATGATGAGCCCCGGGTCCCAGTCCAGCAGCTGCGTCAGCGCGGCTCCGCAGCAGCAGCAGATGGTCGCTGTAGCCGCTGCTGCTTCTGCGGCCGCTGCCCAGGGGCACAGTAATGGCGGTGGTGAGCAGTGCGTGGGGAGGAAGAGGGGCACCGGCAAGGGAGGCACCAAGCAGCCGGTGCACCGCAAGTCCATCGACACGTTTGGGCAGAGGACCTCCCGGTACAGGGGTGTCACCAGGTAAGCTGCTTACGAAGATCTCCGCTTTTCCTCCTGTCATCTCTTGTTGCGTTTGTTCGTCAGTAGGATTCGTACGGGCAATGCTTTGCCTCTTTTAGTTCTGAGTCATATGTATGCTTCGCAACTCTTCTGCGCACACTCTGACGTTGTTTCCTCCTCTGCGGCATTGATCATTTGGTCGGATTTTTGCACATTGCTCGGCTTGTGAAAATCAATTTACTCCTGGTTCATTTGGAGTATTTGCCTCATGTTCTGCCCTTGTTAGCCTCCAGCATTGATGTGGCTGTGCTGTACTTCTGTTATGCTCTGCTATCCTTGTTTAAAAATTCAGTAGGCCAGGAACTCATGCTTGACGCCAAATCGTTATAATGCTTAATCTTATTAGAACAGTTCCTAATTTGTTTGTTCCACTTCACAATGTTAAAGCCTGGGATCTCTGATCCTTCTGGTGCCCCTGCAGTTCTGCTGATTATTATGGCACCTCTCTTTTGTTTGGGAGCACATTATTTAGCCTGGTTTTTAGGCAACCAATTTAATTTTTTTGCGCTCGCTTCATATATTGAATGATGAAGGTTTTTTTTGTGTTTGATCCACTGGAGCAGGCACAGGTGGACTGGGAGGTATGAAGCCCACCTCTGGGACAACAGCTGCAGAAAGGATGGGCAGACCAGGAAAGGAAGGCAAGGTTGAAATCTAGACAACCAAAATAAATGATGTAGCAAAATTTATGCAGTTATAGCTCTTTCTGACATTTTGATTCCTCTTCTTTTGGAAATGTCGTTCTGGGGTTTGTCATGACTGAAATGCAATTGGTTGCAGTATATCTAGGTAACAAAACATTTCTTACCCGATCATGCCTTTCATTGTCCGGTCAGCTACGCCCAGCTCCAGAAATATGAAATGTGATTTCTTTTCTGTGAATTAGGTGGTTATGACACTGAAGACAAGGCTGCAAGGGCCTATGATCTTGCTGCTCTGAAATACTGGGGTCCAGCTACTCATATCAATTTCCCCGTAAGTGTTCATATTGAAGTTTCATCCAAGAAAACCGGAGGTTTGATGTTTATTTGTGTAATAAGGTAATACACACTTTCTTTGGCAGGTAGAAAACTATCAAGGTGAGCTTGAGGAGATGAAAAACATGACAAGGCAAGAATTTGTTGCGCACTTGAGAAGGTTAGTGCTTACTATTTTGCATGCATTATAAGTCAAATTGCCTTCCTGCATTTCTGAAGTTGTTACTGATCACAGGAGAAGCAGTGGGTTTTCTAGAGGTGCCTCCATCTACCGAGGGGTGACAAGGTTTGTTTGGGCAGAATTTGCCAGCACATTTTGCTTTCTTAGCGCAGACAGCAAAAGCACATGTAGAAACCATCCCAATATATTCATGTTGATTGCATTACAGGCATCACCAGCAAGGAAGATGGCAGTCTCGGATTGGCAGGGTTGCTGGGAACAAGGATCTATACCTTGGCACTTTCAGTAAGAAAGATCTCTATTTGACCGTAGATTTGTAGGGCCTAAATGCTTCTACAAAGTAATGTGCCTCTCAAGTAAAAGAAGCTTTTGGTGCTAATCCTTTGGTGGTGCGACTGCTGTACCATGCTAATTGTCGCATCAAAGTACATTTACCGGAGAAGATAGACTTGGAACTTAAACTTTTACTGCTAATCGCTGGTTTTGTGCTTTGCTTTTGCGATCAACTTTAATCCGTGGGGTACACACACATTCTTCTTGATCATTCTTTGCTTTTTCAGATAGTTATACTTTTCTATACTTTTCCTAAGGCTGTGACCTCTGACCAAAGCAACCTGTTGACTGTTTTGAATGCTCCATTGAACACTTGAACTAAAATATGATGTTATCACGGCATAAAAGTAATCTGATCGGGAATCACACTTTACATTAGGATCTATCTTGGTTTTTCAATGCACAAACTAAATTAGTTTCTACATGAATGTTTTTTCATAGGCCATACTCACAGCTAAGTTCGTTATTGCATCATTTGCTGAACATGCAGCGACTCAAGAAGAAGCAGCCGAGGCTTATGACATAGCTGCCATCAAGTTCCGCGGCTTGAACGCGGTGACGAACTTCGACATAACCAGATACGATGTCGACAAGATCTTGGAGAGCAGCACGCTGCTGCCTGTGGAGGAAGCACGCAAGGTCAAGGTGATCGAGGCGGCGAACGGCGTTCCTGTGATACAACTTGGTGGCAGGGAGCTCAACCCTACCGAGGAACCAAGCGCCAACTGCAGGATGGTGCTCCATGGATCTTCCCAGGAAGCTGTGCATTGCCCAGAAGCAGTTGATCACCAGAAGGGCATGATGAGTGACTCTAACTCCTCACTGCATGGCATCGTTGGGCTTGACGTCGAGTGTGTAGCCCATGATCACCACCTTGACGTTCAAGGCAAGTCTGGTGGCGTCAACTTCTCCAACTCCTCATCACTGGTGACAAGCCTAGGCAACTCCAGGGAGGGTAGCCCCGAGAGGCTGGGCCTGGCCATGCTATACGGCAAGCAGCAGCAGAATGCCGTGAGCCTGGCCTCCATGAGCCCCTGGATGCCTATGCCAGCGCCGACAGCGCAGCACGTCGTTTCCCACCTCCCTTTCTTCGCCGCCTGGGCTGATGCCTAGCTGATCCAGATGGAGCTCAGTAGTAACTGCCCAATCTTGCTCGCCATTGCTGGTTTTTGTAAACTGAAGCAGGATTGGCAGCACCAAGTTAGTTAAATTAGCTGCAGTAGCAAGGTTGGTTAGTTGCCATGTTGATTGGTGTAGTGCTATGCAGTAGAAGATCGGCCTTAATTAGTCTACAGCTGATGCACAATCTCAGTAGTGGTGGTAGGCTGCTGGTAGCGTTCTTTTGAGCCTTTCTTTTGGGGAAAATTGGTTGGAATGTAGTATGGCTCACTTTTGAACGTTACATGAAACAACAAGGCTGTTGCAACTTGGACGGAAAAGGAAAAGGGTTCGTGAAATGAGATGGCTCGTCTTTGCTGGTACGGTCACTCGCAGGCAGAGGCAGGTTTGTTCTGTGATCACGGTGGGGTCGTCGCTGGCTTGGCTATGTACACAGTGGAAGATCTTTTGACCGCTGCCTCAGGGAGGGGTCAGGTCGGATTGCCTCACGTTCTTTTTCGCTTTTCTCTGCATGGCATGGCATCTTTGTTCGTGATGGCAATGAGTATCATAAGCATCCCCCTTCCCATACGAGGGGAGCTTTGCCGCAGGGCTGCCCGCATCCCGGCCCCAATCATTCCAAAAGGGAGCCGAGAGAGATTCCCGTGGCATGCTTCCATGTCCCAACCAACCTGCGGCGTCATCATGGCATGTCCTGTGACGAACATGTTGGCTCCTGACGAACTGAGGACGGTGCCGTAGATGTGGTTTGCCATTGCAAATCTTGCTAAGTTTTTTGGTTCAGTCGAATTTCGTGGCCTTTAACATGATTTTGCTACGTGCGTTTCTGATAGAGTGCCCAGCAAATAGGTCTGCTGTACTCCTTGTGAATGTGGATAAAAATGGTCAAAACTCACAGTTGGTTCCACAGTTTAAAGGACGCTCCTTTTGAATGCTCTCCCGGCCGTTGTGGTGGTGTGATGCCGGGCGGCACTACCGCCGTGGAACATTGATGCGCCGAGCGGCCAGCGACTTGCCGGCACAAAGCAGGGAACCGGAAGCGACGGGTTTGACCCCTCAACATTGTCCGCATACCCCCGAAGGGTTACGCGCAGTCGCGCACAGTGCGTCCACAGCGAAAGCGTTGGTCGCTCGCCGCCGCCCGCAGCCGCGCGCGAGCCCTTGGCTTTTGCCTCTCCAGATGCGACAGCACAGCCGCCCGACCGACCGCCCAGCCAGCTAGAGCTAGCGAGCGTAGCGAGCCCCGCTGGCTCCGCGCGGACTCGCCGCTCTGCCCGTGCTCCGTGCTGCTGGCTCCTCCGTCCCATGCTCCCATGTGCCCGCCGGAACCGGCGCGCAGGCGGCCTGCCCCCGTCAGGCAGCCGGCCGGACGCGGACCCCGCGCCCGCGCGAGGCGCGTTGGAGGAAGCCGTCGGCCGGCCGGCGGGCGCATGCATGCGATGCGACGCAGGCCGCAGCGGTGGGCGGGGTCGAGCACCAGTGCACCAGTCCCGTGTCGCGTCTCGGCGCGGCGGGGGTGGGGACGGAACGTGCATGTGCATGGCTGCGCGATGCGAGGCGAGAGCGCGTGTGCGCGCGCCGGCGTAGCAGCAGCCGTCTCCGTACCAGGGGTCGCGCTTGGCGGTTGCGGTCCGCGCGCTCGGCGACGCGTGGGTGCCGACAAAGGGCGCGCGCTGCGACTGTCCTGGCGCGGCGCGGCTTCGCTGCGGCGGAAGCGGAACGGGCTTGGCAGTGCTGCAGGGGGCGGGAGCCTGCTCGGCTTCGGCAGACAGAGAGCAGTCGGCAGGGCGCCCGTGTCGTCTTGCGCGGAGTCCTCGCCGGCCCGGCCGCGGCCGCGGCCGCCGATCGATCGACCTCGGCGTGCACCCACCAGCGTGCCTTGTATGTGCAGTACCACGTAGCGCTGGTGGGGGTACATTCTGCCGCGCCCTGTGTGTACCCGTGCATTCTACATACAGTTCAGTAGTTCACGTGCATCGTCACCGCCTCTCGCCGTTTGCAGCAGGCGGCTGCCGACGCAACAACCCTCCGCCCTAGTAGTGTGCCAGTAGAACGTGGCGAGGACGGTGCAGAAGAGATGGTTGGAAGCCGATCGAGGGCCAGACCCTGACCTAATCTTCAGCGAGACGGTCACGGGGTAGGCAGGTTGCGGTGCCACCAACCAGAGCGATGTACTTGGACGCATGCACCTGACCCTGCTCGTGGCCTCGTGAGTGTTCCCTACGCGTGTCGTCGTACGCCGCGCGCAGCCACAGCTGCTGTTCGCAGAGACTAGCTGAGTGACCGAGTGAGCGAGTAGTCGTTGGAGCGTCGCGTTTTCGTGAAAGGGACGGGTCGGCTTCGGCTTCGGCTCCACCGGTATCGGTTGCAGCCCTGTCGGTCTCGGTCAACCGCTTTCGGCTTTCATCAGAGCTGCTTTCGCCTGCTCGAAAGGAACGAGGTCCTTCAGACCTCAGGTTCGTGGATGCTCATCATCCTATCTCTTGTGTCTCGCATCGCAGTCACCGCACGTCTATCAGTGTTCTCCCCACGCCGGACAAACACAAGCTCGGTGAGAAGCCTCACGCTGTCATTCAGGTACTTTCTCTTCCTGCCAGCTCGAGCAGGAATTTTTCCCCCCGTCTTCCTTTTTGAGAGGCTAGAGCGAGGAGTGTTGTCTGGCTGGGCCTTGAGATGGTCTCTCGTTAAGAGACCATCATACGGCAGGGCCCATTTTGTGAGTAGCCCATCACGAACTCGGCCGGCAGACCCACCAGGCTCACCTGAACAGTTTGCGCTTGCCGCCATGCTTGCTTGATGGCACTGCTCGCGAAGATCTTGCAAATGTTGAGGGCACGTGCAAGGGAACGAGGAATCTTGCAGCAGAGGGTGGTAACCTTTGGAAGAAGCTCGACGATTATGGTTGGGAGTTCTAAGGAGAATGAGAGCTCGTCTGGTTTCTGCCTACGCGCGCCGTCCCAATCTTCGTCAAAACAGCAGCTTGCTATTTTTTCTTGTGATTTATTCCTACACGCGTGATTTCGCGAAGTGTGGATGCGGAATACAACCGCGCGTGGACACTGGCGTCAGGGTGCCACAATCTCCGCCTCTCCACCGCCGATCCAAATGCTCGCCCATGAATAGTTGGTTGGGCGACATCCAAACACCCTGAATGCCAAGGCCATGGTTTTCTGAATTGGACTAAAGAATAACACGTGGCTCCGTAACAATTTCAGTCTTGGCTTTGAGTAAATCGGGGTAACCGTTTGACCGCAATATTCTACATTTATGGCATAGATGAATCTTGAAGCCCCTAGACGGTTCTCTGTTTTATCTATTGAAACATTTATAGTGTACTTGTTACTTATCGGTATAGCAATGCCCACAATTTCTTATTCTCGTGCTTCCCACGTTTACACATTTTTATCCATCTATCTATTTCTGCTCTCTTGAAAAAAATCTATCCATTTCCTCATCACCCGTGATACATGTTTAAGCTTGAACATGTCTATATAGTCTAGTGTTGGGTCTGTTATTGTCTTTTATTATCGTCTGTTATTCTCTTCAGGTTACCTCATCAGAATGTTTTTTTTTTTGGAGAAAGGCACCAAAAGGTACCTTTGAAGTTTGCACTTTGAGGTGGCCCTAGCAAAAATATTTAAGAGACACCGCGCTAGATGGGCCTGTACTGTAGATGGCACAAGAGAGACCGCGCTAGGTGGGTCTATTTGTGATCCAGCTCTAGCCCATCACGAACTGGGCCTGCAGACCGCCCCTATTTCATCGTGGCCCACTACCAGTTCTCTCAACCGGCACCATTTCTCAAGTCAAGTGCCAGCGCCACCGCGACGACTCATCGAGTCATTGTTTGTCCTCATCCATCCAAAATTCCAAATCGCAAAAAATCCCCTTCACCATGAAGCTCCGATTGCGGTCTATGGAGGCGCGCGGCGGCGCCGCCGCCGTCGAGACCCACCGCGTGGATCTGCCGCCCACGGCCACGCTGGGCGACGTGAAGACCCTCCTCGCCGCGAAGCTCTCCGCGTTGCCCGTCCCCGCCGAGTCCGTGCGCCTCTCCCTCAACCGCAGCGAGGAGCTTGTCTCGCCCGACCCCGCCGCCACGCTCCCCGCCCTCGGCCTCGCGTCCGGCGACCTCGTCTTCTTCGCCCTGTCTCCTCTCACAGCCCTCGCGCCGCCGGCTCAGGCCCTGCCCCGGAACCCTAGCCCGGGTTCTGGCTCCGTTCCGACCGCGATGGCTGTCGACGGCGGCAAAGGATCAGAGAAGCCCAGCACCGGAGGCTCCTCGCTGCAGGCGCGAGCTGTGGTCGTGAACCCTAGCGTTCCAGCCGCATCCAGTCCTGCGGATGTGGTGATGGCGGAGACCGTCGATGCCACGAAGGGCTGGTCGAGTTTTGTGCTTAGGGATCTCAAGCGGGAGATGGGGAACGTCGTTGGCGCAGAGGGAACCGCTGGAGGTCGTCTGGTTGCAGCCCTACATGCAGCTTTGCTTGAGTTCGGCTTCCACATCACTAATCCGATGGGGTCACGCCTCTCTCTGCCACCGGACTGGCCGCCAGTTGCTTCGAAGCCACTGGCCATCAAGTATACCATACCGGAGCTTTCACCGATGTTACATGTGGCCGAGGAGGGGAAGGTGGCAGTGCTTAACTTCTCCTTGATGCCAAATTTCGTGATAGTATACGGTTATGTGCCTGGGGCGCAGTCTGAGGTGCGCCGATTGTGCTTGGAGCTGCCAAGGCTTGAGCCTTTGCTGTATCTGGATAGTGATCAGCTGAGTGCAGTGCAGGAGAGGGGGATTCTTGATCTGTGGACAGTGCTGAAGGATGAGATGTGCCTGCCACTGATGATATCTTTATGCCAGCTGAATGGTTTGCGCTTGCCCCCATGCTTGATGGCTCTGCCTGCTGATCTGAAGAGTAAGGTCTTGGATCTTTTACCTGGGGACGATCTTGCAAGGGTTGAGTGCACTTGCAAGGAAATGAGAAACCTTGCAGCAGATGATAGTCTTTGGAAGAAGTTTGTACAGTTCAGAAATTCTGGTGAGGGTCCTAGAGGGTCCATGAGCGCGAAGGCCATATTTGCAGAAGCATGGCAGGCCAATAAGAAGCGGCAGAAGAGGCCCCATCCAACCTTTTGGAACTATGGCTGGGGAAACAATCCTTACAGCCACCCACTTAGGCTGCCATTGATCGGTGGGGACTCAGACAGGCTACCGTTTATTGGGAATCAGGGTTCTGTTGGGCGTAACTTTGGAAATCAACGAAGGAACATCGTGCCAAACTGCATTCTTGATGGCCACCGCCATAACTTCCTTTGAAGCCATTTCGGGTTTTACTTGTATGCTAAAAGTATTTTGTAAGAAGCGGTGCGTAGACGGATAGACCGTCTTGTTCATATCTCCAAGTTGCACGCTTATGCTTTTGCAAAGCACTCTCACCCTCATCCTATGCATTTGCAGAGCACTCTTATCCTTATATTGCCTTAGTATCTTAGATCCTGTCTTTTCTGTTTTTTATGATACCAATGTAATCCCTGCCCTAGTAATAAAGTACCCTTGTTCTATTCTCAGATGAGTTTTTCTAGATATTGGTTAATATATAGAGAGATGTAAGATAATAATAGCTCAAACTTCAGTGTGCTGCTTTAATTTATTGGCATTGAATGTGCAGTCTATAACAATGATAGCTTAATTGTACACCTCATTTATATTCTCCACATATACCATGGCGTCAATATATATACAGGCTACTTTCATTAGTTCGGTGATAAATTGGATAATCAGGTCCTGCTATTATAGTATTATTTCATCAATCTATTGAAGGGATTGTTAAACAAAATAATCTAGAGTTGTATGAAATAATGGAAACATGTACCAAATTGGTCCCCTTTTGTTTTTCTTGAAACAGTGAATATTTCTAATGTCAAATCACCTTCTTGTTTACAACCTGAACACCTGATACACTTTAGTTTACTTTGTTGGTAATGTGTACCGCTAGATGGTTTATGGATGTTTTTTTGTTTTGTTTTGTAATTTCTATGTCCGAGAGAATCATTGCAATCATTCAAACCTAAAACCTTAAACAAAAGGACATGTGAATAGTTTAGGATGTATACAACATCCTCCCTACGTTCTCGAATATATGACGTTTATTACAAGCAAATTAGTTTTGCTGAACTTTTATGTTATATATTCAAGGACGGAGGTAGTACTACAGATTTATGTTTATGTAACTAGTTGAGGCTATAAGCCTATAAAATTTTGTACCTGAGTGATGTTGATTTAACAACAATGATCGATCTGGCCTGCTGTTGTGTGGCGGGGTTGAATTGCTCACAGGAGGTTAAGGTGCAAATCTCATCTCCACGTAGCGGTGGTGGATTGAGAAAGCAGAGAGATAGAGAGGAGGTAACTTCTTTAGTGATTCATGAATGCACCTGTCTTAATGCTGAGGTGGCCGGATGAAACAAACTCCTAGAAGCCAAATCTTAATCCTAACATACTTATCACCTACCTTAATGGAAAAGCTAAGGGCAAGCACATATGTAAATGGCTTATGCCGTGCTGGACCTTTTTGGTGCCCCTGGTGTAGGCGCATCTCCACATAGCACATGCCTACAAGTTTATCTGACAGAGAACTCTAATGCTCGTGAGTTTTGATCATGTGTGTTTTTGTGCAATACTCTGACCAAAACCAAATATAACTGTAAGAAGTTGTAAAGCATATTTATTTTTTGTTATAGTATGTGTGATGCATAACTCACTGTTGTTACATTTTCGCTGCTTTCCTAGGTGATTTTTGCAAGCACTGGGCGGTTCTCTTTTCTTGCTAGAAATTATGAGTAAATGTGTTACCTTCAGTATTATTATTATAGCTCTTAGTTTAGTTTCTTGTGAGTCCTCATTTACATATTTATTTACATATTTTCTGGGTCGCCGATTGCATGTTTATGATGGAATATCCATGATGTTGCATTTAACTGGCCTCTTTATTGAGACTGTAGTATCCATGTCCTTATTCTCCTCATGGTTCTGACCTGGACGATTCAGAAAGTTGATAATACATTTCTATAATGTTTGAGAGATTGATAGTTCTGGATCTGATCTTATGTATTCATTTGAGCAGAATCTTCACTTTGATGCTTTCTTGAATCATCCACATTTCCCAGAGTGTGTATATTTAATCTGAACTTTGAGGTGCTTCCCAGTTCTGGCTCGATCATTTTCATTACGCAATTCAGTCATATCAGACTGGGCATAGCGTGGGATGATCATAATTTGCTGAACTTGTAAAGCATTTTTTGCCTGACGCCTCTGTACCATGTTGCTTTCTATGGCCTATGATGGATTGAATGAACTATAGAGAGATCACCCTCCACCATTGGTGGCTTGGAGCTGGGGGACCAAAGATTGCAAAATTTCTTTAAGGTGAACTTTATATTGACCACAGGAAGAAAGATCACTTTTTTGGTGTACGCGTGCATCTTGTTTACACATGTTCTATTGACTATTGGCCCCATTTATTATTTGATATTATGTTATTAAACCATGAAATATCTGTCATGAGATTTAGCTTTCTGATCACCTGTCTTTGGACTGGGACTGTGAGCCACTGTTACAGTACTAAAATCAGAGCTGTACGGGGCGTCTCGGAGCCCGAGAAAGGCTTCAACTTTCTGTGAGATGAACTCTTTGCTTGTGGTTTGGTGCACTGAAAAGATTGGGACTGGGGACGGCATGGGAGCAAAGAGTTAATAAATCCAGATGGGGTAAGTAAGTGTTTTACTGCCACGAAATCCCTTTGCTATGATTGTTGATCTGAACTTCGGTTCTAGGTTAACTTGTGGTTGGTGATATGCTTTATGCAGTAGCAGTTGCACTAGGTGTGGCTGCTTTACAAAAGTAGTCGGGTGTTACGTACTTACGTCGGTGCTAGATCATTACCTGTATGAATAATTTATCGTTTGTCTACTGTACCTTCTATCGTTTGTGAAATGAATATGTGATGCCTGAAGTACAAATGAAAGTTTGATCAGCTTCTGCTGCTTTATGGAGAAGTGTTCTGTGTTGCAGTGCTAAATCTGAACCAGGGGTGGACCCAAGGCGAAAATTGAGAGAGGGCACAGCTTAAGAAACTTCCAGATGATGAAGCTTGAACATGGTAGAAATTTATCTTTTACCTTGATGTGAAAATTTTGAGTGAGGGCCTGTGCCCTCACTAGTGTCAACATGGGTCCGCCCCTGATCTGAACCATTTGGATCCGTATACTATTTCACTCGTCACTTCTATAATCTTGTGTAAAATACAAATACAATACTTCTGCATGTCCTTTTGACATAAAATAGAAATATGTTCCTGATGTGTTTTGATTTATCAGCATATGTTGGTCTTGAAACAACGGAAGATGATTGCAACAAGGCAGAATCTCTATTCCCTTGAACTGGGATTACCTTGGGAACAAGAGTACGATGGAAGCTGCACGGTGCTGCACAAGCGCCAACAAACCTCTACAGGTTTCCGGACAGTGAGAATCAATTCCAATTCGGTGACGATACACCTCTACCTCTGGCAGGCAGGATGCCCCTGCTGCATGCAGTTCTTCACTTTGACTGTATTATTCGGTGTCCAGCCCCCTACCAGCTTCCTCTCTCCACTATTGCTCGATAATAATTCTGGCAGCTGAAGCAGGTGGCAGCAATGGGCACCGGATTCTGAAAGGCCTTCAAGTGAAACAGTACACTGATGGACTGCTTGTTACATGGACACTTGGAAAGGTCCCCTCAGCTTTGCCTGTGCCGTCCCGTTATCTACCAACAGTATGTCAATGTGCATTTTGCAAATATACTAACAGGTGGTGCTTGAATGCTTGTTGGTAAATACAGTGTGATTCTTAAGCCAGTGTGGATGGATAATCTTGTGGTGACTTGTCTTCTACACCAAGGGACATACTTCTGTGCCTGCTACTATGTTTATACTGGGGTGTAAAATATAATTAAAAAAGCTGTGAGAGGTTGGTGGAGAACTGGAGACTACAGTGGGGTCTCCAGCCATTCATTGTTTTCAGTCGTAGCCACTGAGCCGCATGTCTGCGTGCCACTACAAGGTGAACACTATTCACTCTAGCAAAGGGGCTGGTGAGGAACAGCGGAACATCTGATCGAAAGAGGAGGAACAGGGGGCAGCAGTTCTAACCTCCGTGCTGGTAATAACAAAACTTTCTGTATCGTTGGTACTAATATATACTGTGCCATGCTCTTTGCAAATAGTTTTGTATTTAGGACAAGTACTTTACTTTATATATTATTAGTCTTTAGAAGTACTGCAGTATGATGCTTTCTTTGAAGACGGCATTATATTGCTTCCATCCCTTCGTGAGCATTCTGTCTCTTTGAACAGTACATGGGCGTTTCTCTCCCTCCCTCCCTCTCTTTTGGAGGAATTACGGGCAAGAGAACTATTAACTCATTAAATGGCATTGGCCTTCTTTCGGACGATTTCTACTCTTCATCGGAGTGTTTAGACCCTTCAGCAAGCATTTTGCTCGATCTTTGCTTAAGGGTTAAGTCCCAGCGTTTCTTTGCCCTTCCATCTTGGTCGAACTTAGCTTCTAATCACCTGGTGACTCTTACATCGTCATGCTATAGAACAGGATGTGAACTAATGAAAACGTATAATCTATTTAAATCTATCATTTATAGTTCTGGCATGGAATTTGGATGTTTGGAGGGTCAGTACGGACTGTTGCGTTTTGAGGAATCCCCTACCTTGGCCACAGGAATACAAACATCTAACTTTTTGGCTTTTCTCCATCATAGACCCTAATTTGCTTCCGCGGTTCTCCTTGTGATTTGAAGGTCACACTTTCTTAGCTGTTGCCCTCTTTCTTGTTCTCTGGATCTGATTCTACGGCTTCTGAATTCTCACATTTCCATCTGAGTGTGGCGGTGTGTGTGCAAGCTGGCAACTAGCTAACTTTGTTTCGGCATTGCACCTATCAAAATGAGAAAAACAACGAAAAATTGAACTTCAAATCTATGCCCAATCATTAGTTACAGGAACTTGAATTTGCATTCAGTATCTATGATATGCTGAATTGTGGAGTCTATTTCACCTTCTTATGCTAAGAACTGGTCCATCCTTGAAGAGTTCTATCCTTGTGGTGAAAATTAATTACTTTCTCAAACTTTAGGCCCATTAGTTGAGTTGGAATGAAAATCTGGAGGACAGAACTTTAATAGTGGCATGTTAAGAGGGTTTAAACTTAGATGGGCCCTGTTCATTGCCTAATAATTAACCTTATTCTGGGCAGGCCCATACATACACTGGATGACAGTAGCATCTGATCCTTGGGTTGGTCACTAGGTCTTCAGTTTGCAGCACCAACTGTAAGCGATCTTCATTCAGAGCTCTCTTTATTCTGATCTCTGGATGTGATCCAGCTGGTGCATGGTTGTTAGTAGTACTAGTACCAGCAATTCTATTCCAGGGCTTGGTTTCCGCTTTTGCCCTTGCGTTTGTCTATTGCATCAGGCTTACTTAGCCTTTTCACTTTGGACAATCTTTATGTAAGGCTGCAAGGGTTAGTTGTTCCTTGTTGAGCCTTGCAAGGAATTGACTGTGTCCAGCTCCCGATCTACTCCACCCTTTAAGTAAAGCTCCTTCAGTTGGCAAACCTGGCAAGTTAGAAGGTTATCGGGTATTCCCAAAAATGATTGGAACATCGCACTGAGTTCAAGTATCAAACGCAGGTTGGTGACTCCATTTCTTCAGTAGTACATAAGTTCGTGGCATATGTACCTTCAGTTTGCTACATGCATAGAGCTACCTCCTCAGTTTGGAAAATGACAAGATCAATCATTGTTTCTTGGCAGATGTATTCCCCTCCCTGCACCGATCCTGAAAGAGAGGAAAACCTGTGCTTCGCAGTCGGAACTAACCTGCTTGCTTCACTAGAGCATACCATGGATTTTGATGAGCCTATCATCTTTCCAATGAACAATGTAGGCATGCAAGAGGGGGTTCAGCTTTACAATTCTGCTGGGGGTATATTTCTTCTTAGTTCAGTTTTTCAGGAATAGTTGCTGTTGATCTGTGAAGCTTCTGACTAAAAAAATTTCATGTTCCCGACTCTTCCCAGATACTCAGCTAAGTAGAAATATGAACACAGGCAAGTGTTTAAAGGGTGCTAAAAGGAAGGGTTCAGGAGAGGACAGTTCATCACTACATTCTCTAGTAAGGAAGCTAGAAGCTATCACTGCTTTGTCTCATCAGTTGTGCTGTATTTCAGTCCTCTCTTTTTAAGAATGTATTTCATTCTATGTACTTGTATTGTATTACTGCAGGATGAAACCGGTGCATTGTTGCAGCGAAAAGTCAGCATGCAGTGTGCTGATGAGAAGGCAACTGATGCTGGAACCAACAGAGAGGACTATGTGCATGTCCGGGCAAAGCGTGGCCAAGCCACCAATAGCCACAGCCTTGCAGAAAGAGTAATTTTTATCGCTGGGCAACATGATCAATGATCTTGCAATGCTCTAGTCTCTTGCTTATCGTAGTTTGTCCATTCGAAATGCAGTTTCGAAGGGAAAAGATAAATGAAAGGATGAAGCTTCTTCAAGACCTCGTCCCAGGTTGTAACAAGGTATGAATGCCATCAAGCACACGATAATGCTCATATTGATGTGATGACGGTGCGCTCTAAGCCTCTAACCAATGGGAACGTGTTGCTTATGATGATGTAGATTACAGGCAAGGCCATGATGCTTGATGAAATCATAAATTATGTACAATCTCTGCAGCGGCAGGTTGAGGTAAGTGTAGTAAAACTTCTATTTGAAAGTTTTGTCAAGACTTGTTTTGGCCAACAACTGAAGCTTTGTGTCCATGTTTGTGTTGGTTTTCAGTTCCTTTCAATGAAGCTTTCAGCTATCAGTCCCGAGATGAACTGCGATTTCGATCTGCAAGATGTAAGATTGCAAAGTCCAACTCTGGGGGCAAAGAACATATCTTGGTTTACCATTCTCATAGCCCATAGGTTGATCCTTCATTAATCCTTGTCATTGTAGATCCTTTGCTCACAAGATGCTTGTGCTGCATTTCCGGGATACAGTCTGCAAATGAGCAGTGTGCATCTGAATCTGTTCAGGGCATCTCAGCAAGGTTTCTTGCGTCCAGAACCATGCGGGGTGAGCCCAAATCCAGCAAATGTTCATGTGGCTAGACCGGTTCAGCAGTTACTTCAGCTACCTACATTTCCTCAGGTTTGTATTGGACGCCCTTGAGCAGCTTCAAGTGCCTTGCAACAACCAACATCAATTAGTAGTATTTTCTCCCATGGCAGAGAGGAGTGAACTGGGACGAGGAACTTCGCACCGTTGCTCCAGATGCTTTCGCTTCTGACGTTGGTGCTGGTACCTTAGAATTCTCGTGCTTTTTTAGCTTCTCCTGCATTTCTATGTTTTGCATTTCTCCTGCAGCAGCGTTCAACTTTGTGAGATTTCTCAAGGTCCATTTTGATGTTGCAGATTCGATGAAAGTGGAGTAACAAGTCCACATGACCACATCTGAAAGTTTGTTGGGCTGCTATCGGGAAGCTTTTGCAAGTTGAAACGGTGGCACGGCATCTCTTGGGATGATCTAGTTAACTTTGGTCTTCGATGAGAAGGATTCTGGTGTCCACCCATCATGTTCATGTACAGTTGACTAATCAAAGGGGTGAAAAGTTTGTGATCTGGTCAAAAGGATAATGTACTATGTTGGCCTGGAGCCCTGGAATTTGTGACGTAGCTGGATAGTGGTTTGATGGCGTGTGGTTCCACCTAGTTATTTGCTTGTAATAGCAGGTAAAGCTTAATATGTTTAACTGCATGTATCATAAAATATAAATTGCGGCGGTAGTTTAGAGTACGATAAAAACTAAGTTTCATTAACAATAGCATTGCACTTCTACGTATGTTCTCCCATATTTACGGCGAGATGTCTAGTCTGGTTTTTTAAATTAAAATCCTAATATGCCTTTCATTTTATAATGTTTTTATCCGTATATAAAAGTTGTGAACCTGAGCTGATCTACTTAGATTGTTCCCTCTATTTTGAAATATAAGATATCTAGTTTTGTTCTAAGTCACATACTTTTTACTTCGTCAAGTTTATTGAAAATATACATCAATATCTACATCAAATTATTTTTTAATTCACCTTGAATTTCGTGCTGAGCATGCTTTTATTCTACAATTTTAAATGTTAATATATATTTTTATAAACTTAGTTTGTTAATGAAAATCAATTTAGGATAAATCGTCGTACGGAGGGAGTAGTAAAGGGGGTTGATAACTTTCTACTCCCTCCATCCCAAATTGCAGGTACTTTTGGCATTTCTAAGTTTATAAGTTTTGCTATCTATCTAGATATATACTATATTTAAATACATAGTAAAAGTTATCAATCTAAATATGCCAAAACGACCTGATCAATAAAGTGACTATGTCATTTGTCGTTGGATTTTTCTATATCCAAATCATTCTCTTTTATGAAATTTAACGATCTATTGTTGTCGTGGAAAAAAGAGTATGCGAAATGACGAAAGATCCTTGTGATTTTCTGGAACTTCTGATTTCTCAATTTCGAAGATTTAATTTCTCTGCTTGATTTTTTTTTCTCTTAACCGAATCTTTCAAATCTAACACATTTTAATAAAATAAATATTTCCATGGACGAACAGCATTTTTGGACAATGTTAGAAGAAACAAACTCGTTTCTTTCTTACAGTAAAATCGAAAGAAAATGTAATACCGATAAGAAAAGGTGGGGACGAAGCCACCACCACCACCAACCAGCTCGCAGTCGCAGCCTCCCCGCTCCCATGGCGACCTCGACCTCGACCTCCCTCCTTCCCCCTCTCCTCCCCGCCCCTGCCTCCCCCCACCGCTTCCACCCCTCCCCGTCCGCATCCCCCCGCCACCTGCGCCTCTCCCCTACGACTCGCCTCCTCCGCGCCGCTCGGCGCCGACACCCCGACGCCGTCGTCGTCGTCCCGGACGCCCGCCCCTGGGTCGGCGATCTCTCGGGCGCCACCGCTTCCTACCGGGAAGGCGGCGGGGAGGACGAAGACGACGCGGAGGAGGACGACGACGAAGACGAGGACCGCAGCCTGGACCTACTGGCCCGATTCCTGCACTCCGTGTTCAGGAAGGCCTCCCGCCGGGCGCGCCGCGCCGCCAGGTCCGTGCTGCCGCCTTCAGTCCCAGCCGAGCTGGTCCGTTCCACTCTACTCGATTTCAGCTTTCAGTTGCAAATTGGCGACACAGAGGAATGATGATCTCGTTATTGGGCCCTGATCTGGTGCTGTTTGTGCGTGTGCAGGTAAAGTTCTCGGTAAATGGCGTGCTCGTCCTCACATTCTTATGGATCCTGAAGGGTCTTCTCGAGGTGAGCAACTCATTCATATGCTAAGCTGTTTGATGGCCTGCTTCATACCAATTATGTGCATCACTTGATCAATGCTCGTCTAATGCTCACGCCATCGGTGATGTGTTGTGTTTGAAGCGTGGATAGCAGTGTGGTTTGTTCTTCTGAAGGGCATGTCGGTTCAGGGATCAAGTACCTAGTTCATGTTGATGAGGCATCATTTGCATCCTGCTTGGAGAATTCGTTTAAATTTGGCCGTTGGTTAGTTTGATTTTAAAATTGTGAATTGATGTTTGGAACATTACTTGGGCTTTCACATCATTAGTGTTGTTTACGTAATGCTCAATTAGTTGGATATGTATTTCCCTTAAACCAGTGGATTACTTAGTTCTTCAGCAAAAGAGAAAATAGGTTCAAAAAGGAAGAGTATAAAGAAGTGCATAAGGCTTACTGAATGGCAAAGGTTTTGAGATAAAAAAAGTACAGACAATGCACCGCTGGGATAGGGCACAAGCTCTAGTAGAGACAATGCATAGGACACAAGATAATTAAGTAGAACTAGCCAAAGTAGAACTGTAGAAGCATGCACTGCTAGGATGATTATGCTAGGCTGAGACCTTTACAGCATGATAGTGTATCAGCCAACCTCTAGATGAACATGCTAGGATGGCTACGTGGCACCTGATAACTCAGGGCTGGATTCCAGTTAGCCACAGGCAGGATGTGTATAGGTCAGAAACGTAAACTGTAATTATCTGAGTGGTAAGATATGGTGAAAAACCTGTTTCCAGATGTGAGTTTGGGATTACGACATATGCAATTGAAGTATTGATCATACTAATGAAATTGATAGCATTATGTGAATGGGGATTATTTCAGTATGGTGCATGTTTGTACTGTTTTTTTAGGGCGCATGTTCGTACTGTACTACTGTTTGATAAGCCGCCCTGGCACTCTGCATCTAGTAATTTTCAACTTTGAACCCCTTTTACTTTCTAGCTAGTTTTATTCTTTCTGCTATAAACTGAGTGCATCAGTGCAGATTACAGGTCCCCTGAGAGCCTTTTTGTCTGTGCGGATCCTTTTTTTATCAGTGCTTATCATTTATTTCGCCAGTAGCAATTATCAGTTCACAATCAAAACAGCAAGTATCAACCCACCTGCAATCAAATGTTCACACGACCACTTTTTGGGCAATGTTGTTAATTGAAGCCCATCTGCAATTTGAGTACTTGACCTTGTGCAATCAAGCCCCCCTACAGCCTTGTAATTGTCTAAGTAGGCCCTTCCTTACGATCCTTTTAAACGGGCTTGTAACTATGCCTTTAAAAACCTGAGTATCTTTTGTGCTGGGCCAGGAAGCCCCCATTTGATTCTCGCTGAAATTCTGCTGCCCAAGCCTGGTACTGTGAGGTTGTCAGACCTGTAACTGTAAAAACTAACTAAATTAAGTTTCCATCCGGCTCCAGTTTTCGGGCTTGTTTACTACTGCCTTGGCACAGAATACCAATCAGATTTGTTGAGCTGGAGTTAATTGAACCGCATTTGGGCTTCAGCCAGGAATAATTTTCAGTTCTTGTAAATTGACGCAGCAGGTGAAATGGCTGTGTTGAATGTAAGCTAGGATTAACTTGTGGTTGTACTAGCTGACAAAAACATTGGCAAGAATCAGAAAAAATATATCATGAAGGATGAAGACAAGCTTAAGAATTATAGTGCAGATTTAAGTAGTTTGTTGTCCAGTCCGTATTGAAGGCAACATATGTCATTCATGTTATATTCTTGGTTACCAGTACTGGCCAATAATTTTGTTCACAATAACCCAGTTTACTTGGTCTTCCCCAACTGAGATCAAGTAGCGGTTGATCCGTGCAATAAACACCCCAATTACTCAATTAGGGTAGGGTCACAACTGCCTGGTATCAGGTCAGGCAAATGTCCAGCATCGACATTCATCAGCATGTGTCCAGATTTGTGTTTGAGACATTAATAAGGCTCACATCAGTCAGCTTTTTGGAAATTCCCCATGACTGCAATTAAATGGGGAGCCCATACAATGTTCTTGTCATATGCCTCTCAGTGCTTTAAATATAATTCTAAAAGAAATACTTTATATAGTAAACAAATGTCATGTTCAGTTTGTTTCTTGGACCTCTCAAAATAAGTTTGATTGTTGGCAAGATGGCAAGTCCATGAATTTGATTGTCTGCTTAGAGAATATCTACAATTTTTTCGGTGGATACATCACTAGAATATGGTACTTTGAGGAGCACATGGCATGATAAAAGGCCCTACGTTCTATTGCATTGACGCATGTTGCAGATTTCATATGTTCCTTTCAGTAAAACAGGTTCAAATTTTGTGTTCGCAGGTGGTCTGCACATTTGGAAGCATGGTGTTTGCAAGCATCCTTCTTGTTCGAGGAATATGGTCTGCGGTGACTTACATCAGAGAAAATCAGTACAGCTACATTCACCGGATCGACAACGATGATAGCCGATGGAGCAGAGTACAGGTTGCTGGTTGATATTTCGCCTTCCTTCTCTATGAACGGACACCCACACACTGCAACAACAGGCTCTAGAATAAATATATATATATATATATATATATATATATATATATATATAAAAGGCTACGAATGGGATAGAATGCTCCCAGTTCAATGCCAACCATGATGATTGTTATTGCTATACCCCACAGCTGAACGAGAATGAAACAAATCCACTTGTACCTGAACGGAACAGGTGGTTCTTCTCGAGCTGGACGCATTCAGGATTGATGGCTTGAGTTGGTTTGAGCATGCAATTGGGGGTGTGCTGGAAAAAAAAAAGAAATGAAATTGTGCTGAGTAATGTTTGCTGTTCTGATCGGGATGCAATTGGAGGTGCCTGGCAAAGCTTGTATGCATGTATGAATGAGACACGTAACGTAAGCAGCTAAGCTAGTCGCAGATATTGGAGAGCTCATGCTTGTTTTATGTGCGGAATACTCTGTTGGTTTAATTAGGCTCTGTTTGTTTGGTTTGGGGCGGCTAAATTTTAGGGACTGAAAAGTTTCGGTCCCTTTTAGTTCCTAAACTACTAAACATGGTGACTAAAAGGGGTTAAACTTTAGTCCTTAAACTTTAGCCCTTTAGTCCACAAGAGATTGCTAAAAGGGACTAAAGGAGATTTTAGATAGGGTCTGCCTCTCACTAATACCCCGTCCCTCCCTCCAACCCCACCCGTCCCGATCTGATCCAATCCTTTGCCGCACCTACCCCGCTGCTGGTCCCTGCCCTCCTCGGCACCCGCCCCACCGCCAGCCCTCGCCTCGCCGTCGGCCCCCGGCCACTCCCGCCCGCCCGCCCCACCATGAGGACACCTTGGGTGAGAACAGCTCGGACATCCGGTACGCCGATCGTGGCTTCCTCCTGCTCCCGCCGCAGGCCTCCGGCGGGACGATGGAGACGATGTGCCCCGAGAAGGCGTTGCGGTGGTTGAAGGAGGACCTGCCGCGGGATGGGAAGGTGAAGGAGAAGGACGCGACGATCAAACAGAAGAAGGAGGCTAGCCCGGCACTTGTGAAGCTCCTGGACCTTGGGTGCTTCCTCTGCTTCTTCCCATGGAAACGCTCTTTCTTCGCTTCCCTTGCTCGCGTCACGCTCTTGCTAGATTCTTTGCCCCTGGATTTGGATCGATGCCTTTTGCGCCTGGATCAGTCTCAGCTGACTGTGGCTGGTTGCTTCTGGATTAGGGGTAGTTGGTCTTTATTTAACTATTTTAATGGTTTTTAGTCACTAAAACTAAATAGGGGGATTAAAGTTTAGTCCAATGAATTAAGGAGGATTAAAATTTAGTTTAGGCCCAGTGGAACCCAACAGGGCCGTAGAGCGCAGGGCACTTCGATCTGGTTTCATGTGTCTGATGTTTTCGGCTGACCGTTCCGAGATGCAATGAACTCGACCAACTTCCGGGTTGCCTGCAGGATCGTGCCTGGGAGATGCGTGCCGGCCAACCGCCCTCTTCTGATCCGCACCACGTTGTTAGTGGTCGCTTCGGCGCTGTTCGTCTGTTCTTGCGACTTGTGCCCGTTCGTTCCATGTTTTCTGCTCGCCGCTGCTTCGATCCTGCCGTTGATTTGCGTGACGTCTTACAGAAGTTGCAGTTATCAGCTAACGCTGCTCAACGAATCCTCCTTGGACTCGTTTGGTTGACAGTTTGGCTGTCTGAATTTTATCGGGGCGTTTGAATTCGAGCTGTGCCGTGCGTCCTCGTATGGTCTTTCTAGTCTTGTTGGTGCCAAAGCTGCGGCAGGCAAGAAAAGAGCAGAGGACGTGGGCCTGTGCAGTCGCCCGTTTTCACTTTTTCACGTCACGGATAAAACAAAAGGAACAGAAAGAAGACGGTGGAAAGCGCGGTGAATAAAAATCGTGGCGCCTTTCCTTTAGCGGATCGCGACACGCCAGTTTGCTTACCAAATCTTGTCTGGTAGCTCGATCTCAGATCAGATCTGGGAATATTGGGATCCCCGGCTCTATTCCGTCGTATCAAGAGAAAGGTTCTCGTACAACTCCCTTGGAACACTTGCCGCCTTGCTGGTCGTTTCAGGAAAAGGAAAACTAGCATCACTGTGGGAGCTCTTGCCGGTCGTCTCAGAAAAATCCTAGCATGACGGTCCGAGCACTTGCCGGCACAACGAGAGCATAGTTTCGTTGTTCGTTGCCATTTGCCCATCTCCACCAAGTTGTGAGACGGCGATCCCACCTCCCACGGGCCACGGCCTGGGCACCTCGCGCGGCCTTGCTGGTGACCTCACGATCGGCGCGCCGCGCGCCCCCTCCACAGCCGCACATGAGAATGTGATCTTTCGGGCAACAGGGTCACGTGTCCGCGCCTTCCGCATGCGTGCGGCGGCGACGTGGCGCGCCCGGGGTCGCACGGCCTCCGGGAAACTAGTAGCCCACGTGTGCCGTGCGCCCGCAGAAATACTGACGCGTTCCGAATCCTCTTGATTGACCCGCATTAAAGGTCGCGGCGTCCTGATTGGTTTCGGTTCGTTGCGCGCCTGTAGCAGTAGTGTTCGTTGAGCAGCAGCGTCGGGCCGTCGGGGACGGGCGGTAGGAAAAACATTTACGCCGTGTGCTTGACCCATAAAGACGTCGCGTCGCGGTCACTATGCCGCGTGACCGATTTGGACGGCCGGCCGGGCGCTGCGGTAGCCTTCATGATGGTCAACCCCGCCGTGAATGCGGTCACTGATCTATCGGATTGAGACCCGAGTTTTTTTCCTTTCCACCAGTGTAGTAGCTTGTTCGGTTGGCCTGGAACTCGAAAATCACAAGACGTGCGTGCCATTGCTGTACCGGACAAGGACAGGAACGTGTGCTGCTTGTTTTTCTCTTCTTTTCTAAAAAAAATACTCCACATTCACCGCGCTGCTGGCCTGCCGCTGGGCGCTGGAGGATAACGGTCTCTACCACTCCAATAGACCGCAGATCACGACGCACGCAGCAGTTCCGAACGAATCGATATCATGCGCCTGTACGTAGCTACAGTGGCCAGTGGGCTCCGCTCGGACGTGTAAATGAAGCGCACATGACGGCATCGGCCCTACCGTTCGTTTTGTCCGCCCACCGTGCGCGCACATGTGGGTGTGGATCCGCCCCGTGCCCCCGTCCATAACTCCAAAAAGCGGCCGCACACTACTAGTACTACTACTTTCCCATGCAAGAAAAAAAGAAATTACTACTATTCAGAAAAGTATGTGCTCATCATGTCAATCGTTTTGCCTTGTCGATTCATGTTTTGCCGCTCACGAAAATGCTGACTGGTGATCGTTGACTAGTGTGAGCGCGGGAAAAAAAAATAGAAGACGAAACATGTGCACCGCATGGTTGGTACTGTCACGTACACCACTGGCGCACGAGTTTTGTTTACTGGGAAAATGGCTTGCTTCCAAATCTTTGGGCCTGTCCCAACATTATAGAATGTGTCCTTCTGATATTATACTGCACATCACGGGGGACAGGGGATGGATCACTGATTGCCAGCGGCGCGTGCCACGGGCATTTCAGCAAACCAATCAAATAATACTATTTTTGCATGCACCTTGATTAATAATAATCGGAGAAAAAAAATATCCACAACGTGATTAATTAAGAAAAGGACCGTCTCGGCTGCATCTGCATGCAGGACGCAGGCAGGAGTAGTGGTGCGATCTGAAACCAGGCGCCCGGACATGGGTTTGCATGCGCCGGATTCGCGCCCGTGACCGTGACCGCCGAGGCCCTCCGGATCCAACCGTGCGCGGCGAGACGGGCGCCCGCAGGCTGGAGCTAGGCGCCAGGATCCCGCCGTGCATGGCTGCCCATCTGGCCGGCTGCCAGGCACGCTCTCAAGTCTCAACTGGGCGTGGGCGCTGCTGCTAGATGCTGCCGCTGTCGCCTGCTGGAGCGGCCTGGCGTCTGATGCCTGGAGGAGGTGGCACACGTGAGTTGGCGCGCGTGGCGGTGCGCGCGGCGCGGCTGTCTCTACGCGCGCCGTGGACCAGCTGCATGCGTGACATCTGATTCCTATTGTCGTCTCTGCTACTCCCATATCTAGATTCCTATTTCTCCCCAGCTTTCGTCCCACCCATCACCCATGGTTTTCCCTCTCTTCGGCATCGCGCACTCCGTCGTCCCGCCGAGCTCCGCTGGTCCCGGCGGCCGCCGCGGGTACCACGGCCACTATGCGCGCAAAAGGGAAGCGGTTGTGACAAAGCTCCGTTTGGCAGCAAGAATCAATACACTGGCAGTTCGAGTACGGTGTCCTCATGTCTACACATGTGCTAGAGTTTGGTGTGCTGTAGGCCTGTAGCCTCTTAGGTCTCACACTGATGACCGATCATGAAACGTTTGCTCGCTGCTGATCAGTTTCTGGTCCAGACCATTGGACGAGTTGGATTGAGTGAAGGGGATACATAGATTCATCGGATTGGTGCTTGTTCGGACTATATGAATGAATTTCATAAATAATCCGCAAAGCTAGATGGATTAAATTGTGTGAAGGAGATTACATCGATGGTTACATCGGATTGTTGCCTTTTTTTTTTGTGTGTGTTGGACCACGTGGATTTTATAAATAGTCCATGCAAGTGGAAGATTATGTGAAGGAGACTATCGATGGATTCTACAGTGGCGACTGTTTGGACTTCATGAATTTGTAAACAGTTTTTATGAATTTTCATCGTATACTTACAAATTCATTGCGTAATTGAATCTCTTTCATCACTTTCAAAATAGAATTATGGTTGTTCAACTAAATTCGTCAGCGCCCACCCCTCCCTCCCCCTGTCCATGAGGAGGCAGTTTTGGAGAGAGTGATGGTGGACCTAAGAACTTGTCGCATGGGACGTCCACGAGTGATGGAGGATGCGATGGTTGTCACCCTAGCAGTTGGGGGGAGGTAGTGGAGAGAGTGAGGAAGGAGGCGGCTTGGCGATGGAGGAGAAGAGTAGAGGAGGGAAAATGATAGAAAGGATGAAGGCACTTGCCATAATTTTTTGGCTGGTCATGTGTGTCTGCCGCCGTTTGCCTCTAGGAAGAGGATTTGCATTGAAAGGTGTCTTACTTGGTCATGGAACGGTGCAGCGTAAAAGTGCAGTCATGCTAGACTATCCACGCAAGTTGCTTGGTACTTGATTGGAGGATCTTAAAATGCACTTTGAGAGTTTAAGGACTCGGATGACACCCTTAGCAAGTTGGACGACTTGAAAATATGTTTTGAGAGTTTAGGGATCAGGATGACATTTTAAGATAAGTTTATGAACATGAAAAATACATTTTGAAAGTTTATGAATCTAAATGACACCTCATGATAAATTCAGAGACCATCCGTGTATCTTACTTAAGAAATATTCATATAACGAAGGAGGCTACATGGTGCCGTATATTCATAGCGACACTTTTTATCCCCATGTTTTTTTAGAGGAACGCAACTAACATCATCATCCCCATGTTATGAACCCCACCGCTACAAGTCTACAACAACAAAGTTGTTTCCAACAGAAACCGCTGGAAAATAAACCAAATTTGCACACAAATTCGAAAAATCCAGAAATCCAGCTAAGCCAAGCCCGCCCGGCCAGCTATGCAGACATGGCTGCGAGCGGCCTCAACCTCCTCCCCCTCCCCATAAAAAGCGGAAGAATCTCGAAGAGTCGTTTCGTCCCATCGCCCACCACCTCCCTCTCTCCTCGCCCCAGACGCATCAAATAGCTCTCCTTCTGTCCCTATCTCCTCTCGCATTCCCAAAGAAGCCCCACAAGGAAGGGAGCAAACGCGCCGCGCACCGGAAGATCCCAGAGAGCGGCACGAGGGGGCCCCCATTGCGGCATGGCTGCTGCGGCCGCCGCCGCCGGCGCCGGGCTCCAGCTCATTGGAGCTGCCGCGGCCACGCTCCTAGCGGCGGTCCTTGTTGCCGCCGTGCTGGGCCGCCGCCGCGGGTCCGGGCCCCGGTCGCCGCTGGTGGAAGAGAAAGCCGCGGCGGAGGCTGCCTGTGCGACCGGTGACGGCGCAGGCGCCGCCGGCGACGGCGGGTCGGACGTCATCATCGTCGGAGCCGGGGTAGCTGGATCTGCGCTGGCATACACGCTCGGAAAGGTAGGATCCTTTGTCTCAATCCTTCTCGTTCCTTCGTTCGCATCGTTCCACTAGGTGGCCGAAAGTTGGGAGTTTTTTAGATTGAAATCGGTAGCTTTCGTCCTTTAAAATTGCATACTTATTGCTTGGCGTGAAGAACAAGGGCTGGTATTCTATTGGAAGGGAACTCAATGTTGAATTTTGTTTGGCGTGACATATGAGGAGGGATCAAAATTTTCTCATCATGAACTAGAGAATACAACAACTTCCGTCCTGCTTCGATTTAGTTCTACGAAGTCACCCGCTTTTTTTGGTTTATCTGACGAGATTAGTTGGCTGTTATTTTTCTGTACAAAGGTTTCTGTTAACGTTTGCTGGCTAGTGCCAGAGATAGAATCAAAAAGAGAAAATAGCTGTGATTTTGTTGCAACTTACGTTGGTTAACTTTGCATGTTTACCGAGTCTCTGGAAAGCGAGGTTTCTGTCGGTGTCACTGTTTGTGGACGTGGAGTTTGTGTGGCTTGGCAGTTTGGTACTGCCGAATTTCGTTGTCATGCAACTCTGAATGAAAAAATTTCCTCCTCCAATCAAAGCATTCTTGACTTCGTCACTTTGTTACATTGATCAGCCAATTCTTGGTCTTTCTTGGCCACAACTCTTTTGTTTGGAGAATGAAAGAGGAGGGGGCCGAGGGGGAGAAAGCAACAGCTAACGGAAGATTACATGTATAAGCCTCAAACATTAGTTCTCTTGAATCGTGGACACTAAAAAGCTCTGCATATAAAGTGATTAGGCATGCTTAGTGTTTTCCATAATAATGCTATAATGAAGATTTAAATTTACCTTGAATAAGAGAATGTTTCTGGAGCACCTTACAATTTTTTATTGGGTGTAGATGGCAGCTGATTCAACACAGTACTGATGTGCTCTTTCTCACCATTAATGAATTGCCTAACTAATTTAGGTCAAAGAAAAGAGGAGTGTCCAATCAATTTTATGACCTACTTAACTCCATATAACTCCCAGCTGCTCTGAGAGTGATGTATCATCAATACAAAAATGTGGGCATGTCCTGTTACTTGAATTGACTATTTCCCATTTGCCTGCAGATAATGTTCAAGTTAGGTTGTATGTATGAAATAAAGCAAGCAATAAAGCTCCTTACCCAATTACGGAATTTTTTATGCAATATTCCTTTTATTGAGTTATGGGCTGCAAGAAAATGCTGGAAAGAAATTGTTGCAACTGGCTACATATGTTTGAGACCATGTTAAACTGCTGACCTTTTATCTTGTATCCAGCTGAGCCTATAGAGCGTGTAGTATACAAACTTAAATAGTAATGCCTTGCACGTTCTATTTGGCTTGACGGTGTTCCCAATTTTTTATTTTTTCCCATGCCTATTTGCATTTATTTGAGTGAGAACATAGTTTCATCTGGATCTGGATATAATTATGTTATCGTATTATATTGTTCCAGGCAACTCGTTACCATATTCTATAGCTTCTGTTTCTTAATAAGCTTTGTTTGTTGGGAATCCAGGATGGCCGTCGGGTGCATGTTATTGAGAGAGATCTGACAGAACCTGACAGAATTGTGGGTGAATTGTTGCAACCTGGGGGTTACTTGAAATTAATCGAGTTAGGCCTCGAAGGTAATGCCTGCACTGTGTACCTTATTCTATTTCATTGCCTTTTCTAAAGTTACCATAACCATAGTAATTTTTCATCCTGTTCAGATTGTGTGGAAGAAATTGATGCCCAGCGTGTCCTTGGTTATGCTTTATTCAAAGATGGGAGGAACACAAAGCTTGCTTATCCCTTGGAGAAGTTCCATTCTGATGTTGCTGGTAGAAGCTTTCACAATGGAAGGTTTATACAGAGGATGCGTCAGAAAGCTGCATCTTTGCCCAAGTAATATCAATACTTCCTTTTCTATTCTTTCTATATGCTTTGCTTAGTCATTAACTTGTATTCTTCTGTTTAACTGTTTCATTATGTGGTGTTTATATGAATTCTGTTTTCAAGTTGTAAAGTTGAGAGTTTACCACTCTACCTGGGCACCGACTAGCTGACTAACCACGATTGGTCAACAACTAGGCATGATTAGTCGGTTGGCTAATCTACCAAATCAGCCGGTCAGCGCAGGCTGCCATCCTACTGCATAGTCAGTTGTCTATACCTGAGTGTAAATCTAACTAACCCATATATTTTGAGGGTATTGACATCTTGCAAAGGCATGGGATAGAGATAGAGAGTAGATCAAGAAGCTGTTCATTTACTTGTTTTGAGCCCAACATGTAAAAGCAACCAAAGAGCAGAGCTGAGCAGCGGTGGCGGTGCACTGCAGGAGGCTGCAGGCAGGATAGATTTTCCCCTTTCCGCACGTGGTCAGCTACAGCCTATAGGCAGCGCAAGGGACAAGGCTAGCTCAAAAACAGCGCTGCAATACATAGGCTGATTTCTAATGGGCTGAAATTACCAAGCCTAAGTTACTGGCTGCAAGTTGGTCTCTCAGACTTGACTAACTGTGACCAACCAAATATTAATTATCCAACTGGTTGACTAGACTAACTAATTGACAACTAATCGAGCCGATACACCCAATTGATGTCCAATGACTGATTAGTCGATTGATTATTGATTAATTTTGATGGATCAGATGATTTGAACACACTTTATTGTCTTAACATCTTTAATTTGTTAAAAGTTCTTGATTTTAGAGCTCTTTGTTCAATGTATTCTAGTTTTCATGTTATTCCCCCCTTCTCGATTCCGCATGTCTTATCTTTGCACATATCGAATTATTTATGCATTTGCATGTGTCATGTGCTAATATTTATTATACTGTTGTGGTCATTCAGTGTCCAATTAGAGCAAGGAACTGTTACATCCCTTCTTGAAGAAAATGGTACAGTTAAGGGTGTTCAATACAAAACCAAGTCAGGTCAAGAACTAAAGGCTTATGCACCCTTGACAATTGTATGTGATGGCTGCTTTTCAAATCTACGGCGTGCCCTCTGCTCTCCAAAGGTAGTGCTTCACTTTATACTTATTGCTGAATTTTGTGGCCCGTCGATACTGATGGAAATATGTCCTTAGGTTGATGTTCCGTCTTGCTTTGTTGGGTTGGTCTTGGAGAATTGCCAGCTTCCCCACCCAAATCATGGGCATGTTATCTTGGCCAATCCTTCGCCCATCCTATTTTACCCAATAAGCAGCACCGAGGTGCGTTGTTTGGTTGATGTTCCTGGTCAGAAGGTGCCTTCCATAGCAAGTGGTGAAATGGCAAATTATCTCAAAACTGTTGTTGCACCCCAGGTACCTTTTCCCTTAAAAACTCCACTTGATCTTGTTCATGTTAGTTTCACTGACCACTCATTCCAACCAGTTGTCATAATTCGTGCTTGTATTTTGTCAGATTCCTCCAGAAATCTATGAATCTTTTATAGCAGCCATTGACAAGGGAAGCATAAGAACAATGCCAAATAGGAGCATGCCAGCTGCCCCACATCCAACCCCTGGTGCACTTTTGATGGGGGATGCCTTCAATATGAGACATCCTTTAACTGGTGGAGGAATGACTGTTGCATTATCTGACATTGTTGTCCTACGCAATCTTCTCAAGCCTCTTCGCAATCTGCATGATGCATCTTCCTTGTGCAAATACCTTGAATCATTCTATACATTGCGGAAGGTCAGTTTTTTTGTATAACTATTAGTTACCTGGCTTCCTCATGATGTGATTTGTTTCTTTAACAAGCTGTCATATTTTCAGCCGGTTGCTTCCACGATAAACACATTGGCTGGTGCTTTATATAAGGTCTTCAGTGCCTCGCCAGATCAAGCTAGGAATGAGATGCGCCAAGCTTGCTTTGATTACTTGAGCCTTGGAGGTGTCTTCTCAAATGGGCCTATTGCCCTACTTTCTGGTCTTAATCCTCGGCCATTGAGTTTAGTTGCACACTTCTTTGCTGTTGCTATCTATGGTGTTGGTCGCCTGATGCTCCCTCTTCCTTCACCTAAACGAATGTGGATTGGAGCCAGACTGATTTCTGTAAGCCCCCTAAATCATCTTCTTCTTTGTCACTGCATTGTTCTTTATTATGTCACAGTGACAACCTGTGGACAGTCATATAATTTAGCATTGGATAGGTCCTTTACTTTTAACATCCAGGAAATGAGAATGAGAAAACTTCCTGCTCTATGCTGTTTTATCTTTGATATTTTGTTCGGGCAGAACAATCTGAAACTTGGTGGTTGTGAAAACCTGTGTAATTGGTCGGCATTTTGTCGTTTGTTCAGAATAATCTGAAATTGATTGTGATTTTGTGAAAACACTTGTATAATTTTGGCCAGCACTTTGAGATATGCTGCATACACTCTTTTCCCACTTAAGTTGTAGTTCTAGCTAGCATGGGTATTCAAATATCTTCATTTTTGTGCTATGCACATGCAAAATACGTCCAACCCTAGAGCAAAAATATATGCACAAGCCATCTCATTGTCTATTTTACTCTGCATAGGGTTTATGTGGAGAGCTACTATCACTACCTTTTCTAACTGAAAATTATCTGCAGGGTGCATGTGGCATCATCCTCCCTATCATCAAAGCTGAAGGCGTGAGACAAATGTTCTTCCCTGCTACGGTGCCTGCATACTACCGGGCTGCTCCTACCGTAGAGTAAGCAGGAACTAGGAACCGACTTTGTGCTGCTGATGTGATCTTGATCTGATGGCAACTGTTGTTTCACGGATGCCATTTTTTTCTGTGTTAGTGGTCGTTCATCGTCTTTGGTAGCCGGTTGTTGAATGAGAAGAACCTGTATAGTGTCTGCCCTGGGTGCTGATTCGAGCTGGTAATGTGTTGGGTTTGTTCTGTACGCATGTCGATTCCTGCCAAGTTGTATATGATTCTGTTGAACTAGTGAAGTGAATACGTCGTCGTCTTTCACGCTGATCAAACTTTTGGTTGTTCCCTGCCTGCTGGACTCCCACGGCACGGTGCGGTTTTCCTGTGATCTCTTTTCTGGCTTCTATGCAATGCAGGAGGTTGGATGGTGGCACCTTGGTAGTGGTAGCGGCCATGATGCTCCGAAAGGAGCAAGAGCAAAGTGCAAAACTTTTCGATGTTTTCGAGGAAAAACAACTCTTAATATTTTTTTAAAAAAATTGTAGAAACGACAAGTGTCGCAAACATGAACTACATGTCGTGTGAGACTAGGGGAGCTGCTGGAAGGAAGTACTCGTGTCGTCCCCGAGTTTTTGCAATGGATCACGATAGGATACAGTGAGGTGCGTTTGGTTGGGTTGTGATTTTGGTGCGTTTAGTTGGGTTGTGATTTTTGGAAAAACTGCTGTGAGTTGTAGAAAACAGAGTGAGGTGCTGTTTGGTTGGGCTGTGATTTTTGGAAAAACTGTTGTGAGTTGTGAGTTGTAGAAAATAGCTGTGAGAAAGTAGTCGTGGGAAAAGTAGAAAGCCGTTTAGTTAGAGCAGATGTGAAACTGTAGTGTGTACTTGAAATACTTGTAATGTTCATAAAGGTGTGAAAGTTCTGTTTATATAAAAATTGCTCGTAATAAAATAATATGTTCATTATTCGCATGTAAATGACTATTTTAGAAAGGAAAAAAAATAATTTTTTTACATTTTTCATCCATTAAATTGATTAGTCATCAAAAGGCTTGCGATAACCGGCCGCCTCGAACCAAACACACCCATCTATCTCTGTCCTCCAAGTGGAATCTAACGACTCTCCTTCATCTTGGACAAAAAGCAATTGTTGAGCCCACCTGTCAGTTTCTGTTTCTTCATCTTCCTCCCGAGTCCCAGACTTGTCCAGTGGCCGCGGCGGCGCGATCTGCGTCCGTCCTCCCGGCGGCGTACGTCAACTCCCGGCTGCGTACATCAACTCCCGTGGGTAGAAAGGAGCGGACGGAGGGGCGGCCATTCGCGTCTAGGATGTAGCGGCGCCAGGAACATGGCAAAGCTCTACTGTTGTCCTGCGCGACCGCTACGAGCTTCCTCCATTCTTCAAAATTCGAGCTGCGGTCAGTACGCGACACAAAATTGATCAGTCCTCTAACATCTTCATGAGAAATTCCACTAATCTCTTCAAGCAATTTGAGTCAGTCAAATTGATTCCCAACAATACGTGTACAAACGAGCGCAGGCCTCGTTGGCCACGGGGACGATGTCCTCTGTAGCTGGCTTGGCTGCCCGGAGTGAAGCTCCTTTTTCCGGGGCAAGGCGGCAAAGCTCCTCCACGGTGGCCCGGTCTCCACCTCCTGGTCGGTGCGATCTCCACCTCCTCCGCAGCATGCACGCGGCGCGGGAGATGCGGTCTGCGGAGCAGCACAGGAGACGGCGGCGCCGGGTGCGGCGGGCGGCAGGCCTTGGCGGATGGGGCGGTGGTCGGGTGGGGTCATGGACGGACGGGAAAGGTCACGCACGGATGGGAAACAGAAGGGAAATCGAATTGGTATCGTCATAACCAGTTGCCCGAAACAGGTGAAAGCAGGGAACCTGTTTTTTATTTGTACCGGAGTGGAAGCTGCTTTTGGATAAAAGCACATATGACTTTTTATCCTTTTAGTTGTCTTTTAGCTTTTGTAAAAGTAAAAGCAGGTTTGGAAGTCTAACCAAAGGAGGCCTAATCATCGATGCACGATACGCACACACGCTTTCTTTGTTCGGATTGGCGTGCGCACGAGGACTCGAGGAAAAAGAAATGACTCCCGAGTTCAGAGTTCTGACCCTGCTGTGGTTTGGTTGGTTGGATCGTGCCTAGCTTGTGATGTGCATCACGTAGTGAAATGGAACTGTCGATGCAGGGATGCCATGGGAGATCAGTGCACATCCAAGTTGCGAGATTCGCCGGCTTTGGAACTTGGAAGTTTGGTATGGGTTAAAAGTTTAAACTGACAAGCCCCCGCGTCGCTCCCCGCGGGCGACATAGGCGGCGCTCCTGTCGCTGCCGTCAAACCCACCCCACCACCTCTCGTGCCCACCTCGCCGCCGCCGGAGGGGGTCGCCGGAAGCCCATCCGACTCCCGAGGACGGTGGCGGCGGGGCAGACCGGCGGCTCCCGAGGATAGCACCGGGGTGGGACAGCGCTAAGTGCTGGGCGGCGCGCCGGATTGGCGGCAGCCCAGATCCGGCCTCCCCGCCCCTGGATCCGCCGCCGTGGCCAATCCCGGCGCGGCGCGGAGAAGGTGGTTGCGCTGACCGCATCCTCGCCAGCGCACTTTGAGGGGCCTGGAGCAAGGCTGACGAGAAGGGGCTAGGGTACATGGAGGTCCCGGGCCCGAGGACGAGGAGGCCGCGGCGGCGGCGACGACGACGAAGAGGTGCTTCCCGCTCCCCATGTTCCGAAGGAGGGACCAGGATGGCGGCAAGAGAGGCGGTGGCGGTGGCTGCTTCGAGCGGCGATCGTTCGGGGCGTTGTCATCGTCGGGCTCGTCCGCCAGCAGCTTTCGATCTGAGGGGCGCCAGGACATGGGCTGGTGGCCAGGCTACGATGGTCGGTGTCGAGCTCATCGTCATCATGCCTGTCCCTGTCGTCCAGGAGCAGTGGCAAGCTGGCCGAGGCGAGAGAGGTGGAGGCTGCCGCCTTCTGGTCGTGGTGGAGGCGGTGCGGCCCGCGGCTAACGCCGTTGGCACCGGGTCCGGACTGTGGTTCGCGGCGTTGGACGTGACGGTGCTAGCGAACCTGCGGTTGGACGGCACCCCGGTTGGTTGTCCGGGTGGCGGATGTCGAAGGTCCAGATGTAGGACGACGGGGGCGGCGGCGGTCCCGGCACATGGCTAATAGACCACACGTGGTGATAGCGGCCTGATGGAGAAGGAGACGCGGAGGGGCCGCCGGGAGGAGGAGACGCGTAGTAGGTGTGGCGGCCGGCGGAGGCCCATGGAGAATAGCGGCATAGATGACGGCTACGCGGAGGAGGCACTGCATGCAGGCCGCGCGGGGCAGCGCAGGGCGCAGCGCGAGGAGGATGACCACATGCGAGCAAGCGGAGGTGGAGGTACGACGGCATGGTGCAAGGAGGCACGGTTGTGACGCCACCTCGGATGGGCTGCCGTGACTGTGGTCCGGGAGTACTGAGCCGTGAGCGTGCAGCGAGGGGTCGGGATGCTCCGCGCGAAAGCCCTCGCCAGCATTCTTGCTGGTGGGGATGACAACAGCGCCCTAGGACGTCATTCTCCCCGTTGAGGGCGTCATATCTGAGCTACAACTCTACTGCACGGGGTCCTCTGGGTGAAAACCTTGTCCAGATCCTGGATGGGCGACGGCGGCGCCATTGGCATCGTGCGCTCCTTGGAGGCGTTGTCTCTAGAGACCCATCTCGATTTTGGCATTGCTGGTCCATTGGTCATGGGCGGCCGCAGCTGGTGGCGACAATTTAACCGCGTGGCAAGCTGGATGGGTGTTACCGAGACCGCGTGGAGGCGATCACAGTTATGGTGGGGGCCAGGGGTTGTCGCATAGTTGTCGGTCTTGGTTGCTTGCAGCGGACCGCGGTGTCTGGCGTTGCTTGGCAACGGTCAGTGCAGTGTGGGACTACGTCAGAGGACGACGCTTGCAGCAATGGCATCGTAGGATAACTAGGCTTGCAGTGGACCGTAGCGGGTTGCTCAGTTTGGCTGGACTACCTGGTGCGGTGCATCGTCGGAAAACGGCACAAGCGACTTCTCTGGCTTGCTGACATGGCGGCAGAGTCTTTTGTGCGGGTGAAGTAACAAGGCGAAGTCGACCTGCGGCGGCGGCTTGGCTGATCGATGGAGATCTTGTGGAGTGGGGTAACATTGCTCGATACTTTGACGACGATAAAAAAAATGGATCTGCGACATGGGTACTGTGGCGGGCATGGCGAGGCCCCCACACGTGGTGTTTCTTTGAGGCGATGAGCGAGGTGGAGTCCAATGACGGATGTGGCGAGGCCCCCGCGCGTTGTGTTATCGTGGTGGTGACTGCGAGGCAGCCTGCGAGAGGTTCGGATTCGGTGATATCAGTCTGTCAGGTGGAGTGTGGTGCTGCAGCGGCACTACAGCGGTGGATCCCGCATGGTGGTGGCCTTCTTGGTGCGGTGCAGGCTTCTTCTATCGGTTCCCTGTCGACGCAGGGCCACGCCTGGAGGTTTCGGCAAATACATGCACGGGAATGTTGGTGGGTGCCGCCGTGGCGAGTGGAGTGGTGAGACCGCGTTGACGTCCCAATCGAACCGGTCGGATATGGCGGGTTTGAGTTAAGTGGTTACCTGCGTTGATGTCGCAATCCAACTAGTCTATTTTTTTTTCTTTCCTTTTCCTTTTCCTACCCGTGGCCTATTTTTTCTACTAGATCAATGAAAAAACGCACTATGCGGTTCGTTAAAAAAAAAGTTGCGAGATTCAAAACAATGACTGCTCAATCGCCTCATTGATCGCCATCAACAGACACGGTTTATTTTCCAAATTGCCGGGATGCTACATGCTGATCAATGGCATGCGTGCTTTTTCTACCTGATGGCAATACCAATGACTGCTCACAATGGCCAATCTAATAGTATAAGAAATATATGAATATCGAGGCGCTCCCATGGCCCCCAACCCATGCTGTCACCTTAATCTACAGCCACCGTCCATCCCTTGTTGTCCTCGGTCAGGCCCATCTGGATGGACGTCAGAGTCGTGTACAGCTCCTGCGCCAACGTGTCCGAGCCGGTTCTGAATGCGTGCCTGAAACGCCCAAGAAAAGACCATCGAGGAGCTGTTCTCAACATCTGCGACAGATCGGTCGAATTGAATAAAAATGCGATCCTACCTCTGCCCCTTGTACGTAACCGTCGACACCGGCGCCACCACCACCGCCGTCCCGGTGCAGAACACCTCGTCGGCGTCGATCAGGTCGTCGATGGAGACGAGGCGCTCCTCAACCTGCTCGGTCAGGATCATCGTCGTCAGTAATAAGTTGCCGCTGGAAATGGGCGTGCGTTCGATGTACGAACGGAGCGGCAGGTCACGCGCGAAAAGGGAAAGAGACAGGTTCAGGGCCGTGACCTTGTAGCCGCGGTCCCGGGCTAGCTCGATGACGCTCTTGCGCGTGATCCCCGGCAGGATGGTGCCCATGGTGGCCGGCGTGGCGACGACGCCGCCCTTGACGACGAACACGTTGCACGAAGAGACCTCCTCCAGGTAGCGCTTGTGCACCGAGTCGAGGTACAGCACGTCCGTGAAGCCCTTGCTCTTGGCGTCCAGCTGCGCCCTGAGCACCTGCGCACATCGTCACAACCATTTCCGACGATCACCCTATTCAGTCACCGCATGCACAACGCAAAACGCACGGCAGAACGGCCACGACAGCCAGCGAACGTACCGGCGCGTAGTTGGCGATGGTCTTGACGCCGCCGGTGCCGCCCGGCATCGCGCGGTGGAACTCATCGTCCACGACCAGGTTGATCGGCGCCAGGCCCTCCTTGAAGTAGTTTCCGACGGGCGCGGCATAGATGAGGAACGTGTACTCGGGGGCCGGAGCCAGCCCGAGGATCGGGCCGCTCCCCATGAGCAGGGGCCGGAGGTACAGGGCCCCCTTTCCCTGCGGCGGCACCTGGAACGAACACAAGGGATCGCAGAGGTCAATCAATGGCGGCCGGACCCGAGAGCTCGACGCGCGTTCGCGTGAAATGATGGAACGCACGCACGTACCCAGCGCCTGTTGGCGAGGACGGTCTCCTTGACGGCGCGGACGAACTGGTCCACGGACGGCGCCGGCATGCACATGCGCTCGGCTCCGTGCTGCATCCGCCGCGCGTTCTCCTCCGGCCGGAACAGCGTGTACCCGGCGCGGCCTGGCCGCCGGTACGCCTTCATCCCCTCGAACAGGCCCTGGGCGTAGTTGAGGACGCCGGAGGAGGGGCTGAGCTCGATGTTGCCGTAGCGGCAGAGCTCGCCGCGGGGGAAGCCGCCGAGGTCCTCCGGCGAGGACCGCATGACGTACATGTAGTCCGTCGGGGTGAGGCCGAAGCCGAGGTTGTCCCAGTCGATCTCGCCGCAGCTCTCCTCGTCGGACCTGCGCGTGCGTCCATGCATGCACACTTACATGTTAACGCGGCCCGCATGCAAATGGCAAAAACAGAGCCGGAGATCGATCGGGATCTGAATGCTGCTCTCACCTGTCGGTGTGGTCCAGCTGCGGCAGCGACGACTGCCACCGGCGCGGGCAGCTGCCTCCTCCTCCTCCGGCCTGCAAGTCACGAGCAGCAAGAAGAAGAACGCGGTTACTCCGAGCTCCGAAGATCGATCTCATGGCGGCGGGGAGAGCCATCGGGGACGACGCGGCCATGGCCGGAACAAACGAGAACGAATAAAAAGCTTCCAACTCAAGCTGTCAAGCATGCACGCGTCCACGCGGTGCGGCGCGAGAGATTCATGGATCTGAACGGTAGCAGTACACACTATACTACGAGAATCGCGCACGCACCGTTAGCAACGCCCCGCCCAGCAGGACCCTCGCGAGGCCGCCATGGCCGCCGCGGGCCCACGGAAGAAGAGCGCCCTTCGCAGCAGAGGACAACGACGCAGCCATGCACGGTCTTCTAGACCCGGCCAGTACCGCACACGGCTAGTGTCGGCGGTCGAATTGAAGCTCTTTGGTGATCGACCTGCTTGCAGCCTTCACGGGCCACCAATGGCTAATCAGCTAGCTCTCGTCAGGTCTCAGGACTTTGGAAGGAGGCAAACGAACGAGGGCAGTGATATTATAAGCAGCGTCATCCGCCCATGTCCGTATGCGAGGTGGTGTATTTGAGGTAAGGTCTGTTTGGATATACCCTTGAGTCCACTTTTAAAATACTTGACTTGTGCATCTAAATATGGGTTCTAAAAGTGCACTCCTAAATTTAGGAGGTCATTTTCATTAGGAGGGCCAATGGGTACTAATGGATCCTATTTCTCTTAAAAGTGGTCCCTAAGTCTCCTTTTACCCCCATTGCCCTCGCATACATTAATGATGTGAACAATGCAGGGGTAGTTTAGAGGAGTAATTGGAGGGTAAAAATGACATTTTCCCTCTAAGGTCCTAAGGATTAGTAGTCCATCCAAACAGCCATATACTAAACTTTAGGACTAGCAATTTGATAGTTTAGTATTACTAAACTGTAGGAGTTTGTATCAAATAGGCCCTGACCGTGGATGACCCGGCGACAGACGGGTAGGGCTCGATTCCCGATGTCCGCTGCATTAGACTATTCTACCGGTAGTCCTGTGCATGCAAACAGGCCTTGACCGTGGATGACCCGGCGGCTAGCGGGTAGGGCTCGATTCCCGATGCCGCTGTATTAGGTCCTGTTTGATACAAACTCCTAAAGTTTAGTAGTGTACTAAAGTTTCGGAGCCTCAAATTGCTAGTCCTAAAGTTCAAACCTTAGAGGAAAAATATCATCTTTACCCCCAATTACTCCTCTAAACTACCCCACATTGTTTACGTCATTAATACATGCGAGGGCAATAGCGGTAAAGGGGGACTTGGGGATCACTTTTAGGAGAATTACGATCCATTAGTACCCCTTGACCCTCCTAATGAAAATAGCCCTCCTAAAGTTTAGGGCCTGTTTGGATACACACTCATAATCTTTAGGACTTCACTTTTAGTCCACTTTTAGGACTTGTGCATCCAAACATATGTCATAAAAGTGCATTCATAATGTTTAGGAGTGTTGTTTTCATTAGGAAGACCAAACCATCATAATAGGTCATTTTTCTCCTAAAAGTGGTCCCCAACCCATCCTTTACTCCTGTTGCCCCTCCCCTTCTCTCTCCACGGCGCTAGAAACGGAGCAGGGGTGGAGTAATTAGGGGTACAAAAGTCATTTCCCCTCTAACATCCTAAAGGTTATGATTCCATCCAAACAGCCCACATGGGACTATCAATTTCTAGCTCCTAAACTTTATGAGAGTCATAAAGTTTATGAGGGTGTATCCAAACAGGCCCTTAGGAGTGCACTTTTAGGATCCATGTTTGAATGCACAAGTTCTAAAAATATTCTAAAAATGAACTTCTAATCTTTAGGAGGGTGTATCAAACAGGCCCTTAGACTATTCTACCGGTAATCCTGTGCATGCGTTTGCAGGGATTGGTAGGGAGCGTTGCAAATTGAAAGGTTCGATGGCGTCAGGGTTATGGGGGCGTGTACGAAGCGGCCCTTTTCCTGGAGAGGGACAAACGAGCCGGAGACCACCGGATCGTAGCGAGGGGCGCGGCGTGGATGGCGTGAGCGTGACAGGTGACCCGCGAGCGAGTCCCGGGAAGGCCGGGAGGGAGGGAGGAGATGCGTGGGGGCAGGCAGCATGGCTGTGGCAAGGGACGCCGCTGCCGCCGTCGCCGTCCGCTGGCCGGGGAACGGGAGGAAGGCGGCGCTCGCACGGCTTCCGCGCCACGTGTTGCCGTCGATGGCAACGGCTCCCGAATTCCTTCCTTGTACCTCTCATCACCTCGTGCATCGCGCAGTGAACGAACGTGAAAATTCATGTCATTTCTTTTTTGTTACCAGAAAAGGAAATTCCTCGCGTTTTCCACGGAGACCCGGAGAGACCTGAGGCTCGAGATCGAGATGGATGCCAGTAAGCCACTGCGTTCGCTTTCAGCGTGTGCAGGTATTCAAATCTAGTTGGGCTTCTCGTCCGTCTCCTTTTCCCGTGCTCTACTTCTTCCAGCATAGGGATTGCAACGGGATTGCCTCACCAACCCGTACTCTATTTTTCCCCTCCTAAGCAACTTCAAGAGTATCTTAAAAAATTCTTCCTAAAACTATGTATTGGGGGTTCTCCTAAAAAATTTTTTCCCCCAAAAATATATCAGTCTAATAAATAGCTCCTAATATTTCAAACACAGGTCACGTCATCGTATTGGGTCCATTGGAAGGGACGCGCGGGCGTGCGGGAATCAGGATTGGAGGAGGAACGTCAACGCTAAAATATACGCGGTGATAGGCTGTTTTTTAGTGTCGCTAAAAAGTTAAGGAAGGTTTAGTGGATTGTTGAAGTTCATTTTTTCTCTTTTTTTCTAAAAAAGATACTGAGGGTAAGATTATAAGTTCTCTTAGTGCTCTGAGAAAAGAAAGCGCACGAGCTACACTCCTTTGAGCTGGCGCTCGATCGAGATGCACGTAGTCCGGGCTAGCTCGCTTATCCTTTTTGTTTTTTTCCTTCTCGTTGGCAGGCCCGCTTCTTATCTAGATATCTGCATGCGTGCATGCATGGTGGCCGTCCATGGCTTTGCTGTCTTCATGGGCCTAGGCGCCTAGCTAGCTTGTTTCTGGATATACTAATTAATTTCGGGCAGTTGTAGTATAGCCAAGAAAGGGAAGTGACTCTGCCTGCAGCCCTGCACACCCATGACGAGCGTGTCAAATGATCCTGATCTGCAGACGCGTAGGATAGGATCACATTATTGAGCGGATGGGACCGGCTGACTGTGCAAGAGTCACCAACCGAGATCAGACCATGCATGCCATCGGTGACCCAAAGAATCAACGAACTGAAACTTCAGCGCGCTGGTATCTACGTGGCTATGAGTCGGATGCTATATATCTGCCTGCTATCCCCTTGGATTGATCTCGGTGTTAACATGATGTCAAAGTCCAATCGATGCATGAAGAACGGCTACGAGTGATTCTGATGTGTGGGACACTCCTACTGGATCGGCAGTGCTTTCCGTAAGTAGGGCGCCGTCTCCGTCACTTCCCTGAAATGAAGGGAGCAAGATGAACATGCACTCTCGTGCTCCGGCCGGTGTCTCACGGCGACTGCTACGTGTGTTGTGCTGGCACGGAGTGATCAATCTAATCTACCATCTCCATCGTGCGTCTATTTGTGTAATTGTGTGCTTGATCACGACAGTTTCCGTAGCATGTCGTAGACTAGCGTCTAGCTATAGCTTGCGTGAACACGAACGTGCTGCACCGGAGACATGGCCGCATGGCCGGCCTGGCTATATCCACGTTTACAAGACTCAAACCCTCGAGAATTCCGGCCCTGTAGTCGTGTACATATGTACAGTGCATGTCTCGATCCGCCCATGAAAACGTTGTGCATGATCATGATTGGTGAACTCTCTCCACCTAGCCGGGAACGATGCTAGGAAGCCCTTACAGCAGAGAGGAGGCAGTTGCAAATGAACTTTTTTTTTGAAAAGCTTGGCAGGAGAGCTGCCGCATCAGTTAAGCAAGAGAAGCAAATGAACGTAAGTAAGGCAAAACAAAACCAAGAAACCTCATCGGAAAAAGTAACATCTCTAATAATTTGACAATTTCAAAACCAGTCCGTCGGATTTCCAAAGCCGACCTGTCCAGATTTTTCCAGACATTCAACGGGGACTTTAAGGAAAATAGCAAGACTTGACCAAAATGATGGAAGTTTAACCGTAGCTTCTCACAAGCAAGATGAGTCTATTTACAAGACATCTTCTCAAAAAGAGCAAGTCAAGAAAATCCAGCCTAGCTGTTATTTTTTTTTCAAAACCGTCCTAGATGGCTTAATTTTTACATATCCACATTTTTACGTGGCTCAAACCCTCGAGAATTCCGGGCCCTGGTCGTGATGTGTATAAAGTACATTCATGTCTCGATCCGTCCATCAGTCCATGAAAACGTTGTACTGATCGGTATTGGTGAACTACGACTACGAAAGTTGGCAGAAATAGCACGGCAAGTTGTGTGGTGTCCAAAGACTTTGGAAAAGCTACGACTACGAGTGCCTTCAACCTCAACTGCAGAGTACCGTCCATGGCTGCTCCCCGGAGCTCTCATTCCTTGTCCTTGGCCCACTTCTCCCCCGCAACAGACAAAATGGTAGACCGTAGAGTTCACGGTCAGATTTGACATGTTGCTCTGGTTCCACATCGGCCGGGCAGGTGAACGATCAACGATGCAAAGTTCCACACTCCTAGATGCTCATGACTCATGCGAATTTGAGGATGCGGGATCGAGCATGAAAGGTCGCAGGATGCCCATGCAGCGAAGATTCCTAGGACAAGAGATCAGGCATGTGCCTGTGGAGCCCGAACATGCGGAGAGCTCCTTGACATGGACCGATGGACGGGAAGCCAGCAACATTGGCGAGGCGACTAGTCTCAGAGTGTTAAGTGTTTGCACTTTTCCTAGGTGAGGGTATATTGTACAGGATTCTATATCTGAATACAATTCAGAATTCACACGAACAGAATAATCTGAACAAGAAAATGTTCTCGGTCCGCTAGTGCTTAGGCTCTCTGTCGTGGCCCAGTCCATTTTTACTTCCTGTGTGGTTGCGTCGGCGGGGCTGGGGAATTCAGGCCGTTAGAAAACTCAGCCCAGATGGACATTCAAGCCCATTTCCAGCCCAGTACCAGTCACGGGAATCATGCCAAACGCATGACTGACTGTGCTGCATGAGCGTTTTATTACCGGAACTGCAGAAGCAGAAAGTGTTCTCCACGCTGAGCGAGCGATAGAGAGCGAGAGTGTGTGCAGGAATTTCACACGGTTCACGGGGATCGGCACGGATCGGCCGCTTGCAAACCCCGTGGAGCTGGGCCGGAGCGGCTCTGGCGAATGGCCGGGCCATCATCATTTGATGCATGTTGGGATCGTCCAAAAACACGGTCCTTTAAAGGTCGTTTCGTTCAGCATAAGCCTACCAGCATCGCAAAATCATTAACCACGGTTGAAGTTTGTTAACCTCGCAGATCCAGTGTGGTGTGAAAATCGTGCTAGTCTCGCTTCATCTCTGTAAATTTAGTCTCGTCTCGAAGCCAAGAGATAATCCCTGATGACCAGGCTATAACAAAGTTTACCCTCGAGCGCTCGAAGCTAACCCCGAGCGTCGGGTTGTTTACTGTGTTTTACTCAGGGTCGTTGGAACAAGCAAGTCAGGATCCGAGGCACGAGGCTAGCATCTTTCCGGCACAAGGTCAAGATGACTTCGAGCACGAAGCTAAGATGACTTCTTTCATGAGGTTGAAGGCGCGGAGGCATTGGAAACGTGAAGGCATGATTCGCGGGATCGTCTGAGAGCGTGATTTACAGGATTGTCTGAGGGCGTGAGAAGTGTGACTCGGTAGAGGAGAAGTCGCACAAGTTACCTCCAAAAGATCTCTGAGTACAGTATATTCCAATAATGTAGTAGTTGAGAGAGGGTAATCGTGGAATGTAAAGTGTCCTTCGAGACACTATAAAAGGGGAGCCCTACCTCGATGTAAAGGGATGCTCATTTTTCAGAATTGAACCGCGAGTGTTTTCTTAACATTGTTGCGTTCGAGTCTCTTCGAGATTTGTTTCCCAACATTAGCGCCCACAGTGTTCCGAGCCACCAAGTGACCCATGATGCCACCCCAAAAGAAGAAGAGAACCACCGAGGATGAGGTAGGACAGGAAAGGCAGTTCGTTACGGTCGAGCAAGATAGTACTGATAAGATAGAAAAACTAAAAAGAGTCGAGGCCAATCTAAGAACGAGAAGTGATAAAAGAAAAATTGAGGTGGAGACCTCGAGCTAGGTACAACTGCCAGTAAAATAAACACAAGGATCCCCTTAGTGAAATAGAGGAAGAGCTAGCCTCGGCACTCAAACAACTAGAAGCGCTGAAGAAAGAAAAAGAGAAATTTGCTCAAGAGCTCCAAGCGCAAAGATTAGCAGCCAACAAGCTGGCAAGGCTAAACGAGGCCAAAAGGCAGCTAGCGGACTTGTAGCAGGAGCTAAATGAGTTGCAATACTTGCGCAACACACCGCAACAGCCATCACAGCCACCACTTCCAACGTTCGACACCAATGACACACCCATCATATACCAAAATCCTAGCCTCGCTGGACACAACACCCCAGTGACAACGAGCGCATACACAACAATTGACAAAAGCTCTCCATTATCCTTAGGCTTACAAATAGCCCCATAGCCCACAACCTACAAAGCAGTCGCACTGCCAAAATTTAATGGGCAAACAGATCCTCGCCAGTTCCTCATGAGTTACGAAACAGCCATAGCCTCGGCGGGAGGAGATGACGTGGTACTAGCAAAGTCATTTTAATAGCATATGATGTCGCGTCATTGAATTGATACTCTCTATTCCCACCACAATCCATATACAGCTGGTACAAAACTTCTAAGGCTTTCATGGAGCCGTGACAGATAAAGGAGATCTGTTCAATTGTCTGAAAAAGATAAAGAACCTCTAACAAGCTATGTGAAAAGATTTGTCCAACCCAAGTCACAAATTCTAGATGTGGAGGATAGCATGGCCATAGCAACCTGCATCAAGGGGCTCAACCCAGACCCAACAGCCTCGAAGATATCAAGAAAAAAGCCAAAAACAATGGAAGCCCTATTTGTAGAGCTAGACAAGTATTGTAGATCGGATGAAGATCACAGGAGGAGAGTGGAGGAGAGAAATCGCTAGAGGCAAGCTGAAAAAGACCAAAACTGGCAAGCCTCATGTTACAACCACCAGCAACAACACCACACGTACCCAGCTCAACAAGTGCTGGCAATCGAGGGTAATCAACCCTCGCACCAAAACCAAAACCAAAGTCAAAACCAAAACCAAAGTCAAAACAAAACCAAAACCACCAGCAACAACCAAACTTTGGCAGCGACTAGAGGGGCGGCTACGCCGGAAGGGGAAGAGCCGAGGCAGAGGACCTCCGAGGCCAAGTAACTAAAGTAACCAACAGAGACCGTTTTACTGTACCTTCCATGGTAAACAACTTGACCGTGCAACTGATTTTTGCCTTGAAACAAAAAAGACTTTCGAAAGAATAGCCGAAGAAAAGATAGCGGCTCAGGCACCCAAGACCATCCATCATACCACCTTCTGGCTGCAATCGCCATATTACCCAAACCCCAACCTCGCAACCTTTCAGCCCACCATGGTGTGGCAACATTCACCACAATTCCGTCCTCAAACTCAGCTAGCACCGCATACTGCAAACTTCGCACCTTCCCAACCTCTCCATGAGATACCCCTACCACCACCAAATCTACCCAACGAAATTCCAAAAGCCGAGCCTAACAATCCACAAAAGAACAATCCCAAAGTCTTACCCACATACGGCATGATAATGCCAATCTCAGGAGGATCCTCGCAATCCGAGCATCACGAGGATAGCTCAAATGCTCTACCAAGCTATGGCATGATAATGCCAATCGTCAGAGGGTCTTCCCTCGAGTTCAAAAATAAAAGGCAAAAGAGAGATTATTTCAGGCAGGTGAATACAATCATACCCGATGGTCCCCCAGCCAAACCGGAGTGGGCACATATGCCCATTTCTTTCACAGAAGAGGATTTTAAATTGAAAACAGCCTCGCATAATGATGCGATGGTAATCGAGGCCATTATTGCTGGCTGGAAAATAGGAAAGGTCCTAGTGGACAATGGAAGTTCTGCAGATATTATCTTTGTAAACACATTCAGAGAAATAAAAATTGATCCATACTTGCTCGAGCTGGCGAAAGTCCCGTTGCTTAGCTTCGAGGGGAAGCCCTTTAAAACTTTGAGAAAAATTTCATTACCCATTTCATTTGGAAATCTAGACAACATAAGAACAAAACGCATAACGTTCAATGTTGTCAAAATGTACTACCCCTACTTCGCCATCCTCAGGAGAGGGTTCATCAACAAATTCAACGCAGCAATCAGACAACCGTTCCTATGTATGAAAATTCTAACCTTGAAAGGAGTCATTACGGTCTACAGCGACCAGCAAACCGCCAGGAATATAGAAAAAGGCGCAGCCCCAGGATAAAAGAATGTCCACCACCTAGCAACTTCCAACGAGGTTGAGGAGCAAGAAAAGAAAAAGTCATATGTTGAGCCCAAGAGGGACAAAGAGAAGGTGAAGATAAGTGCGGATGGCGAAACAAAGAGAGTCCTCCTGGATGACTATGTCATGGACAAATATGTCACAAATGGGGCTAACCTCGAGCCCGAGGAGGAGAAAGAATTAATCGAATTCCTAAACAAAAACAAAAATGTCTTCGCCTAGTTCGCCAGTGACCTCCAAGGGGTCGATAGAGACATAATCTAGCATGGCCTCGAGATAAAGCCAGGTGCGAAGCCAAAAAAGCAAAAGCTCAGGAAAATGTCGGAAGAAAAAGCCCAAGCTGTGAAATCCGAGGTTGAAAGACTTCTCGAGGCTAATGTCATATGTCCGATTATCTACCTAGAATGTCTAGCCAATACCGTACTAGTCAAGAAGAAGAATGATAAGTGGAGAATGTGCATAGACTTCACTGACCTAAACAAGGCATGCCCAAAAGATGACTATCCGTTGGAAAGAGTGGATAAGGTGGTGGACGATGCTGCATATAGCGAAATGTTATCACTATTAGACTTATTCTCGGGTACCACCAGATCAGAATAAAGAAGGAATATGAAGGAAAAACAGGTTTCATAACACCCTTTGGAACTTTTTGCTTTGTGCGGATGCCCGAGGGGCTAAAAAACGCAGGGCAAACTTTCTCAAGATTGATAGCAATAATTTTGTCCAAACAGCTTCGCAGAAATATCTTAGCCTATGTCAATGACATAGTCGTACAAAGTGATAAGAGGGAGGATCACATACTTGACCTCGCGTAGACATTCACTAATTTAAGAGCAGCAAACCTGAAACTCAACCCAAAGAAATGTGTGTTCGGGGTTCAGCGGGGTAAAGTCTTAGGATGCCTAGTTTCAACGAAGGGCATCCAGGCCAACCCGAACAAAATCCAGGCACTTGTGGATATGAAAGAGCCAGCCTCAGTGAAAGATGTGCAGAGACTAACGAGAAAAATTGCAGCCCTTAACAGGTTCATTCCAAGGGCTGTGAAATGAAGCTTACCATTTTTCCAAGTACTGCGAAGCTCTAAAAAGTTTGAGTGGGGGGAGCAACAGAGCGAGGCTTTCTAGCAACTGAAGGAATACCTGACAAACATGACCAAATTGTGACCACCCGAACCAAGATCACCTCTCTTGCTGTATGTATCAGCCTCGAACTCAGCTGTCAGCGCTGCTCTGATCCAAGAGAAAGAAATTGATGGAAAGCTGAAACAGATCCCAGTCTACTTTGTGTGGGAAGAACTATCAGGGTCAAAATTGTTCTACTCGGAGCTAGAAAAAATTGCATATGCGGTAGTTTGGCAGGGCGCAAACTATGACATTATTTCGAGGGCCACAGAATCATAGCAGTCACAAGCCAGCCGCTACAAGATCTCTTTACAAACAGAGAAGCTTCGGGGAGGATTACTAAATGGGCATCAGAATTGTCAGAATATGTTGTGGACTTTGAGAGAAGAAGTGCCATAAAATCACAAGTCCTGGCAGATTTCATTGTAGACTGGACATCTCCATGTACTAGCCAAGACGAGGTTGAGGTTCCATGGGTGATACATTGTGATGGCGCCTGGTGTGACAGGGGGCTAGAATCTCAGCTATCATCACTTTGCCATCAGGCATCAAAATGAGATATGCTGCTAGGCTTAATTTCGCAGATGACGTGAGGTCCACAAACAACACGACAGAATACGAAGCACTACTTATGGGGCTAAGGAAAATGAAGGCCCTAGGTCAACAAGTGTTCATAATAAAGACAGACTCTAAAGTAATCAAAGAACACATAGAAAAGAATAGCGAGGCTAGGGAGCCAGAGCTAATCAAGTATCTCACCACAGTAAGAGCAATGAAAAAAATATTTCAAGAGCTTCAATGTGCAAGACATCCCAAGGGTGGAGAATGACAAAGCAGACGCGCTTGCAAAAGCAGTGGTGCAGAATCAGCCTATGCCCGTTGACGTGTTCTACGAAATCATCTGCACACCATTGACAAAGGAGCGGGCCTTGAGGACTGTAAACACAATTGAAAGCTTTAACTGGAGAGCCAAAATTATGGCATACATGAGAGGATACTTCGAGCCTTATGATGAGGTTGAGCTAAGCAGGCTAAAACAAAAAGGCAGGGGCTACACAACAATTGATGGAGAATTATACAAGTCAGGGATATCAACCCCTTGGCTACGATGCATAGACACAGAAAGCGGGAAAGAGCTACTTGCTGAAGTACACAAGGGTTTTTACAGCTCACACATCAGTGCTAAAGCCTTGGTAAGTAAAGTACCGAGGCAAGGATTTTGCTGGCCCACCGCAATCCATGATGCACAAAGCTTGGTAAGAAGTTGCGAAGCTTGCTAGAAGACGACAAATCAGCAGAATGCACCATCGCTCCCAATATAACTCATCCCACTGACCTAGCCATTACAAAGATGGGGTATGGACCTGGTAGGCCCACTCCCGACAGCTCAAGGAAACTGCAAATTCGCAGTAGTAGTAGTCTACTACTTCACAAAATGGATTGAAGCCAAGCCACTGGCAAACATAAACTCGAGCTCAGTACATAGATTCTTTTGGCAAAACATCATTTGCAGATTCGGAGTTCCCTGGGAACTGACTGTAGACAACGGCAAGCAGTTTGATTGTAATGACTTCAAGGAGTTCTGTGTAAGCATCGGTACCGAAGTGAAATTCACATCGGTGTGCCATCCCTAGTCAAACGGGACCGTGGAAAGAGCAAATGGCTTAATCTTTTCAGCCATCAAGAAATGTCTCTTCGATCAAAAGAAAGGAAAGTGGGTGGATGAGCTCCCAAGGGTAATCTGGTCCCACAACACAACAGCGTCTCGAGCAACAGGTTTCACACCTTTTCGACTTCTGTTTGGCTCCGAGGCAATGATGCCTAAGGAAATCAAAAACAAAAGCTTGAGAGTGCTAAAGGCTGAGGCTAGCCCAGTTGATATAAAAGTTGAAATAGATATGATAGAACTTGAGATATTACAATTAGCAGAAAATCTTGATAAGTACCAGCAAGAAACAAGGAGGTGGAGAAACAAAAAAGTGGTTCACAAAGAGATCAAAGTGGGTGACCTCGTCATCAAAAGGAAGAAAAATTGGGAGAACCTCGGGAAATTGCAAGAAGCTTGGGAAGGGCCGTACATTATCACAGGCAGTAACACGCCAGGACCCTTCCATCTTGCAGACCAACTTGGCACGGAGTTGCCACACTCGTGGAACGTGGACAGCCTGCGTAAGTACTATCCTTAAACATCTTGTTTGGCACTACCCTCAGCTTGTGAAGTTATAAACAACGTCGAAGGTAGCAGGTTTACTTTATCACATTTACCTTTCCGTATACGGACTGCACTATTTTCCTTGCTAGGGGGATCCTTTCTGGAGGCAAGGTTTTTAACGCGGCAGATCCTTGTAAAATTTCTTTTATTCAATGAAATGAAATTCCCCCAATGATTCTCGTCTCAAAGCAACAACAAGTTGCATAACCTCACATTTCTGTGCGATGAAAACTTGCATTTCTGCGCAAGTGCTTGAAAGCAACAACAAGTTGCATAACCTCGCATTTTCGCGCAATAAAAAACTTGCGTTTCTGCGCAAGTGCTTGAAAGCAACAACAAGTTGCATAACCTCGTGTTTCCGCGTGATGAAAAACTTGCATTTCTGCACAAGTGCTTGAAAGCAACAACAAGTTGCATAATCTCGCGTTTCCGCGTGATGAAAAACTTGCGTTTCTGCGCAAGTGCTTGAAAGCAACAACAAGTTGTATAACCTCGCATTTTCGCACGATGAAAAACTTATGTTTCTACGCATGTACTTGAAAGCAACAACAAGTTGCCTAACCTCGCGTTTCTGTGTGAACTTGCGTTTTTGCGCAAGGTACATTAAAGCAACAACAAGTTGCATAGTCTCGTATTACATGCGCGCTATACGCGCAAAAAGTTCTATTTCCTTCAAAGGGCTACAACAACAGGCTCGGTTTCGCAGGTTAAAAATTGAGAGGCAGGTCAGCAGAAGGCCTACCAAGCCTCCTCATATAAACTTTGTGGCCGAAGCAACCTAAGCTTGCGATATCAACCAGCTTCCTGCCATATCTCTAAATCAACAAAACTCAAAAACAAGTTTTTGTTGACTTACACCATAAGTCCCCGAGCCAGGTATAGTCCGAATCCCTTTCATGCAAAAGGATGAAAGGGGGGGTTTGATGTTTTTCAACAAGTAAAATCACTTCATCCTTTTACACGAAGTGTCAACCTCGGCCAAAACCCTCACAAAAGGGTGGGGCTGATGTTTTTTCAAAAGATAACCTTGCCTGTTTATTCTCAGGTTTTAGCCTCGGGCCCAACTATGATTTTCCATCACGTAACCCTCTAAAGTAGTTTTACTTTAATTTTCCAAAGTAAACACCGAACCATAATCAAGCCTTGTAGGATGAGCTACGAAGTTAGCAAAACCGACCCAAAATTGTGACCTCACAAATCTTACGGTCGAAGCAACCAAGGGTTGCGACATCGACCAACCTTTCACTATCTCTTCTAAGTCAACGAAACTCGAAACCAAGTTTTTTGTTGACTTATCTTCTAGATCCATAAGCTATATCTAAGTTCAATTGCTTTCATGAAAAAGGATGAAAAAGGAGGAGGTGACATTTTTTTTTAAAAAAAAATGCTTCTCATCCCTTTGTTCTTGGAGCTTTGTCTCGAGCCCAACAAACAAATCTCCATCGTATAGCTTAAGCAACGAACACGGAAACCCAACCAAAATCTACGCATGAAGGAGCTAGGGGGGGTGACGTTTTCAAAAATAAAAGCATGACACTCGTTCCTCCATGCTGCGAATTTCGTTACCAAGCAAATAAGATCACACAAACATTAAAACCTCGAGATAAAAAGAATCCGTGAGGGTACCAACATTAAGCGCAACAAGCTTGAAGTGCTTAGTGCTAGCCAAACAAACAATATTTACATCACGGTCTGCAAAGAGCATCCCATCAAGTATCAAATGTATCATTACACAAGACTGGCCAACAATACAAATCCTTAGCTAAGCCTCGAGCAAGTCGGTCTGTGAAAAGCATCCCTCTCTCGGTCAGAGCCATTACTCCCGCTTCTGCCCTCACCTTTGGATTCCTCCTCCTTGGTCTGTAAAAAAAATATAAAACCATCAAATAACAAATAAAAAAGAAGAGAGATAAACACAAGATCAAGCGAACCCTGACCTGCGCAAGTTGCTTTTGGGCAACGAGCCTCGCATGATCACGTCCGGAAGCAGCCCAACGTTGCTTATAGAAGTTTAAGTTCACAGCCCTCACATTCTTGGACTTCTCCTTCTCATCAATCTCCGAAGCCGAGGGAAACTTGTAAGCACGAAGCCCGAACTTCAAAAAATGAGAGCAACCCTCATCTTCAACAAGTTGGAACATGCTCTCAATACAAAAGGTGGTGGCGTAATCACTTACCCCGGTAAAAACCTCAGGCAAACCCTTGAATTCCTCGTCCATCCAATCAAATATTTCTTTCGCGCCCTCATCGCTTGGAAATGGAAAAGGTTCAGCACCAAACTCCGCAAGAGCAGCCTTGTATCCCTCGTAAATCTCGGTGAACCTTTTCTTAAGAACTTGCTCCGCCTCCTCAACAAAGGTCTTTTGTTTGTGAAGCTTCTGGCCAAGGGTATGAATCACCTTATCCTTTTCCACGATGGTTTGTGCATCTTTTTCTACAGTGTTTCGGAGTTTCTCCAAAACAACGAGATTTTTTGCGAAACTCTCTTCCAGCCTCTCAATCTTCTGAACGAGATCACTGCAAGTGTTCGTAAGCAACACCTTGTTTCTTTGAAGCTCGGAGTTGGCCTCGAAAAGCTCATTCTTCAGATTGTATAAAATGCCATTCTCTTTCTCGAGCCTCGCAACCTTAGCCTCAAGATCCGCCATCTTCGTGCTCTGACCAAGCATGAATTTCTCTTTCGCAGTGAGTTTGTCAATAGCGAGTTTGCCCAGAATAACAGACTACAAGACAGAAACACCAAAGAGAAACTTAGAGAACGGCAATAAAAAAAATAAAAAGAACAAGCGTTAGATACACTACCTTATACCCGAGGGTAGCTGGCATCCTAGCAAGGTCAACGAGCCCAAACCAGCTAATAGCCTTTTCATACTCTATCAAAAGCAAGACATCAGAGAAATAGGGAAAGAAAACTAACCGAAATCAAGGTAGATCAAAAAGAGCAAATACTAACTCTCGGGGTCAAAAGCTTTATCATCATAGTCACCCTCAACGGGTGCCTTGGACTTGTCGAAGGCTCGAGAGGGGTTGACCTCTCCCTCCTCTGCAGCTCCTTTCTCCTCAACCTCCCCCATGTCACCCCCAGACTTCCTAAAAACTACCTTCGCTGCCTCATCTACAGCATGCATTCTATCCTTAGCACCCCACAACAAAAGGTAAGTTGTACGGGTTATCATCCTCACTTGACCCCCCCCTCCCGGGACGTGAATAGCCACCAGCTCCTCTCTAAGATCAGTACAAAAGGCCTCGTTGTACCCCTCTAAAGATGGAGGTAGTTGAGAATCTACAGCATAAAGTTTCACCCTGAATATCAGAGGAGGTTCGTTGTATACCTCTCCAGCCGCACCAATAGTTTTCTACAGCTTCCTCAAGAATCTAGTGGAGGCATTGCTAGAATCAATAAAGCTCAGCTTAGGCAAACATACAATGACATTTTTACCTGGCTTCGCTAGCTCCGGGGCAGATGCCTCATCCTTCTTCTCAACGGTAGCCTCGAGAGTTGCTTCCACCTGAGGGTTAGCCTCAGGGCGCGGAGGAGACGCAGCAGCCTCAGTTTGGGCTTCCCTTGGAAGGACACCAGTCTCGGGGACCAAGGAAGGGACCAAGGACAAGTCCACGTCCAAAAGAACGTCATCATCCTCGTTCACGACCCTGGCAACACGGGACTTCGTTGCGAAGTTTTTGACTTTCATGCCGGTGAGCATACCGGCAGCCTCAAGCTCAGGCTTGGTCACAACCGGCTCAGCTTGAGAGGTAGAAGTCGTAGAGCTCTTAGCAGCTTGGCCCTTAGAACCTTGCCCAAGCCTCTCTTTCCTTTTAAGAGCCTCGAGGCTCGAGGTCTTCAACTTCGCCTTTGCAACCTCGAGTACGATGCTCGTTTGGGTATCTTCTTTCTTCGCAACCTTGACCACAGCCTTCGAGGCTGCGATCTTGGCCTTCTTCTTCTTCCCCTTCCCTCTCCCACTAATTTGTTATGTGCTGGTCACACCGGACTCACGCATCCGCTTCGAAGCTTTGCGAGTCTTTGAGCGGGGCACAACCTCGACTCCAAGCTCTTCAAAAACTCGATTAACTTGAAACTCATGGTTAACGATATTTTGAGCAGACGGTAGCTCATTTTTGTGGCACAGGCCAAGAATATCTATAGCACGTCTCTCAACCTCCTATGCAAAGAGTCCGGGGTTGACACCCTTGGGCAGCTTCAACCCAAAATGAGGGTAAGGGAGCGGGCTAGTGTGCCATGAGACATTATTATGCACAATCTCCTTTGGTTCCCACCCATTAGAAAGGGCCAGATGTTAGCTACCACAAATTCCTCGACAAGATCCCGTCCAGTGATTGATTTCGAGGCTGAGAAAAAGGTGTTCTCACACTCCTTAACAACTCCGGTCCTTGAAAATGGGAGAGCAGTGGAGATGTCCATAGGACCCAACGGGGCATAGAAAGGATAAAAGACCGATTGATGCCAGATGCGTCGGCCATGTCAACTTTAATGTAAAACCAATAGTTCAGCCAATCGTCATCCCACCTATTCTTCTGTGCCGAGGAAATTTCAACCCTTATGATTTTTTGTTTCTCATTCTTCCTCTGAGTCGTGAATGTGCAGCAACCAAACTGCATCTCGAAGGTAGCTTCCTCATCATCGAACACAACTCTTTTCTGTTTGATGTGAAGCTTGAATAACCTCGCGAACCCATGAACATTGATATGCCTGCCAAATGTGCGTTGGACCCAGTAAAACTTGGAGAGTGCAACAAAGGAGTTCGGCGTAAGATGATGAAGCTTAGCCCTGTACTGATCAAGAATCCTTGAAAACTCCTTATCGCACGGAAACCTTAAGCCAACTGTGAAGAAGTCTATGAACACCACAGCCTCGCCTACCTTAGGCGCTGGCACAATTTCATCACCCGGAGGCCTAGTGATACCTTCAGGAAAATAACCCTTGCTAACATATAAATCTATGGTATTCTTTGAAACCAGAGATCTCCCAAACCGCAAGGTGAGAGGATAAACTTCCTTGCTAGCCATTAGGTCTGAGGGGTTCGCCTCGACGTTGGAAAGGTCGTCCTCACTATCGGCAACAGTCGTGAAACCAACCTCATCTGCGGTAACCTCGTTCGCAACACCCTCACTAGACTCGACCAACTCAAGGTCTTCTCCAGCCTTGGCACGAAGCCTCGATTGTTCAGCAAGTTCCTCGGCAGTCATAGGCCTCACAATTTGCATAATATTAGCCACGTGAGCAACGATCAAATATGAAGTCAAAATAAAAACGATAAAGCAAAACTCAAACTAAAGCAAAATATGGATAACATCGTTACCTTCGAGACTTTGGAGATCAAGGATGATAGCATACAACGCATGAATCTCAAAGTACCAAGCAGTGCACGAAGCAAGTGGTGAGCAAAGGTCTAAGACGCGAGGGTCAAATCGAAAGCGACTCGCGCCCCCCTTTTTATAGGCACGGTAACGGGTGCGAAACGACACTTTAAACCTTGAGCTAAATACGAAGAGTTATCCAATAAGAAATCAACACGTACGACACAAAAAGGTAATCGTTGAGTCATTTCTCACCGACGCTCGAGGGTGACTTTTTTTGGGAGAAAATCCTTAGTCGCGGGTTCGGCCGTCGATGTCGACCCTCGCCCATGAGGGGCTACTATCGGGGATCATCCAAAAAGACGGTCACCCTCGAGGTTGTTTTGTTTGGCATAAGCCTACCAGCATCGCAAAATCTGTTAGGAACGGCGTATGGAATATGAAGTAAAGAATCAAACCACAATAGGAGACACACGATTTACGTGGAAAAAACCCTTCAATGTGAAAGGGGAAAAACCACGGGCACCAGCCGGCAACAATCTCACTATATCAAGAGTTTAGGGATACACGCCTATGGCGGCTTACAAGAGAATCTGATAATCTCTCTCTCTCTTCTATCTCTTCTGTCGTTTCTGTCTCACAAAACCCTAGCAAGGGTGTATGTATATATAGTACCGAAACCCCAGACAGGGGGTATTGAGCTGTACGGACTCTTGGTCCCGTACAAGGATGGAACTCCTCCTTGTCCGACCTTGAGTCCTTCGTCCTGGAGTCGGATGCGCCTGGGACTCCGCCTCGCCCGACCTCAAGCCTGGGGTCGGATGTGCCTGACCCTTTGAGGGTCGATCTCCGACTCGCCCGACTCGCCCGACTCGCCCGACTCGCCCGACCCCAAAGTCCAGGGGTCGGGGAACGCTCCGCGTCGCCCGACCCCGAGTGTTGGGGTCGGGATATTCACCGCCTCGCCCGACCCTGAGTGATAAGGGTCGGGAAGGTCGGCTATTATCCTGGAGTGAATTTGGAACAACTCCAACAAACTCCACCTTGAGACAAATTCATCTTGTATCATCAACCCTTCAACCTGAACAAAGACAAGAAGAAACCACTGGTGCCAATAATAGTCTCTTGGACTATCCAATTAAACCAACTAAGCCTGAGCACAGCTCAAACTTAGTAACAGGAACAGGCTTTGTCATCATATCAGCAGGATTATCATGCGTACTGATCTTGCATACCTTCAGCTTACCTTCTTCAATCACATCACGCACAAAATGATACTTGATATCAATGTGTTTAGTTCTTTCAGCCAAATCAATTCTTTGCACGCTTCACAGATCGCCATATATTCTGCTTCAGTAGTAGACAAAGCAACAACCGACTGTAAAGTAGCCTTCCAACTCACAGCACAACTGCCAACAGTAAACACATAGCCTGTGAGTGATCTGCGCCTGTCCAGATCAGCAGCATAATCTGAGTCCACATAGCCAACAAGACCTTCATCAGTTCTTCCAAACTTTAAACAGGAATTTGCTGTGCCTTTGAGGTATCTGAAAATCCATTGAACTGCCCTCCAATGTTCTTTGCCGGGATTTGACATATATCTACTAACAAGACTCATAGCATATGACAAATCTGGGCGAGAGCAAACCATGGCATACATCAAAGATCCAACAGCACTAGAATAAGAAACCTTTGACATGTCTTTGACCTCTGCATCTGTACTAGGACACTGAGCAGCTGACAACTTGAAGTGAGGTGCAATAGGAGTACTTACAGCCTTAGCATCTTGCATGTTGAAACGCTGAAGAACTTTCTTGATATAATTCTGTTGACTAAGAAATAGCAAACCAGAATTTCGGTCTCTACTAATTTCCATACCAAGAATTTTCTTAGCACTACCAAGATCTTTCATTTCAAAACCGCTACTCAATAGCTTCTTTAACTTATTTATTTCAGTCTTACTCTTGGCAGCAATCAGCATATCATCAACGTATATCAGCAAGTATATAGGTGATCCATTATCATGCTTGATATAAACACAGCTATCATACTTAGATCTTTTAAAACTGTGTGATAACATAAATGAATCAAACCTCTTGTTCCACTGTCGAGGGGACTGTTTCAAACCATACAAGGATCTCTTCAACTTGCACACATATTTCTCCTTGCCAGGCACTATGAAACCTTCTGGTTGGTCCATGTATATGTCCTCCTCGAGCTCTCCATGCAAAAACGCAGTCTTCACATCTAACTGCTCAAGCTCAAGATCATGTGAAGCAACAACACTAAGGAAAGTGCGAATTGAACTGTGTTTTACCACTGGAGAGAAAACATCATTGTAGTCGACACCCGGAATTTGGCTGTAGCCTTTTGCAACTAACCTTGCCTTATATTTCGGAGGCTCGCTTGGAGATAAACCCTCCTTTCTTTTGAAGATCCATTTGCAGCGGATGGCCTTCTTATTCTTAGGCAAAGGTACAAGTTCCCATGTACTGTTCTTCTCAAGAGATTGCATCTCCTCATGCATGGCCGAAATCCAATTTTCAGTATCGCCACAATGAATAGCTTCTTTATAGGTTGCTGGCTCATGAACATTCTCCACCTGTTCAGCACAACTCAAAGCATGGTAAGACAAATTACACTCTTTAATGAGGCGGTTAGGAGGGGCAACTGTCCTTTTGGACTTGCGTTGAGCAATGGGTAGATCCTCCTCTGGAGTTTGCTGGACATTATCATGAGCATCAGCCGACCCCGAGATGGAGGGGTCTGGCGCATCAGCAACATCCGACCCCGGAGCCAAGGGGTCTGGCGCTTGAGCATCAGCCGACCCTGGAGCCAAGGGGTCTGGCGCATCCGACCCCGAGACCAAGGGGTCAGGGTTATCAGCATCATTACGAGCGTTCTCCACCTGCATGCGCATACGCTGCAGTTCTTTGTCTGGAACTTGATCTGAGGATACGCTGTCAGTAAACATCACAGATTCATTGAAAATAACACTTCTGCTCATAAAGGTCTTTCCTGTTTCCGGGTTCCACAATTTATAGCCTTTGATACCCGAACCATAACCAAGGAAAAGACATTTAACAGCTCTAGGCTCTAATTTTCCATTATCAACATGAGCCTATGCAGTGCATCCAAAAACTTTCAACTGTGAGTAATCAGCAGGCGTACCAGACCACACCTCAATGGGAGTTCTTTTATTTAGTGGAATAGAAGGCGACCTGTTGATCAAGTAACAGGCAGTATTAGCAGCTTCATCCCAAAAACGCTTGCTCATCCTGGCATTAGACAGCATGCAACGAGCCTTGGATATGATGGATCTGTTCATGCGTTCGGCCACACCATTCTGTTGTGGAGTATGGGGAATAGTGTGATGCCTTACAATGCCTTCTGATCTGCAATAATCATTAAATTTACGCGAACAAAATTCTCCACCATTATCAGTGCGAAGCAATTTCACCTTCCTTTCAGTTTGCCTTTCAATCATGACTTTCCAGTCCTTAAAAGCAGCAAAGGTATCATCTTTCTGTTTCAGAAAATAAGGCCACACCCTTCTAGAGTAATCGTCAATAATTGTGAGCATGTAACGAGCACCACCAAGCGAGGACTTACGGGAAGGACCCCATAAATCAGCATGAATATAATCAAGAGTACCTTTAGTGGTGTGAACAGAAGTGTTGAAACGTACTCTTTTATGCTTCCCGAAAATACAGTGCTCACAAAACTTCATTTTACTCGAAGTGCAGCCATCCAGTAGGTTTCTCCTCATCAATTCTGCCATACCATGGTGACTCATATGTCCCAGACGCATATGCCAAAGGTTAGTTTTACTAGGTTCCTCATTAGTAACAGCAGCAACAGCGGAATCAGAACCAGGTAAAGTACACCCTCTAAGGACATATAATTTTGCAGAATTGAGATCACCTTTCAAGCAGACAAGATTACCTCTTGATACCTTCAGAACACCATCCGAACCGGAGTATTTGTAACCTTTTGCATCAAGCGTGCTCAATGAGATAAGATTTCTGGACATCCCTGGTATGTACCTGACGTTTTTCAGAGTGCGTGTCATGCCATCATGAGTCTTGATCTGAACTGATCCAATCCCCACAATATCACACGGGGTATTATCTCCTATCCGCACAACATCTCCTTTCGGCATAGACTTATAAGAGCTAAACCAATTTCTGTTAATGCAAATATGAAATGAACATGCAGAATCAAGGATCCACTCATCATGACCAGCAACACAACCGGCAAATACCACCAGACTATCTCCAGATTCTTCATCAGACACGGCAGCAGCAACAGAGACCTTACCAGCCGACTTGGTTTTCTTCTTCTCCTTATTCTGTACTTTTCTGCAATCCTCAACATTGTGATTTGTTAGCTTGCAATAAACACAGAATTTTTTGTTACCATGCGGCTTGGACTTTGAACGGCCTCTCCTTTCATAGTTTTTTCTTCCATCATCATTGGAGGATCTGTTATCAGTTCTGCCTCTCACAAGCAAAGCATCGCCTCTGGAGGACGACGTTCTGTCATTCTGCACCATACCTTTCATCTTCTCCCTTGATTGGAGAGCCTCATAAACTTCCTTTAAGGTTAGTTCATCACGGCTCAAGAGTATGGTGTCACGAAAATTTGCATACGAAGTTGGCAAAGAACATAACAGTAAAAGACCTAAGTCCTCATCATCATACTTCACCTCCATTGATACTAGATCGGCGACGATCTTCTTGAACTCAGCGATGTGGCTTATCACTGAATCTTCCTCCTTCATCTTCAAGGTGAACAGCTTCATCTTCATCTGCATCTTACTGGTTAGATCCTTGGACATACAGATCGATTCCAGTTTCAGCCATAGTTCTGCAGCAGTTTTTTCTTTCAGACACTCCTGCAAAATATCATTATGAAGATGTAACTGTATTAGGGCGAGTGCTTTCTGATCCTTGCGGATCTCTTCTGGAGTCCACTCGGCCTTTGTCTTCTTTCCGAAGCTATCCAGCGCCTCATCATAATCATGAGTTTGCGCCAAAATTCCCCTCATCTTGACTTGCCATAGAGAGAACCGCGTGTCGTAGTTCAGCAGCGGTAGATCAAACTTCATCGACGTCGACATGAAACCAAACAGCAACCAAGGCTCTGGTACCACTTGTTAGGAACGGCGTATGGAATATGAAGTAAAGAATCAAACCACAATAGGAGACACACGATTTACGTGGAAAAAACCCTTCAATGTGAAAGGGGAAAAACCACGGGCACCAGCCGGCAACAATCTCACTATATCAAGAGTTTAGGGATACACGCCTATGGCGGCTTACAAGAGAATCTGATAATCTCTCTCTCTCTTCTATCTCTTCTGTCGTTTCTGTCTCACAAAACCCTAGCAAGGGTGTATGTATATATAGTACCGAAACCCCAGACAGGGGGTATTGAGCTGTACGGACTCTTGGTCCCGTACAAGGATGGAACTCCTCCTTGTCCGACCTTGAGTCCTTCGTCCTGGAGTCGGATGCGCCTGGGACTCCGCCTCGCCCGACCTCAAGCCTGGGGTCGGATGTGCCTGACCCTTTGAGGGTCGATCTCCGACTCGCCCGACTCGCCCGACCCCAAAGTCCAGGGGTTGGGGAACGCTCCGCCTCGCCCGACCCCGAGTGTTGGGGTCGGGATATTCACCGCCTCGCCCGACCCTGAGTGATAAGGGTCGGGAAGGTCGGCTATTATCCTGGAGTGAATTTGGAACAACTCCAACAAAATCATTAACCACGGGCGAAGGTTGTTAACCTCGCAGAACCAGTGTGGCGTGAAAATCGTGCTAGCCTCGCTTAATCTCTGCAAATTTAGTCTCGAAGCCAAGAGATAATCCCTGATGACCAGGCTATAACAAAGTTTACCCTTGAGCGCTCGAAGCTAACCCCGAGCGCCGGGTTGTTTACTGTGTTTTACTCAGGGTCGTTGGAATGAGCAAGCTAGGATTCGAGGCACGAGGCAGGCATCTTTCCGGCACGAGGTTGAGATGACTTCGAGCATGAAGCTAAGATGACTTCTTTCATGAGGTTGAAGGCGTGATTTGCGGGATTGCCTAAGAGCGTGATTTACGGGATTGCCTGAGGGCGTGAGAAGCGTGACTCGGTAGAGGAGACCAAGTCGCATAAGTTACCTCCAAAAGACATCTGAGTTTAGTATATTCCAAGAATGTAGTAGTTGAGAGAGGATAATCGTGGAATGTAAAGTGTCCTTCGAGACACTATAAAAGGGGAGCCCTACCCCGATGCAAAGGGATGCTCATTTTTCAGAATTGAACAACGAGTGTTTCCTTAACATTGTTGCGTTCGAGTCTCTTCGAGATTTATTTCCCAACAATGCTTCCACGGGTACCACTGTTAGAATTGTATCGAATATTGTGTACTAGTTGGTTACGTTTGAACTTGGAGTTGTATTAGCGGTAGGGTGTAGAGTATGTGTCGGGCTCTTGTAACCCGAGCTCCTCATAAATATGAGAGGAGGACCGCTGTTGTAACCATGATGACATAGCGACATACTCGCAGGGCTCGCAGGGGGGAGGCGGCGTATTGCCGGGACCCCGGAGTGACCAGTGTTGCGATTTGGGGAGGAGCGCCCGTAGTCATGCCCCGAGGATGTAGGTTTCGACTGAACCTCATCAATAAATATCGTGCCTCTGGTGTCGTCTGTGATCTTGCATACATTATCTCGGTAGATCAATTGTTGCTTCCGCACGCTATTATTCTAACAAGTGGTATCAGAACCAAAATGTCCGGAAACCTGGAACATCTTTGGGTCACATGATGACGGGGGAGCCCGTGAACGTCTCCGGAGGGTCACACGGGGTTGGTTGCAACCGGAGAATTGGACTCGGGGCTTGAGATAACGTCTTCGGGAGATCACATGGGTTGTATGTGATGAAAGAATTAGGCCTGATGTATGACGGGGGAGATTGTTAGGTTTAGTCCTATATTGAAAATTGATGGTGGGGGAGCACAACATATAGTTGGGGCAGCCCTCACCCATCAGGCTACCAAAGCCTTGTTGTTGTGGGCTCCGGTGGACCTAACCTGGTGAGGTACCGGCTCGTGAGTATAGCGGATCGGGCCGGATTTCGCTGCGCACTCTAACAACCACCGTCATCATCCACACACTCATGCACGAGCATTTAAGCCCGGCCCATGGAGCCGCCTCTTGCACGCTGCAGCATTGCTCCTGCTGGCCATCGTTTTTTTCTTATTGTGCTATCCGACGGTTTTGCAAGCATCGAGTCGAGCATCTTTCGACCTACCACGCCGGCCGCCAGTCCGCCACTCATTGGGAAATCGTGGATGCTAAGGATTGGACGCGCTCTCTGTCTCGTAGCCCACGTAAAGCAAGGTTACCAGTAGATAGGACTGCTACTTACTACTAGATACAGTTAGACCTAGTACTGTATACTGCTACTTCTTTTTTCTCAATAATTTGTTAACGATAATAAGGAGCATGTGTAGAAAGTAGAAAGGTACTGAAACTAGTAGGAAACGAGCTTTGTGTTGAAGAGCTGATCGAAAAGGCGACCAGGTAGAGGTAGCAGCCCCACTGTCTCCTGATCTCTTTCATGTCCGTGTGAAAGCAGGCCGCCCGGGCACCCGTCAGCAAGTGTTACTAGAACGTGGAACATGCGTCTGCCGTCACCCAGCCCGGATTCGGATTCGCCGTGCATATATTCGGAAATCCCCGGCGATCCGATGTGCGGGCAGAAAGCCGCTCCAGGATAACAAATGCGCTGTACCGAAACGTGAGAAATCCATGGCATTCCATTATTCCTCCATGGCTCCATCCTCCTGCTGATGCTGGCCGCTGCACGCCGCCCGTTCTGCGCCGCCCTCAAATCAGCTTTCGTTTACGCGGTGACATGTTCAATCCGGCCGGGAACACACACGCACATGCACATGCACGCACACGCATGGAGCCAATCGCTCCATCAATCGATGGAGCGACGACGACGGCCAGTGCATGCAGTTCACCTCGTGTCAAGCTCGGTCGGTACGTGCGTGCTACGCACCACGCAGGATATTTGGGATTTGATCGCACTGCAGCACGTCAGAACAAATCCATCCACCCATCCATGGCTTGCTGGGTGCATATATACGGGATAGGCACGAATAGTCGCCAGCCACCAGTAGCAAACAGGATCGATCCCTCTCCAGCCAGCCTCATCACTACAGATTGCTCGACGGCCATACGTTGATTTTAAACAGATTCGATCTGGGAACCCTTTTCAGGCGATCGAGGTATGCGGTACGAAGTACGAAAATCGCGATCTTCCGATCCCGTCCCTAGGACGTCGATCAGCGTGCGGCACGGCAGGGCAACACTGGCCGGAACGAATGGGAATGGCCTGGCCGCGGTTCAGTTCAGCCTGCCCTGGCTGGGCCTGGGCGTACGCACGCTAGCTTTTGGTCGAGCGATGTGCGGGGGCACGGCACGTCATGTGAGCGGCATCCAATGATCGGCAGCGAAATCCAGGCGAATGATGAGCGGCGACAGCCCAGCAGCGGCAGCCCTGGGCGCGCCGGCGGATAACTGAGTCAGATCTGATCGATCGGAATATCAGATGAGATGGTCCCTCGGCTGGCTGGCTCAGCTCAGCTGTGCAGTGCAGCTACTGATTGACTCAATCATGCCCGATCAGCTGTGCGAGACCGCGTTCTGCCCACCAGAATCCAAGTCTGCCTCTGGGCAGGCGCGTTCTCGTCTGCGCAGCGCACTGTCACCGTGCCATTGGCCGGGGGGCCAACCTGAGACGCGTTCTGTCAAGGAAGGCGGCCGCCTGGCAGCTTCTGTCCCGCCGGCTCGCGCGGTGCCTTAACGCCGGAGCAAACCTCCGTGGCCGGGCCACGCCTTTCCGCCAGCAGGCCCGGCACATGGACGGCCCGGATCGGCCGGCCCCGCGGCCGCAGCGTGCACGTTCAAGATGGATGCCAAGTCAAGCGGCTAGCGAGCAGGTTGGGGAGATGGATGGAGGGCGCCACACGGTCGCGACGTGCCGGTTGGCGGGTGGCGCGCACACGGCGTGTTCGCGCCGTGGGTGCGCCGCGCGGCCGGGGAGGGTCGGCGGGAGGCGCGCGACGCGTCGGGGCGCGGGGGGCGCCACATTTAACTCCCGATCATATCGGTCTCGAGGGGGGCAGGCAGGCAGGCAGAGGGAGGACGACGCGGCGCGGGGTGCACGCGCGCGGTGTGACCGGCGTTATTAAGTCGTGGGAGTAGCTCTCGCTCGCTGTGCTCCCGTTTCACCGCGCTCACGGGAAACCGGACGCCGCGCTCGCTCGTCGTCCCTGCCTGCCCCCGTCGGTCCGCGCGGGCGAGCGCATGACTCGGTGTGGTCGTGTAGTCTAAGGTAGGTGACCCGCGCCGCGGTGAGGCCCGTGTGCGCGGTTAAGGCTAGCTATAGCATCCTAGGAAGAAGGAAGGAATGGATGAGCTAGCAAACTTATCCGCGTAGCTAACCACTACTGATACCGTACGTACAGTGCTCCAACTGTATTTAGTACTACAAGTACCTACAGAATACTAATACACGTACGTACTATATTTACATGAGAATCTCATGTCAGTACGAACGAGGCTAAACTTCAAACGAGTACGATGATCGGGTGCCTTTCTCTCCCAATCGGCTTGAGATTCTCCACCGGCCAGGCAGTAGCGATCGGTTCCTGATTCCTCCCTTGCACCATGGGGCTTGGAGACACGTCGTCCGCGGAGGGATGACGACTCCCGCGGCCCCGCACGCTGGCGGTTGCTGTGCAGCCTCCTGCTGATACCGGACAACGCCGATATCAGCGCAACTACTACAGGCCACGCCGCGCCCGGCCCCGATCGGTCGAACGAGCACCGACCGACCAAACGGAGCCAAAGATGATCGCTTCCCCCCCGTCGCGCTCGCCGCGGCCGGCTCGTACTCGGCATACGGGGGCACGCTGCGCACGCATGCCGCCGAGGTTAGCGGCCCAGCGCGCAACCCCCCGACACCACCTCCTTTCACGCGTCACGCCGCGTGACTCGCCTCAGCTCGCTCTCGCTAGCGCAGTCACGCTCGCGCGGCCGACCTCGTTGGCCGGCGCGGTGCGGTCACACGATCGGCGCGCGTATGTTTCCTGTTCCCACCGAGAGCGACGCCGGTGTCCGACGATCCTTCCGCCGGCCTCATAATGGCTCCGACTCGGCGACCCAAAGCGACAGCTGATGACGCAGAGAACTAATCAACCCGCACGTCGTAATCCCGCGATAACACGCACGCACAGCCTTCTGGATCATCAGACGACTGCAGAGACTGCTGAAACTGAATGCCGTGTGGAACTGGAACCAGCACCGAGACCGAGAGCTCGTCGTCCTGGACGCGCGCGGCCGGTCCTGTCCGGGCAGCATGCTTCGGCGAGAGGGCACGCGCGACAGCGGCTGGCTGGCTGGCTCGCTCGCTCGCTGTCCCAATAATTAATCCAGCAAAAGCGACAGGAATTCGGAGATGAGAGCCCCGACAGCACAATCATTGAGCCGTGTATATGCATAAAAAAAGTGGTGTGTGTATATACACATGTACACCTGCAGACAGGGCCAAGCCAACAGGGCTCTCGATCATGTCATCATCCAGCACTGTGTCTGACGCTCACCGTCAGTATACTAGATATATAGTAAAGAGCAGATGGACTAGAAGCATCTCAATCTAATTATGATCGATTTGTACAGTAACAATACTACTAATACTACCACTTAATAATTACTTGCCCTCTGATCGATGATTGATCAATACAACCTGTGAAAGAAAGAAAACCCAAAGAAAAGAAGCTGCTACTACGTACTCCTGTCGAAAAGGGAGCAAGCAGACCGAGAGGGACAGAATTACAGCATGCATGCACAAAAATATACATGGATGGATTGGGTGGGTGCTACTAGGAATAAGCTACGGCTATTTTGACTAACCTATCAAGCCTATGATTGATTGGTTGATTGATTGATTAGCTGATGGGAACAACTAACATAATCCCCCCCGGATCAAGAAAATAGCTAGAGGGGAGGATCGATCGATCAATCGTATGTTACTTGTGGCGTACGTGAGGTGGATGGCGTGTCCGTGGTATTAGCTGGTGCAGTGGCGGGCGGTGGTGCTCTGTTTGCTGCTGCTGCTCATCATGCATGCGCGTGCAGTACCATCAGCAAGCGGCGGAGTGGGTGAAGGGGTTGAAGAAGTGGTGGCTGGCCGCCGCCTTGGGCCGGTCGGGGTCGGCCTTGGCCGCGGCGGCGGGCCCACCCAGGCGCTCGCAGGACGGGCAGAGCGTCAGCGTGGCGGCCGGCAGCTGCATGTAGAACGGCGCCGGCGCCGGCACGGCCCCGGCGGCGGCCGGCGTCGCCGCCGCGGGCGGCGCGGCGAACTTGAGCGAGCGGAGCTCCTGCAGCTCCCGCTGGAGGCGGCGGTTCTCCTCGGTGAGCGACTCGCAGCAGCGCTTGAGGAACTCGCAGTCCACCTCCGTCTGCTTCAGCTTGGTCCTGCGCGCGCGGCTAAACCACGTTAATTGGCCACCGTCAGAGCTTAATCATATCTTTCCGTGCATGCTGCATGGGCATGCCGTCGAGGGGATGGGGGCCAATACTAACCTTGCTCGTCTGTTCTGGAACCACACCTCCACCTGCCGTGGCCGCAGGTTCAGTTGCTTGGCCAGCGCGACTTTCTGCTTCTGCTCAAAGCCAAAAAGACACACCAACAGAAAGCGAAAAGAGAGGATGTTCAGTCACAGATAAGCTCATCTCATCTGGATGGATGGAAAAGAAATCCAACTCTATCTAGCACTACTTGTTTAATCACAGACACATATACTACTGTATGTTCAAACAGAGATGCAGCATGTGGATGTAATAACTAATAACCGTGTGTGCGTGTGTGCAATTAGAATCAGGTAGGCAAGTGCAGCAATCTATCATCTATCCGTGGATGTGCAGCGGCAAGGCAACAACCGACTAGTCAATCGATCGTATCGCGCACGCAGGGGCAGCGGCCGCGGCAGGGGCGGGTGGCGTACGTACCGGGTTGAGGGTGCTGTGCTCCTTGAAGCGGTCCTCCAGGAGCGCGGACTGCTCCTTGGTCAGCCTCAGCTTCTTGCGCGTGCTCCCGTCGTCGTCGTCCTCGGCGCCGGCGCCGCAGGCCCGCGCCGCGGCCGCCGTCGACGACGCCCGCTCGCCGTCCGCCTCCTCCACGCGCTCCCTCTTCACGCCCGCCACCGACAGCGACGACACGCTGTGCGAGGGCCCGCCCCCGCAGCCGCCGGGCCCCGTCGCGGTCGCCTCGTCCGGCATGCTCAGCGTCAGCGACGGCTCCAGCGCGCGCGGCTCCCTGCTCAGCCGGCTGCAGGTGCCCTGACGCGCCGCATCAGACGCTCCGCCTCCGCCGCCGAGGGACAGGCCCAGGGCCAGGCCGGCGTCGTCCAGGTGGACGTCCTCCTGAGCCATGGCGTGCACGCCGCGGGGCCAGAAGCTACCACTCCACCGGCCGCCACTTCAGTTAGCAGCTGGGTCTCCCTCCCTCCGGGTGGCACGCAGCCAAACAAAACGCGAAGCTGGGTGTTGTTGCAAGCTGCGCTGCCGCGCTTGTGTTGTGTGCGTGCGTGCGTGCGGGGGGGAGCTACAGCTACTCGGATAGGAAGGTGGGGGAAGGAAGGAAGGAATGAGATGGTTGAGGGAATGAGGAGACGGCCGGGCGAGAATATTTGAGGAGGAGCGGAGCCGGCAAGGGACACGCGCACATCACGCGCACGTACGCGCGCCCACGCCTCGACACTTGCAAGCCTTCGACAAGGCCATGGGGGCTCAGCTTCACCTCAGCTGGGGGTCCATCCAATCCAACCCCATTCCTGACTCCTGAGCATCCCCGCTGTGCCTGCCGTGCTGCGTGCGGAGTAGCAGCACATCAGCACAGTGCCGCCAAAAAGGCCGTGGTTTTCTATTGGGATGATTGGGGGCGAGCCGCGGGACGGCCACGTGGACGCGTCTGTGCGGAGGGGCAGGCAGAAGACTAGTAGTAATACGCACATCGTTCTCATCTCTCCTCTAATCCACAGCAGGATTACTTTGCGCCATTCTTTCAATATGCTGTGTAGTGCAAAAGGTGAACCGCCATGAAATCGATCGAAGGAAAAAAAAAAGGTAGATGCATGACGTGTATACATATATGTAAAGACAAATCGTTCTAGAGCAGTTAGGTACTTACGTGTATACAATTACTCTATGTTTATATATAACAACGCTAAATTAATTAAATATTAGCGTACATGATCGTGTTGTTCTACTTTGGTTTTAGAAGAACAAGATGCTACAAAATGATGGTTGCATGTAGTAATATACTATAGATTGCCGGGCATCTACTACTATACCCCCCTATTGGGGGGAAAGAAGCAGGAGCACCGCATCAAGTGCTTGTCTGCGAGATCGTGGCAGCATTACTCATCACCCACTCAACCACCCATGCATTGCATTGTATGTGCCGCTCATTTACTAGGCGCCCGGTTGGCCTAGCTGGGCAGCTGGTGCCTTCCTCCCAGCCTCCGGTTACTTTCCTTCTCCATCCAGCAGCCCTGGCTGGTAGAGCTTTTTCTCCCTTTTCCAACGCCAAGCTTTGGTACAGCTACTGTACCGCACCGTCTTCACCCAGGTTCCAGCAAGTAGGTATTGGCCTCTCGCCCTCTTTCCACACCACCTCGCTGCTTTCCACATCGGACACGAACACGGCCCCGGAAAAAGGAAAAAAAAAGGCACAAAAAATAGAGAGGAAAAGGCTTGGGTGCTGTGGGGCAGGGCCTGTTGCCTCATCTCGTGACACCTTTCCAATGATAGGCCTGGGGTTCACATTACATTACAATGCAAATCCTTGACTTGTTAATCTCGCGCTTCCGTGCTGATTAGGGCGTGTGAGGGCGAATTAACTACGGGGGCGCGACCTGTTGATCAACTGTGTGTTTGTTTATCTGGTTGGTCTGCAGGGGTTCTTTTGCGTTGCGCGTCGCCCTGTTCACCACATGGCCTGCCGAGGGACGAACAGGGTTGGAGGCACAGTAACGGAACGGAATAGAACAATCGGCAGCCAGCGTTTGTCATCCAACCGCGTGTGCACCATGGATTCTGTAGGATGCGTCAGCTACACATCTACCATGTGTATACATGCCGGTTAAACACGGCTCTTGGAATGTCTAACACCGGATTACATAGTTTACATTTTTTTTAGTTGTACTTGTACATCTAGCGCACAGACTTCTCTAGATATGTAACATTCAATTAAATTTTTTATACAATTTTTTTGGGTTGATTGGAGTTGAAGTTTTCGAATCTATGGTAGAGGCCCAAATATACACACGAGATCGAAGTGCACATATTTCTTGGAAGATGTGCGGTATTCATCACAGTGATCCGCTTGTTTTGTTAGAAAAATTAACTAATCTTACTACAGACTTCCATTTGATCTAATTTGCTTCTAAATTACCTACATATTCCATTATAAAAAATCTAAAACAACCCCTAAGTTTGCATTTGAATTATCCATCTCTACCATAACAACAATAATCTAAAATAAACGCTTAAATATGCATCTAAGCATAAAGATTATATAGTTTATATGAGTATCATGTTAGAAGATGAGAGATGGGGGGGGGGGGGGGAGGGAGGGAGGGAGGGAAAAAAAACCCCAAATTTTTGATTGGGTGTGGGCCCTGGTTTTTTTTTTTCCAAAAATTTTTTATTTTTAAGTCCCCTTTTAAAAAATTTTGCCCCTTTTAATTGCCACCCAAGGGCGGGGCATTTTCCAAACCCAATCTCTGCCATACCCAAAATTTGCCTTTCCGTTGTTTTCCCCCCCCATTTTAGAAACATGGTTTTGGAGGTTTTCCCCATTTTCCCCCCCCCTTTTTCTTACTAAAAGGTACAACCCGGCCCACTTTATGGAAGTGGAAGCAGCCCCCCTATACCCCACTTGGGGGGGGTTGGGAAAAACCCGTTAAAATTTTAACCCTGTCCCAACGGAAGTTTGGAGGCC
>NC_028458.1:52195921-52198609 GCF_000263155.2 Setaria italica | reverse complement strand
TTCGACACCCAACAGGCACGGCGTAGATGGCAGGAGAAGGACGCGCCAACTAATGGCGGCAAAGGGGTTGCGCTTCATTGCACCATGGACCCCAGTGTCTTGCTCACAAGGGGGGAAGAAGGAAAGATGACGCCCGTGGGGCCTGCAATATTGGTGTTTCACAAGCAACCAGTTGGAGGTTTTGGGGAGGTTGCTTGGGGCACTTGCCACTTGGGTTGTTCCCCTCACTTTTGACAATAACGTTGATGTTGGCCAGCTAATGGTAGTAGCCTCGTTTCCCTGCTTGGGATTTGTTGAGAGGCTGGCTACATTATTAGATGCATGATGAGATGGGGAACTAACATTGATGGTGTGTGCAGTGTGATTTAATCTGTACCATGAAACGGTTTCTTTCAATTATGATCAGGAGGCCACTTATGGGCTCAATGATCACCTTGCGATCTACCAACCGCCCACAGTTAACTGGAGTACTGGACTGTACCATATTGCGGTTAGTTGTCCAATCCTAAAACCGTACGTGCAAATGGACGATGTTCACTGCCAACCACCGCAATCTTTCTTCCAAATGCATGGATTTCAGCTCAAAAGCAGCTCGGGTCACGTTTAAAGAACACGTACAGTCGCAACGATGAATGTTTTTTCATGCAGAAACAGTTGATTGAGCCAAAGGCATGTGCTCTTGCACACCCTTCATGAGGGGACGCTTGCACGTCGGATTATTGTGCTAAAAACGCGTGTGAAATAATTCATGAGTTCGACGCGAGGAGATGGGTTGAATTCGACTAGGCTAGCATAGGTTTCGTTATACAGTGATCTAGTTAGAAGTTGGAAGAGAGATTTCGTGCGTTTATTTTGTATGCTTCCATGTGTGATTGTCGCAATTATGTTAGGATGCCGTGAGTTTGTTCTGAGTGCGGAGCAACTTACCTGCAGATGGAGAAAGGGTTGTCACCTAAATAAAAGCTTGATGCATACTTTTGTTATAAGTCAAATCTGAGCTACATATGTGCTATAATATCAATATTTCACTACCAAGCATGGTAAATTTTCCACCCCTCCCATCGACCGATCCTAATCTAGCTCGTCATCGCCTAGATGGACACTTACACGCATGCATTCAATTTGTATTTAACAGTGAAGTGTATTTTTAATGGCATTGAACATTTAATCCAATGTTTAGTCCTTCAACTAAATGCCGACCTATTGTTTAGCATTTAAATCACTGCTACCAAAACATCTATCAGCCGGTTGCTTTGAAACCGACGGTGACGATGTATCACTTCGTAATAACAACTGGCAGGAATAACCAAACTGGTGGTGATAGGTGAGATTTCACTGTCAAGTCTAGCCACGAATCGGCAGTGAAGACTCGATCTGCCGGGTCGTGGCAAGCCCCAGGGTGAAAACCCCATCCATTTGCACAAAAATATATTTTTTCATATAAAGTAAACAATTTCGTCTTGATGCCTAAAGGTAAACAATTTGATAAGAATACCATGTGATGGGAGAACATAACACGTGCATGTGAATACCAGTAGAGTCAAAAAAGAAAAAAAAGGAGCACTCTTCGAGAGTGCTTCGGTTTTTTCTTTTTTAGAATAGAGACCGCCCCCCATTTGCCATTACTTGACGGGAAATTTCAGCGTGTGGGTACATCGCAGAGAGGGGGCAAAGGGAGTACGTAGGACCTAGGTGTTCTAACGGATTCAAGCTAAATACACCTAGGCAAACTACCTCGCATAGAAAGAAAACCAACGCCCCCAGTTACAAGTCATGCACGGAAGGCACCTACAGAGTTTTAACAAGCAAGATACTGCAGACTCCCTCTCATTCTCTCCGGGCAAAAGATTTTGCATCCATCCAGGCGTCACGCCCGCCCTGCGTCGTCGTCCTCTGCTTTCATCTTCAATCTGCAGCAGTCTTGGTGCCTCTCGCCTCTGGTTCGCCATCAGTCGGCACGCAACGGACAGCAGCATTTTGGTATGGAAAATACTTAACCGATTAATCAGAGCATTTTGAATGTGTTACATTTGATATTCGAAAAGAGAAATGAGCTATAGAATCTACTTAGTGGGATTCTATCTGTCTAGCTTCGAGTTCCGGTCTTGGTATATGTGTGCGTTCAATTGTCTCTTGGACGGGTTCAAAATACTAGAGAAGACGTCTTCCATCCAACGTTTTTATGTCCTGGTTGTCTTTGGACCCGGGACTAAAAGACCTTTAATCCCTGGTCAAAAATGAACCACTAACAGCCACTGACGGGGGAGCTTTAGTTCCGGTTGGAAAGACCAACCGGAACTAAAGCCCCCCTAGTCCCGGTTGTAACGGCTAGTGGGACGAGGGGACGTTTTGTCCCAGTTGGAAACACCAACCGAGACTAAAAGGGAAGCCTTTAGTCCCGGTTAGTGGCTCCAACCGGGACAAAACACCCCTTTCCATGCGGGCCCCCTCTCTCCCTCCACCTTATCTTCCTCTCCCTTATCTCTTCTCTCTCACACTTCTCTTCTCTGCCCGCCGCCCCCTCCCCCTCCCTCCCACCGCCGCCGCCCCCTTCCCTCCCTCTCCCGCCGCCCCCTCCCCCTTCCTCTCCTACCCTCTCCCCCTCTGTTGCCCCTCCCCTTCCCCCTCTGCTCGCCCTTCACTGGCAATGAGGAGCAGCAGCGGGCGAGGTGCATGGCAGTGGCGCGT
>NC_028458.1:52186396-52195821 GCF_000263155.2 Setaria italica | reverse complement strand
TTCAGCTGAAGCCCAACAGGATACCCAACGGAATGCCCACTAAGTAGTAACACCTACGTTTATGAATGCCACAGGCACTTGGCCTCCCTGCTGCTATTGCCACACCTGCAATATCGGAGTGGAATTCATATATGTTTGCTTGCATCAATTTGCAGGCAGTTAGATGCGGGGCCAGGCGGCCGGCGGGATGCGGGGCTGGGTGCGGCGTGGTGGTGGCGGCGGCGGGGCGAGCCGCGGGCAGGCGGCGCGGCACTTTTTTTTAGTTTTTTTGAACTTTTTAGTCCCGGTTGGTTTTACCAACCGGGAAAACCAATCGGGACTGAGAGCTCCCCTTTTATCCCGAATAGATAGTCCCAGTTAGATTTTCAGGATCTATGAGCCTATCCAACCGGGACTAAAGGTGATTTTTCCACCAGTGATAACACGCACACAGTTTGTGTTCATTAGTAAAGCGTGTCCACGCTGTGAGTGTAGATTTCCAATCTTTTTTTCCCCGAGGATCCAATCCTCTTAGACATGTGCTTGTATATGCTTGGGTAGTTGGGTGCGTTCTTCATGTGTCCCACCTGTTTAACAATTGTTTTGACTCGACAAGTACCAAATCATGGATGACTTTGATTTTTCTTGTGGAAATTAGTTACCGCCCCATTTCGTAATTTTCTTACTTTTCACCTTTTTAGATTCTTTGCGACGGTTAAAAGAGATCTTATCAAATCTTCTGGAGATTCGTCACTGCCCTTATTGAAGTAGGCGTGCAACAACGACAATTACAGCTGAAGATGATTGCTCTCACAAATGCCCTTTCGTCTTGGAGCTCATAATGGGCAACAACATATACACACCGAACATTATTCAGATTTATAAAGGTGAGACGCATACCAAACTTTTTTTTATGAAATGTAATATAGATGTACATGCTCACATACAACACATATTTTCACCCTTTACAAATGCATGCATGCAAACCCTACATCTATGAGCACCTCGAATACATGAAACTCATATATCCTTATATGAAATGGATATGTGTTTTGTGGTCGACAAGTATGTCTCCTACCACTAAAAGAATAGTGAACTCGAAATCGAATAAGGAACATAAAAGTATAACAAGAAAATAACTACGGAAATATACATTAAGATAAATATTTAAGTATGTGTGTGCGCGATGTCTTATGGATACACCGTATCAATGTCCCTGTCAGAACACGTACATGAATGATTGGTCGATGTTGAATTGTATACCGGCCTCACGGACGCGTCCTGAGATTTTTTGGCGAGCTAGTGATTAACATATGAAAGATACAATCCGTACTACAAGGAAGTCATGAGCACTGCACATGAGCTCATGTCATGTAGCTACACTCCATAAACACAAGTGGTTCCGTCCGTGATTGCCCCTTAATTAACTACTCGCCTCGCTTCACTATCTTTTCTCCAATCAATCATCACGGGGGTTTTCTTCGTCTAAACCCCGTGGAGATATGCATTGACTTGGAGGCCACCCGACAAAAGCAAAATCAAACGACATAATTAGAGAGCAACGAAGCAAACAACCAACCGCCGGTGGGAAACAAAAGCGGTTAAAAAGCGCGCGTGCGGGGCTCATCTCGGCAGTCGGAGGCGTGAGCGTGCGTGCGGCGCCCGTGTGGTAGCCAATGATTGGCTCCACGTCGGCGTCGCCAATCACCGGCAGTCCCAGGTCAGCCCCGTACACACGGGGACACGACACTCGTAGCCACTGAACGTGTAGCCGGCCTAAATTGTTTTATCTGGTGGCAAATCCAGGCATAAAGTTTTTTTTTTGAGATCATCCAGGCATAAAGTTAGGCTGGGAAAAATGACCATTTTTTTTCATTTTTAAAAGTGTAACGGGGTCCTACAAAACTGAGAAAATTACACGGATTCTTTTACAACAGGTGCTTTTTTTTAGGTCTAAGCAAGTTGCACTTGCGTAGAAACTTCAGAGAAACGGCCAAGAAAAAACAGAGCGCTTTCGTTAAGACTTGAAGCACTAATGACCAATATAATAACAAGCCACTGACTAATCACATGTTCGAGATGCTGAACGCTGAATATATTCATCTGTGTTTGTAATATTTTTTTTTCGAAAAAAACTCTCTCTATATCCATTAATTAATTCACGGAAGTTATATTATGAAGAAAATTAACGAAAGGAAAGAAAGGCACAGGTGAAGAAAACACAAACCGCAGGGTGAAGCAAGAGATGGCGTCAGTGCTGACTTGTCGTGGAAAACGGTGACACGTTGGCAGGAGACCAGATAGGGTGGCGCCCACAAATGATTTGATATCCTGAAGTGGGGACGCATCGATTCTTTTGGAGGGATGATGGTGATCACCTCATGGAAATGCATGTCTGGATTGTTTGCAGCTCAAAAATCTAAGGCCCTATTTTTTTTAAAAAAATCTAAGGCCAATTTTTTATTCCTAACTTATTCCTCATATGTGCATGTGAGATATTATCGGACATCTGAGAAGCGATCAATTATATGTGAAAGTTTTCGGAAAAAAAACTATATGTGAAAATTTTGGTGCATGTGGACTTCATATATTATAAATCCAACGAATAAATAACACTCCATCTATCCTTCAACTAATTAGGTACCACTCTAGAAGCTTGAGTGTACCTACAAGGCTAGCAAAACAACAGTATGCATGGGAAAGATAAGCGTTGGGCTGATTTAGACCAACCAGCAATCATGGTGTTTTTGTTAGAAGAGACCCATGGGTCAGAAACATGTGGAGCACTGAGAACAACACAAAAACAAGTTCCTCTAGATTAGATATTGTAGCACGCATGCATGGCCTAGCAGTGTTGCTGCTTGACTAAAAACTACCGCCCCACATCTTGCCTCATCTCAAGCTGCCAGCAATTCAAGGAGAACCTCAGCCAACCATGCTGTCTGCAGAAAGCTTTTTTCTTGCTTCGTGCTCACCAGCTCTACGTGACACCACATAGTCCCTATCCAAAATTCCAAGCAGGAGAGACACACCTCCCTAGCCAGTCTTTTCCCTCTATGTGGTGAGATCACATTATATAGTTGCTAATAGGTACTGGTAGCTACTATAGCCCCCCTACTTGAACAGCTTCGGTCATATTTTGCTGTGTACTATATATCTTGTGCCTTTTCTGGTTTGTTTAGGATGAGTTTGGATAGAGATGCACTTTGGGAGAGTGGTTATTAATTACTAAGATGTTGGATGTGCTTTGTGTGCGTCATGATGCACCGACCCTTTTGGTTCTGAAAGTACGGGGACCAATTATTCGGTCGGTCCGTCTAAAAGAAAATTTTATTGTGCTAATTAAAGTGTTTCTAGTTAGTATGAATAACTTGTTATATGCTACTTAAATCCATACCATAGGTAATAGCTAGCTCCCCTTTAATCAACCATGGACAGTGTTCCCTGATTAATACTCACATTATATGAGGTTAATTTACTCTAGTTGATCACCCTAAAAAATATTGTAATTGAATATTTTCCATCTTTCCAAAGTAGTTGCGGAATCACAATATGAAAAGTTTACCATTTTATTGACAAAAAATCAAATTAATATCTTCTCCACTCATTCATCCTTCAATATTTCTAGTCAAGTGTACTACTTTTTGTTTCAACTAAAATGCATAATGCTATTTAACTAGGACGCACCTGTTGGTTTTGCTATGGAGGTTTTTCTTCCCTTTCTTTATATAACAGCCAAACACACAGCTATTTAGGCCATTTTCGGTTTATCAACACTTTTCTGAGTTTATTTGATCTCCACTGCAAAATGTTTTACTTATATTATGCATGTCGATGTCAAAATGTGTGCACATCAAATCTCATATTAGCTTAGTGGCGGAATTAATAGTTTCATGCTTTATTTTCTTTGCTCTCTGCGTGGTGGCAATGTGTTTGCCTCCCCCTCCTAAAACGAAAACTGGTCATCAAACCAGAGTTGGAACGTGCACTTCGGCTTTTGGAGCTAGCGTAAAGTAAATGCTTTGAGAGTGGGTAATGAAAATTAGACCTTATTATAAAGGCTGAAGGACACAAAACAGATGTTTCCAATATCTACTTGTTTAGACAAACAAGGTTAATTAACATGATGATGCCCTGTGGGGTGCCTAACTAGGCTTATGTGCTTTTAGACATATTACAATGCCAAGTCCTGAACTAAAAATACACACGCAGTGTGTTTTCACTAGCTAGATAGCAACTAGCAATTTGTTTGGAAGATATTAGTTGACCTTCATACATTCTCCTAATCTTCCACTGCCCGCCTATTTTTGGTTGTCGTCTTCAGTTTTTGCATTACCAAGGAATTTGTGCTGCAGCTTCATCTTTTTTTTTATCCACTCACGATATAGTGAGTAGTGTCACCACATCAAAATCATAAGGACATAACTAGCCTCTTCTACAATTAAAGTGATTTTATTCAAGTCATTTCCTGTAATGAGTGGAAGTGGACTAATAGCATTTGCATGTTTTGCTTTCATTCTCATCGCTTACCTCACAATAGTTGACATTCTTTGGTGAGGAAAGAACATGGAATTGCTTCCGACTCACTTCATGAGATTTCCATTGATTTGAGTAAAAAGTTCTATACTTTTGCTCTCCTTTTCTTACACTCATAAAAAGGCAAGTAATGATAAGGATGCATGCACTCAATTACTTTGGTGAATTTCAACCTATCATGCAGTATCATTAGGTGAGCCCTTGATAGTGATCACTAAGCATTTCTTTAGCTTCACCATGAGCATGCCCATCCACTTATCAGTAACCATGTGTCAAGAGTAGAAATGCAAATATGATAACAATTATATCAAATCAAGATAACAAAAGAAAATCCCAGTTCTTTATGGTGGGCCATATATCTAGATATATGTATATAAAGAAAACATTTGTCTTTGTGTATCAGTATGCCATGTTTTCTTTCGATGAAAAACATACTAGCTAACAAGGCACCACTAGAAATTTTCTGTAGGCGAGAATACAAAGACAAGGAGTCCACGTCATGATGATCACGTCATCTTTGTGTTTGTACCATTCCTTTTTTTTTAAACAAAGCAGGAGCACTACTAATTCATTTAAGGAGATAGAAGTTCAAGGTTACATTAAGTTCGATATTACATAATTGAAATAGATCTCTAGTCTTACTCATTAATAAAACGGAGGTACACTAACCCAACCTGGGGTTACCACACGCTCTCTAACGCATCTTAACTTCATGTTGAATCATGTCGAACACTTGTATGGGCCGTTGAGACTTTCCTTCAAAAACTCGGCGATTACGTTCCTTCCATATGTTCCATGCTGTTAGGATCATGTACGCGGCCATAGATCGGCCTTGTCTTCTGTTAAGTGGCTCCAACGATCTCGTCCACCATCTTTCCACTTCCCCATCGTCATTTGCTGGTATGCTGATAATGGCCCCCCCCCTTCCCCCCCCCCCCCCGCGCGTCCAGTTACGTACTAGCATCCACACTTCCTTGGTATAACTGAATTGCAGGCACAGATGTGCTGCTGTTTCAGGTTCTTGATCACACAATGAGCAGTTCATGTCACATTGCCAATTTCGAGCCAGCATCTTGTCAGTTGTCAAGATCTTGTTCTGTACTAACAACGGCGTGAAGAACTTATACTTAGCTTCAATGTAAGCCTTCAAAATATTACTGCCTTCAAAAGTACTATAAGTTCCTTTGAATTGTGCCTCATAAGCGGATTTTAATGTGTAGGAGCCATTTGTAGTCCACCTCCATTTGATTTGATCCTCAGTATCATTGAACTGGACATCCTGCACCAAGTTCCATAGAATTATAAATTCTGCCATTTGTTCCATCGTTTGCATCCTCCATAAACTTGTAGTCCAATTATGATCAATCAGGTCCTTCCTCACAGTATTGTTTTTCCTCCATGCCAATTTGTAGAGGCTTGGAGCTATATCTCTAGGAGCCCTCCCATTAGCTCAGGAACATTGCTAGAACTTGTCCCTATTTCCATTCCCCAAAGTTGCCACCATGCTTGCTCTAAATATTTGCTTGTCCACTTCATCACATGGAGTATCATATCCAACCCATGGCCTGTCAGTTTCAGTCCACTCATACCACAACCAGCAAAGCCGAAGTGCTCTACTAAATGCTCCAAGTTCAAGGATCCCCAATCCTCCAAGGTTCTTTGGCAGCGTTGTTCTCTGCCACCTGACTAGACAGTGGCCTCCACTAACTTGCTCCGATCCTTTCCATAGGAAGCTTCTTCTAATTTTATCTATCTTCTTCAGTGCCCATTTCTTCAGTGCAAATATTGTGATGAAGTAGATTGGCATAGAAGTCAGCACTGATCTCACCGAAGTGAGCCTTCCAGCTTTGTCAAGCAACTTGTCTTTCCATGCAGGGATTTTTGTTGCTACTCGATCAATGAGTAGCTGGACTTCTATTCTTGTCAATTTTCTGAGGCTGATTGGCAATCCCTGGTACTTGCATGGAAAGCATTTTACTTCACATGGGAGCCTTTCCATAATTGAGTTGATGTCCAGGTCCTCACATCTGATAGGATATGCAACACTTTTCCCCAAGTTTATTTTTAGTCTTGACACTCGGCCAAATGCATATTGTTCTTATCACATCAATTTCCTCTCTAACCGATTTTACAAAGACTGATGCATCATCTGCATATAAACTTATTCGGATCTTTGCTGTTCTGCCTTGAATTGGTGACAAAGTGAACTCATTTTCAGCCATTGTTAACAACCTTTGCAGTGGTTCAAGTGCTAGGATGAATAACATAGGGGATGATGGATCTCGTTGCCGAAGACCAGTTCGATGCCCGAATTTTCTTGTTTGAGACCCATTTACTAGTATTGTTGATGTTGATGTGTGCAGTAGTATAGAAACTCATTCATTTACTAGTATTGTTGATGTTGCTGTGTGCAGTAGTATAGAAACTCATTCCCTCCATCTACTCCCAAAACCCATATGTTCCATTACCTCCATCAAGTAGTCCCACCTTACAGTGTCAAATGCCTTTGCAATGTCAAGCTTTAGGAACAGTGTCAGTCTCCTTGCTTTGTGTAGCTCTCTGATCAAATTCTGAGTGTATAAGAAGTTGTCATGAATGCTTCTCTTTCTTATGAATGCACTCTGGTTCCTTGAGACTAGATCATTAAGGACTATGGAAAGCCTTGATGCAAGCAGCTTGGAGATTAGTTTGGCTATGCTCCTGGTGAGACTAATTGGCCTATAATCAGTTACCCTCTTCACTTTAGTCTTTTTTGGGTACCAGAACAATCTGTGTAGAATTTAAGATATTGAAATGTTACCCATGTTGGTTGTAGAAGTATTGCAGTGCTAATATAAGATCCTCCTTGATAATTTCCCAGCAGATTTTGAAGAAGATTCCAATGAACCCATTAGTTCCTGGTGCCTTCTCTTGATTTCTGGTCCACAACCACTGCTTTGATTTCCTCTTCTAAGAATGGTAGATTATGTCTCTGGATATTTAAAGCTTCCCAATTTAAGGTTTCATTTCTGATTTCCTCTTTTCCTAGACCATTCTGAAAATTTTGCAGGATATTTTCTTGACAACCTTTCTTCTTGCTTTGGCATTGAGACCTCTAACATTCCAGTTTAGTATGATACAGTGTTGCTCATTCATGGAAATTAAGTTGTCTCAGGCCATCCTTCCTCTGATCTTCCCTTTCCGACTCATATTTAAGCCACCCCAAATCACACTTACCCTACAAGTTGGTGTTAACTTGCTGGGTCATGATGCACATACACCCACACATTTTGTCACCCACCCACCCACCTACCCACCCACACACACGCACACGCGCACGCACACACACATGTTTATGAGAGGATTAGCGGGCCTCTCCCTCCAGCGTTAACGTGCTAAGGGGTCTTCTTCTGCATTTTCAGTCAGTCCAAATGATAGAAACCCGCTAGGGTTGGTTCCCGATCTTTCGATGAGAGGGCGTGGGGTAACTTGATTGAGGGATGGAGACGACGTTCACGGTCCGACTACAACCTTCCAAGCTGCACCTTAACAACCGATACACCACCTCCAATGGATGCCGCGATCTTGTGGAGCGTGTCACCCAGCTACAAGGGCACTCGTCCTGCAAGCAAACGAAGAACTAGCAAGAAAAAGTATAACAAGTACTGAATTACTAGATGTAGATGAAGGTTTCAAACTCAATCTCAAATAAGGTGGGGTTCCAAAGATAGGAAGACGGACGGCTGATCGAGCACGCGCGCTTACAAGCAAGTAGCGAGAGCTAAAATTGATCTAAACAAAACCCAATTGTTCTTGGTGGTGGCTAAGGAGTATATGAAGGTGGGAGGATGACCAACAGGGTGTTGGGGTGGTGCTTCAACTCTAGTGCGTGTCCCTAATGAACCCGACTTGACACACGGCCCATTGGGCCAAAATAAGGCGACGCAGCACCTTTGGATAAAAAACCTCTTGGTAGTAATTCGGTCATTGTGTCCGCCTTAGGATAGATATCGACTTGAGTACAAATCCATATGAAAATAGACTTCACAAGGATTTCATGAAGTACTTGAACGCCCCAATCCGAGTCCATATGCGACCATGATGACCATCACAAGTTGATGCTGTCTAGCAATCCGAATCCAGCCTGCGCGAATCCGTGTCCCTTTCGGTCTCTCCCTGGTTCCTAACCAAAACAAGAGTGTACGTGTCTGTAGCGCCCGCGAAAATCACTAACAAAAATCACCCGTTAAAAACCGTCTTTAAAATCTTTTTACCGCTGAGCTCCCGGAAATCGGAAACCTCCCCGGCGATTTCGCCGTCCCGGTACCCATGCCGACCCCCACCTGTCTTTTTTATCTGTGCCCGCGAATCTCGCCGCGTGCCGGTGTCGGACGCCGTGCGCGTGCTCCGACCGCGTGCCGCGAGTGCCGCCGGTCTCTCCCTTTTCTTTCTCTTTTTCCTCCCCCTTTTTCCTTTTTCTTTCTTCTTCTTTCTTCCTCCTCCTTCTTCTTCCTCCTCCCTCCTTCTCTCTCCTTCCCTTCCTTCTTCCTGGCACCACCCGTCTGGCCCCAGTTCTTAACTCCCGGCGCCACTGGCGCCACTCCACCCGGCCTCGCGCACCAGGGGCACGCCGCCCGGCCTCGCACGCCAGGGGCCCGCGCCCGGCCGGTGCCACCCGCCGCCCCTCGGGCCGTGCGCCCGGACCGGCCCCGGGCCACCTGCGCCGCCGCCCCGGCGACCGGCCGCCCCGGCCCCGCGCGCCACCATCCCACGCCACGCCCCGGCCCCTACCTCCCCGCCCGGCACGCCACCGTGCTGTGCCGGCAAGCTGCCGCCGCCGGCCCCAAGCGGAACCAAAACCGATCTCATACCTCTTGCGCTACGGGAACGGATCCTTACCTGCCTCCCAGCTATCAAAGGTTCCTTACCCT
>NC_028458.1:52151285-52184925 GCF_000263155.2 Setaria italica | reverse complement strand
GCCGCCCCCGGCTCGCCGCCGGCGACGCCCGGCCGGCCGGCCGCCGGCCCACTCTCTCTCTCCCTCTCTCTCTCTCCAAGTTCCTGGAGAAGAAGAAGAAAATTACCTTTGATTTTAGATCCGACCCCCAAGTTTCCCCAAATTACACATAAGCCCCTCCACTTCCGAAAGAAATTACAAATAGGTCCCTGGTTTATTAAAAATCAGCCCTAAACCTCCGTTTAAGCCCCTAATCCTTGTTTAACCCGTCATTTCATGCGCCAAACTTCCTCCAATTAATCCCAAAATTCACCACGTCATCCTCCAGAATACTTTCGCCGATCCATATCCAAATTTCCCAAAAATAATCCCTCTACCTATTTTCCGTTCGCATTTCCTGTTCGGAGCTCCCGGTTAAAAACCGTTTTCTCTTTTATTTATTTGTGTGTCTGTTTGTGTGTGCCGTAGATCGCGGATTGCCCGAGGAGGAGCCCGAGGAAGAGTTTGACCGCGAGCCCGAGCCCGAGGACCAGTACCGCGAGCCGGAACTCCCGGAAGGCTTTGAAGACGGCAAGTCCAATCTCACCCTTTTGATGCATACTTAATACCTAGTTTTTCAAACACAACCTATTGGCCTGTTTTACAAAATGCATATTATTTTATCGCAAGACATGGTTGGATAGCCACCCCTTGATTGTTATGAACATTCCTTGTTGTCCTATGCTTATCTCTAAATATGACTCGCTCTGTTTAGTTGATAACCGCTGCTAGAACGCTTAGGACTTTGTTACTCAAATGCAAACATTATTACAAGGGTGTATTCGGGAAATTAAGGTGTGTGTGTGTCCAAGTAAGAATGATGGCTTTTTGGTTCGGGAAAAGAAATGTGTGGACGGGATGGATGGGTGTTCCTTGTGTGGGATGCCCGGTTGTTGTGCTCGTACCTTGGTGGTTGAGCAATGTTGGGAGATATCCATCCGGTCGTAATTAAGGACCGAGTTGATGTGTCATCTTGCCTAATTCCACTATCGTGCAACCACTCGACCGTTGTATGGGCAACGGCTTAGCATAAATCCCACTAGCTGGATGGTTAATCCTCAGGAGTGCTGGTGAGCAACGGGAACCCATGGAAAAGGAGTAAGATCTTGGTGACTTGAGTCCCGGTTACGGTCTCCTGAATGAGCCGTGGACCCCTTGGGTGTTCCGTGAGAACTAGCCAGTTTTAGCTAAGGTGGGTAATGGCTTTGTTAGGATCCGTACCGTCACTAAGGTGATTGTGCTACGGTACCCTACTTGTGGGAAAAGTGTACACCCTCTGCAGAGTGAAAACCTATCCGGGTAGCCGTGTCCACGGAAATGGACGAATTACGGCTTGGTCACATTGTTTGTGGGTGGGCAAGGAAGTCATGAGTGAGTGTGTGTGTGTGTGTGTGTGGATTTTCAGAAGAGTCCGGCAGTTGTGCCGTGCGCTATGACGGACGGGGAGTCCGATAGCGATAAAAGCTTGGATCCTTTGTGTAGGATCAACCCCACTCAGTATTTCGGGTATTAAAGGAAACTTTTCAAAAACCCTTTCGAAAATGATCCCCTGCATGTGTTAAAAATTAGCTTTGCCGCAAAATAAACCCTAGCCTACCCTTGTTATACTTGTGCATAAACTTGCTTGTATCCCCTCCGTGGATGGGGTTGGACTTGTTGAGTACGTTAGTACTCACCCTTGCCTCATTGCTACAAAAGAAGACCCTGAGTTCGTCGTAGAAGACCTCGTGTAGAGGTTGTGTCCACACCCGACGCTGCCTGTGGTGTTGCCCTGCCCAAGATGCTGCTGCTGCCGTGTAGTCCCGAGTGCTGTCTTTTGGCAGTCGCTTGGTTAGCCGCCGTTATCTATTTACTGTTTATCGCTGCGTGGCTTTCACGCCCACTCCCTCAGGAGTTGTACGGTAACTGAATTATCTGTCGAATAAATGTGTTATCAGCCTCCTGGGACTGATATTTGTATCACATTTAGTCTCTACTTATGTGGGGACACTTCAGTGTCTCCATGGTATAAATATGATGGACAAGAACTCAAGAGTGAACTTACTTAATAATTAAGTTGATGAGCACGGGCGTGAGTAGACCAGAAACTAGTACTTGTGTCAGTGTGGATGTATCGTTGATGGTGATGTCATCATCATCCTCTCCTTCTTACATTTGAGTCATCCTGGACTCAAGCTCTTCTTCTTCTCCCAAATATGACTTCAAATCTGCAATGTTAAATGTGGGACTAACCCCAAAATCTGCAGGCAGATCGAGCTTATATGCATTATCATTAATTTTCTCTAATACTTTAAATGGTCCATCAGCCCTATGCATCATTTAGACTTTCTCAATTCAGGAAACCTATCCTTTATCAAGTGCAACCAAACTAAATCTCCAGGTTCAAAAATTAGTTCATTTCTACCTTTATCACCAGCAAACTTATATTTAGCATTCATACGGTCTATGTTTTATTTAGTTGTTTCATGTAGTTTTAACATCAATTCAACACGCTTAGTAGCATCAAAATTTAGTTTTTCAGAAGATGGTAAAGGCATCAAATCAATAGGAGCACGAGGCAAGAAAACCATAAACAATCTGAAATGGGCACATCTTTGTAGTAGAATGCAGCGAACGATTATAAGAAAATTCAATATGACACAAACAATCTTCCCACATCTTAATATTCTTCTTTAAAACAACCTTTAACATAGTAGATAAAGTTCTATTTCCAACTTCAGTTTGACCATAAGTTTGGGGATGGCATGTAGTAGAAAATAAAAGCTTAGTTCCTAGTTTTCCCCATAAGGTCTTCCAAAAATGGCTAAGAAATTTAGCATCACGATCAGAAATAATTGTGTTGGGCACACCATGCAAATGAACAATTTCATGAAAGAACAAATCAGCAATATGAGTAGCATCATCAGTGTTATGACATGGTATGAAATGTGCCATCTTAGAAAATCTATCAACAACCACAAACACACTATCACGTCCCTTCCTAATCCTTGGCAATCCCAACACAAAATCCATAGAAATATCTTCCCAAGGAGCACTAGGAACAGGTAAAGGCAAATACAAACCGTGTGGATTTAACCGTGACTTAGCCTTTTAACATGTCGTGCAACGAGCAACAAATCTCTCCACATCTCTTCTCATCTTTGGCCAAAAGAAACGATCAGAAAGTATGTCCTCCGTTTTCTTCACTCCAAAATGCCCCATCAAGCCACCTCAATGCGCTTCCTGCAGCAACAACAAACGAACGAAGCTAGCTGGAATGCATAGCTTGTTAGCTCTAAACACAAACCCATCACTAACGATTTATTTGTTCCATCCTTTCCCATCTTTGCAATGTAGCAACACATCTTTAAAATCAACATCATTGACATATTAGTCTTTAATTATTTCTAATCCAAAGATTTTGTAATCAAGTTGATTCAGCAAGGTATATCTCCTAGACAAAGCATAAACAATAATATTCTCTTTCCCTTTCTTGTGCTTAATAACATAAGGAAAAGATTCAACAAATTCAACCACTTAGCATGTCTACAGTTCAATTTCCTTTGACTACGAATATGCTTCAAAGATTCATGATCACGAATATGCTTCAAAGATTCATGATCAGAATGAATAACAAACACTTTGGGCCACAAGTAATGCTGCCATGTTTCTAATGTGCGAACAAGAGCATACAATTCCTTATCATAAGTAGAATAATTCAGAACAGGCCCACTCAATTTTTCACTAAAATACGGAATAGGTTTGCCTTCTTGTAACAAAACACCATCCGATCCAATTCCACTAGCATCACACTCAAGCTCAAAAGTTTTATTAAAATCAGGAAGTTGGAGGAGGGGTGCTTGTGTCAACTTATCTTTTAGCATGTTGAAGGAGTTCTCTTATACTTTGCCCCAACTAAAAGATACTCCCTTCTTCCTAAGCTCATTCAAAGGTGCAGCAATGGTGCTGAAGTCCTTCACAAAACGGCGATAGAAACCAGCAAGTCCTAGGAAACTCCGCACTTGTGTAATAGTCTTTGGTACAGGCCATCCCTATATAACTTCTACCTTAGCTTGATCAACCTCAATTCCCTGTGGAGTCACAATATAGCTAAGAAAAGACACTCGATCGGTCCAAAAAGTGCACTTCTCAAGGTTACCAAATAAATGTGCATCTTGTAAAGCATTAAAACAGCACGTAAGTGATCAAGATGTTCATCCATAGATTTGCTATAAATCAATATATCATCAAAGTATACTACAACAAATTTTCCAATAAAAGAACGCAGAACCTCGTTCATTAATCTCATGAAAGTACTAGGTGCATTAGTTAACCCAAAAGGCATGACTAACCACTCATATAAACCAAGTTTAGTTTTGAAAGCAGTTTTCCATTCATCTCCCAATTTCATACGAATCTAGTGGTACCCACTACACAAATCAACTTTGGAAAACACAACAACACCACTCAGTTCATCAAGCATATCATCCAAATGTGGAATAGGGTATCGATATCGAATGGTGATACTATTAATAGCTCTACAATCAACACACATATGCCATGTTTCATCTTTCTTAGGCACTAAAATAACCGGAATAGCGCAAGGACTAAGAGACTCACGCACATAACCTTTGTCGAGTAGTTCTTGCACTTGTCACTGAATTTCTTTCATTTCTTCGGGATTTGTCCTGTATGGCGCACAATTTGGCAAAGATGCACCAGGAATAAGGTCAATTTGGTGCTCAATCCCTCGTATTGGTAGCAGCCTCACTGGTATCTCACTTGGAAACACATCAAACAGGGGCACAAAAAGTTGGGTACCACACTGGAAATGATGTAATGGAAGGCAAAAAATGGAGTTTTTGACAAGGGTTTTGATGAGTTAATGAAAATCATAAAGAACATGCTTCCCGAGGGGAACGAATTGCCGTCCTCAATGTACAAAGCAAAAAAGGTTGTTTGCCCTCTGGGTTTGGAGGTACAAGAGATACATACTTGTCCTAATGACTGTATCCTTTATTGCGGTGAGGAATACGAGAAATTGGAGGGTTGTCCTATGTGCGAAGTGTTGCGTTATAAAATCAGGCGAGATGACCCCAGCGATGTTGAGGGACATGCTAGCAAGAAGAAAGTTCTTGCAAAGGTAATGTGGGTTTGGAGGTACAAAAAATACATGCATATCCTAATGACTGTATCCTCTATCGCAGTGAGAAATACGAGAAAAAAGCACAGAAACCATCGTTATTTGAGTACAACCAGTAAGTAACAAAGGCTTTTCAGAAGAAGAAGAAAAGTGGGTCAAGTATTCCACAGCTCAGAACCCATGCCAACCAATTGATTGCCCCGCTCCAGGTGTTTTCGGAGTTTGATAAGAACCTGCTTCTATTTTCCAAAGATACAAATCTCACCCCAGCTCAACTTCGATGGGAGGATTACCTCCAAAAGCACCCTATGCCTGCTAAATGGAAATTTGAGTTAGGAAAACCACTTCTGTGGCCGCAGTTGGTAGATCGTTTTCCAACAAAGATGTACAAATTACACCAATGGTACATAGAGGCTTTAGCCAACGGTTTACTCATGCTTGAAGTTCGGATTGGAGATCAACATTATTTCTGTCTGCTAGAGGACTCTATTTCCTTTACAATCAAGACGCACTTGATAAGTCACTCATCAGTTCCTGGGTTCTGTAAGTTTTTAGTTTGCTCTAACTTCAGCATCCCCACTCTAGTCATTGTGCAATGTCTTAACTTCTATTCGATTTTGTATCATGCAAGACGGAGATTCAAACTTGCCGGAGAAAAGGATACTATGACATCAGCTTCATGGACCCGGATATTATAAATGAGTCAACTATAAGAGATAGATCAAATCGGACCTTGAAGAACATATATAAGTTCCTAGACAACCAACATTACAAGAAGTACATACTTCTACCGTACAACTTCAATAAGCATGTTTCCCATCTCTTTTCTTTTTCGAACTAGCAGTTAAACATAAGACTAACTAGCTTTGGCTATGCATATATGTACAGCTTCCACTGGATACTCCTTGTTAGCGCGGTTGATCGAAGCGCGATCTATATCATGGACTCTTTGAGTAAATCAAGAGATCAGTACAAAAACCTCATAGACATTCTGTTGGCACTAAAAAGTCAGCCGATTGACCCTTAGCGTCGGACACACGACCCGAGAGAATCTGCTTAACTCCTGTTCGGGTGATCGCCCTGGTGCGGTTCACGCAGCGTGCCAGGCAATCTGACCTGTTGATTGGCAAGGAGTAAAACGTGTCATTATCCAGGGGTTGCGATCGGCTAAAGTTTCGATCTCGAGGAGCGTATCAGCGAATCGGCCGATTTGCTATAAAAAGATAATCGGCTATGATACAGCCGACAACCACGTAGCAATTATGAAGAAAACTACTAGAGTAACTAAATAGCTGTAACGGCCTCGGATAAAAATCCTTTGCGTCAATCTTAATCCGAGTCCCTTATCACCTGTCTCAGTTTTCCAAGCCTAAGTGTTCAACCTCCAGATCTCCCGACCCCTTCGATCCGACCCCTCGCCGTGTTTTCCCCAGTTCCGACCCCGCCGACCCCCAACTCACCGTCGGATCTTTCTAAGTCATCCCACAACGTCGCCCTTCAATTTGAGCCGTGGACCACCGAGACTGACCAGTGGGCCCACGAGATCTTTCCCCCAGATCTCCCGCGACAGGCGCACTCGAGTTGCATGCCCGCTTCAGAGTTCCCCAGCCGCGTGGCTCAACTACTCCGACGCCCGCCGCTCCGCCTCGTCGCCGGCCACGACCGGATGGATTCTCGCACCCCCTTCCCCAATCGCGGCAGAAGCTCCTCTGCTACCCTTTCTGCAGCACCTCACCACCCGCGCCCATCATCACATCGCCAGATCCCGGCTGCAGAGCCCGATGCCGCCCGTCTTTTCCGTCACCTCTCCACAGTCACGCCGCCCCAGTCCTCGCTACGCGATGATTCCTCCTCCGCCAACCCAGACCGCGGTAGCGACAGCTCCTTTTTCGCCTTGTCAGAAGCTCCGCCCGACAATCTGTTGCTCCGCGCTCGCCCGCGTGACCGCAACTGCCTGTCTTCTCACCTATGCGCCCTCGTTTCTAGAGCTGTTTTCCCGATCACTTCCATCAGATCCACCGCACGACGACGCCCGCCTCCGCCAAATCGCCGAAAAACTGCGAAGTCGCCAAATCGCCCAATGACCACCGGTGTCATCCCCGAAGTCCTGCGCCACCACCCTCGTTGCTCAATCGCCGCCCTGGCAGCGCACTCCATCGTTTCTTCCCCGGCCTTCGCGCCGCTCCCCCTTATCACTTCCGCGCCGCTATAAAATGGGATGCCGGAGCCCCGCCGGAGTTCCCCTTTGCCACCGCTGCCCTCTCTCTTGCTCCTTGTCGTGCTCACAGCGCCACCACCTAAGTCTGAGGAACTCTCCTCTCTGCTCAAACACCACCTTTCCCCAATCCAACAGCCACTGCTCCCCGTGCTGCACAAGAATTTGCTTGTGATCCACAAGAAGCACCACCGCCGCCGGAATACCACCGGACATCCTCACCGCTGTCCCAAGCCCCTTAGTCCTTCCGCCCAAGCCTCCTCTGTAAGACGAAGGTAAGCTGCCGACCCTTGTTCGCCTCGTCCGACCCCTCCTATCCGCCCGACCCCGGTTCCGTCTCGCCCGACCCTGTCTGTTCCGCCGACCCTTCTCCGCCTCGCCCGAGGGCTCGGCTGTATCTTTTTTCTTGAACCAAGGGTGTATGTATAAAACTTGGGGACTTTTCAGCGTTACGTCTAAGGACCCCTAGCTCATCTATTCCTCTAGATTAAGGGTCAGATCATAAGTTCCTCCCCATCCGACCCTTATATCTTGATCTCCATCAACTCCATCGAACCTCCCCACCCTCCTGTAACTTGCCGCAAGTTTCTGGGCTCAAACTTGCAAGTGTTGCTGTTGAAATAACCGTCTAAATGCTAACCAATGCATTGCATTCGTGTAGAGCTGCGTCTCGCCGACGGCTTCTACGAGCTGCACCCGGCGCCAGAAGACGAAGGTGTAGCTGAGCTCCTGCCTCCGGAAGCCGAAGCCGCCCAAGCAGAAGAGCAGTTTCCCGCCTCCTTGCTTGAAGGCAAGCCCCGGATGCATGAATCCCCTATGTTTTACCAAACTTGCGCATGCCTTCTTTAACATGCTTGTGCATTTACGTATAGGAGTTGTTTGGAACCATAGATGCATAACTTAGCTCCTTTGATCTGAACACTAGCTGTTGGACCAGGTAGATGCCTTGCTTAAATAGGAAACGGTAGAAGCCGAGTGATTTCCTGTCACTCGCGAGTTGTAGGAGTTAGTTGTTTCTCTTCTGTTACAACTATAAGGACGATGGACGGGGCAGGGTTTTGGGTAACTCTTTGGTGGTCGGTTGATCGCCCCGTCTATCTATGAAACTTGCTAAGGCCCGACAGTGGTGGTGTTCGTGATCAAGTGTTTGAAAGTACTAATCTCATACCTAGTATGGGATGGGGAAGCCTAGTACCTGATTGAACTAGGGCGTGGCTTATACCCCTGCTGTCCCTGGAACGAGGTTCCCATGGTGCATCATGTGGGTGCAAGTGTGGTCACAGTACGGCAGAGGCCGGGACTGTGGAGCATTGCATGCCAAGGGAAGTTTGGACCTGACACGCGCCTGGGAATTGATGGGGACGGCCGACACGGAAAGCGACCCTTGTGGTGCGCGGATGTCGTGAGATTAGGTTCGCCATGCATGGTTAAGAAACTCGAATCGATTCGTCTGCCTCTCACAGTTTGAGATTGCTTGATCGCTATGTCACCCTGAGTAATAAAGGAATCTGATGATGACATGGTTGGTGATGATATGTATATACCCTTGGTTGGTTCTATGGTTGCTTAGCACAAGTTGCTAACTTAGACTGAATAATGAACTTAGAACCTGAGCTAAAACTTGAAAGTAGGGATACGTCTAGCGCTTTTGGCAAACCAACCCCTCAGCCAAAAAGCCTTGCATGTCTAGAAGAGGTAGTTTAGTGCGCTCCCTGTCGGTTAAGTCTTGTTGAGCTTAGTAGCTCAGCCTTGTGGTGGCTTTTCTTTTTCAGGTGAAGTTGCTGCCTCTGAGCCTCCCTCTGCTGGCACTTGGCCGCCCCAACTCCCTCCAGGTTGGACGGTTGAGTGGGATCCCTCCTCGGACGGCGAGGAGCGGGATCACTGATGTCCTGGTTGGCCTCACCAGGGATGTCCGACCCCGACGAGATAGCTTCCGCTAGTTGTTTTACCTCTTCTTGCTTTTCTCCTGAACTTGTAAACTCTGATGTGTTTTATGGCCAAACTCAATGGTTAACTTGTTAACTCGGTGGACGTGTTGTATTCTCTGGAACCGCTCACCTTCATGTGGGTTTGCTATTCGGTCCTGTTCAAGTGGTTAAATCGGATGAAATCCGACGGCACTTTGTGTTTACTTGGTTTAGGCGTGAGGGTCGCGTATCATGCGGCTTAATCATGTTTAACCAAGCAAATCCGAAGTGGATCCGCCACAATAATGCTACAAGAGCAACACTTGAAATAGATCTAATCGGCTATATATGAAAATAATAAAGAAAGAATAACAATAATAAAGTCGATAGCTCAAACCTCAAGTTGGATAACTGGTGATAAAATATAAACGAAACGACAGCGATGCGCCCGAAGTTAAAGCTTAGATATTACTCGATAAACGGAACTTACAGAATCGGCCGGAGATCGTGACGATGCAGTCCTGCCAACCCGTACGAACTCGTGAAAGAAGAAAAGTATTGGCGAAGTCGCCGACTTAAAAGTAAAGTACGAGGAAATAGTAGATTGTTGTATTGATTGATGTGTTGTTTACAAATCTCCAAAGATGGCTATATATAGCCTGTTACAACCAATTTCCTAACCGACTAGGATCTATCTCTAATTTTAAACGAAAACGAATATTTACAAGTATAACTCGTATCGGAGTTGGTTATTGTACTTCCGCGGGCCAATCCCCCTTCATCTTCTCTTTCTGATCCACTTTAAGCCCATATTAGCCCAATTGCTCCAACCTGCCTTTCAATCGGCCGATCTCTACCAACTCTATCCGCCAAAACACTGCAACGCCAATCGGCCGATCTCCTACTGTAGTACCAATCAGCCGATTCCCAATCGTGACCTTTTAACTTGCCGCATCGGCCAATCCTTTCCTCCTTGACGCCAATTCCATACGTGTCAAAATCTGGTGTCAACACATTCTTAACAAAGCATGGGCTCACTTCCGTCGACACCACGTAGGTGAATTTGAGGAACTTGATTTCAAGCCTGAATTCCCGATATGTGTTGAATTTCCACATCTCGTGACACTTCCTTGAACACAACAAATATTTCATAAACTTCTTTTGCCATATATATAGTGTTGAGACAGAATCTGAGGAATAATTTATGTGGATACTACGTATGTGAGTTCATCCATGGCTTTGTAGGTTCCAAGCGTATAATCGACCACGAATTCAGAGTACGTATACAAATTTCTTAACAATAAATTAGTTGTGCAGACCCATTGATCTACTATTTAATAATCTTTGCCAATAGCACATATGAGAGACATGAAGGAACAACTTGTCGAGACAGAAAAATCAGGGCAATTCAAGAACAACTCAGTGGATTTCTTCTGTATGAGGTAGTAAATCCAGCGAGGGAGTTCCATAATGATGGATCAAATCTGCATCACCTCAGGACTCGGGTTCAGAATAGTTGATCTAAATGTTGAACTTCAAGTGTTGATGCAATATAATATTATTCATAAATGTGAATGCAGAAGATGTCTATATATATAATATTATATCAAATGTAATATTATAGATAAATATAACTTTATATATATTAGCGTATTAGAACTAGTATATGTAAAGGAAACAAATATGAAATACTAATATAGAATAAAGAAATAGAAAAGAAAATGAGAAAAGAAACAGAAAAGAAAAAGACCTTCAGTACCGGTTTTTTATACCAATTGGTACTAAATTGGGTGCCACGTGCGACGTGGCATACAATTTAGTACCGGTTATTTGACCCGGTACTAAAGGCCCACCCTTTAGTACCGATGTAGCAATACCGGTTACACAACCAGTACTAAAGGGGGGTTAGGAACCGGTACTGAAGGTGCTTTCCCCATATTAGTTCCATAATTGTGATATTAGTTTATCTATCATCAGTTCAATGATTAGCCGATGATTATTCTCCAAAGAAGGGCATGATTAGCAGGCAATAAAAAAGATTGTGATATTTGTACATTGACTTAATCGGATTCAGAGAATATTGGATCCAAGTTCTAGCAAAGTTGCCCACTGATCCATGGAGTAGGATCAATTGCCATAACCTGCAAGGCTTCAGAGATGACAGATGTTGGTGTGCTGCAGTGCAACTGCTAATAATAAGGCTATGGCTACCGTACCCAGTGTTGTGGGGGATCTTGCATTGGACTAGTAGCTCAAATTATTGAAGGTGCGGGAATGAACAATGACCTCACCATTGTTCTCTTCTAGATCAAGTAGAAAATGGAATACTTTTTGGGGGTGTCTTCCATGATTCTTTCACCATTTGCACGCCAATAATGCTGTGCCTGTGTGTGAGGTCTTTACTTTTTTCTATGTGCACGAGTACCGATTGTACTAGCTGCATATGCTTTCGCATGCAGTATTGTTCTTTCTGTTTGTCCGTTCTCGGGATTGGACCAGGGTGATCTAGCTCCTCAACTAATCCGACTCTTGTTAATTCAGTTCATGATTGTTAAGACCAACCCCATGATGTATCCAAGCATTAGACAGTAGGATATGTAACTATTAGCACCCATAACGTGTACACCTTGCTCGCATACATTATGCAGCCTAACTTGCCCTATTTCTTGATTTAGCAGGCTGATCTAGGCTCCCAACCGATCCGTTTTGTCCGTATCGCCTAAGCATATCGATAATTTTGTCCTCATCTGTGTTTCTCTACAAGCTTCTGATCGATCCACACGTTTCTCAGAGTGGTTCTTATCTTAGCCGCAAGTTGTTGCCGACTATTCGGTTTCCCACTAAACAAAAGCACACTAGAGAGCTAATGACATAATTTGGCACAAAGGTGAATTGTATCTGCTAATGTCTCAGGCACTGTGGAAATCTACTCATGTGCGTGGGAACGAAATCGCCACATTCTTCCCAACTCAAGAAGGATTCCATGCGATAAGGCATCAGGTTTGATTTGTCCATGTGCTCAAAGTGTCTAGATTAGTCGCAGTGCTGCCGAAAACGCAGCCAAGGGCCCCGGCGAATCATATGCCGACGAATAATTTTCAGACAGCATGATGAGCAGAAAGAAGTAATTCTGATTTCTGGTGTATCACAGGGGGGAAAAAAGAAAACAACATTAGTATCTCTCTGGCCTACAAAATATCCTCTGAGAGAAAAGCCTGAGGATACGGCTGCGGCCTCCGGCGGCAAAAAGTCGACGTACTCAGTTCACCTTGCAACACTTCTGGCTCCTTTTCTGAATATTGCTGCGGCGTAAACACGCCCACGACGTGCGAATAAACCTAGCAGTTTGTTTTATTGTTCACAGATTCTTGGTGTCCTGCGGGAAGTAAACAGGCAAATGATTGATAATAGCAACCTGAGAGATCACGTCGAGATCTTTTGTTTGCTTTCTGTCCGGTTGAATTGGCCTATTCGAGAGGCTGAGATAAACCACTCCCCCCATCAGCCCAATAACAAAATGAACAGGCCAATCATTTGGTCATGCAAAGCGCTGATGACATATAATTGTGCCAAATGGCCTTCAGAAAGGGGCTACGGATAACCCTCTTCTGTTTGCACTGTTTGGGCTTAATTTGTTAGGTCAGAACCAATGGCCAGTAAAGAAATCGTCGCAAAGCAACGACGCATAAGCCGGGAACAAGATCCCGTAGTATATTGAGGCATTATCCGGTGCATCCGCAAGTCAAATGGGATGTGCATCGCAATGAGCAGGCCCTAGCTAGTTGCCCTTTTAGAAAGGCTATGCGTTTGACCAGTTATGATGAGGTGGAGATCATTAGGTGTAGGGACAAACTTCTCCTTCACTGATTGGGATGGGCCTGGTTTTCGATTGCGTAATGTGTGAATAGAGAATCGAAAGGATGTGCGATAAAATAAGTGATCTAGATGGGAGCAGGGAGATCAGATAATTTTCTCTGAACATTCATACATACGTTCGATAAGCATGTCAGCATGTGTGCCTTGGTGTTTTGAAGAATTTTTGACTGGGTAAAGTTAGTAGGACAGAATTTGGTTTCTGAAGAACTGACATACGTGCTTATGCAACAGGAAGAGGAGGACGACAAAGACATGGCGGCCGAGAGCTCGAGTTCAGGACATCAGGTCATGGTTTTACCTGCTTCCACATCGCACCTGATCGTCTGAAAGTTCCAAGTCCACTGAACATACGCATAGCTGAAGAAATAGCAAGTTGGCATGTTGCCTTCTGCGCGTGTCCACCGAAGCAAAGCTGTGGAATTTCATGGCATTTCTGTCAGCACTGAAAGCCCTGTACCTACAAGGACAGATGGAGGGCCGTGGAGCTAGCGATAATGATTACAGGATGGGATTAGTCACGGTCCACCAATCATCCGTGCAAATCACTTCAGTTCTTGCGTGACGCCGTGACTCTCAACTCCTCGTCCGACAAGCCTCTGACTCTGCCATTCGTGATCGTCATCTCATCCCTGATGAAGCTTGTCGTGCAGGAACAGTCTGCACTTGCAGCTGCAGCGTACCAATCAAAGTGAAACCTATCATTTGTTGTAAGCAGGTGACCAGAAGTCCCCCAGACCGGACCAGCAGCTTTGCCTAGGCTTCAAGCACAAGCCGAGAGGTCACAACCGCACGAGCCCATGACCATATAATCAAGCGGTGAAAGCGTGGTCAGCGACATCCCCATGGTTCCCTGACGTTGGCACTGAAAGCGGAAAGGCTTCCGGCAAGGCCCCCCGCCGGAGCTGTCAGGCTGCCAATGATGGCGCGCCGGAAGGCAGGCAGGCGGGCACGGCGAATGATACAGCCAAACCACCAGCAGCAGCCTGGCATCGCCATGTCTCACGCAAGGAGCAAAGCGACGGGGCCTAACCAGAAAAGAGCCCAGCGGAGCCCCGCACCCGGGGGTGCAGATGGATCGCCTGCGTATGCGTCGTCGAGCGGCGATTCGGCCGCGGCCATCATGATTGGAAATTCCGACCAAGGCTGGCCGGGGAACCAACGGGATGTCATCATGGGCGATGATGAACGATCGCTGTTCGATTAGTTGGGTTATCCCGCGGGCAGGTGACGTGGTGCTGGTCGGGATGTGTCGGCTCGGGAGAGGGGGAAGTGGGGGGAACCGGGGCAGGGATGATATGGATAACAAATCAGATGAGGGCAGTGATCAGGGTGGGGGACGTGTGCGCGTACCTAAACACTGTTTGTAAATGGGGGCGGGCGAGCTTGACCGGACCGAATCCATCCATCATCGGGCTTGCTCGTGCGTCGTCGTCGTTGGGTGCCAGCGTGCCGCCGCCTGATTGCCCGCAGTCGGTAGTTGCCGCGCTTTTGTGCCTTTGTCTGTGCTCGGCTGCGGAATTTTGTTTAGGGCCTGTTTTCTTCCACTTGCTAAACTTTAGCACCCGTCACATCGAATGTTTAGATGCTAATTAGGAGTATTAAATATATATTAATTATAAAATTAATTGCACAGATGGAATGTAATTCGCGAGACGAATCTATTAAACCTAATTAGTCCATGATTGATAATGTGGTGCTACAGTAACCATTTGCTAATGATGAATTAATTAGGTTTAGGGCCTGTTTGGGAAGGGGGTGTTAAAGTTTAACACCCAAATGAGGTGTTAAACTTTAACATATTGGGATGTTTGGATGGTCTACTAAACTTTAACATCTTAGGTTAGAAATGACAATTATACCCCCACTCCCTCCTCCTTCCTCCTCTCTCTTCTTCTATTCGTGCTCGCGGTGGCCTTCTATTCGTGCTTCCTCCTGTGGCGGCGGCGCTCCGACGGGGGAGGCGGGGGCGGTGCCGCCGCCCTCCGCGCCGCGAAGCCGGCGCGCGCCGGCGCCGCGGCCGCGAGGGTCGCCAGCGACGTTGGGAGCAGCACGCGGCACCAGAGGTCGTCGCCGCCGCCGAGCTCGACGGCGTCCGACGCGATATACATCGACCCGCTCACGACGATGGTGGAGGTGGGCCGGTACCGGCCGCAGAGCCCCGACCTCCGCCCGCTCGTGCTCGTGAAGCAGCCGAGCCTAGACCTCCGGTCGTTGCCGCCGCTGAGGCGGCCGGCGACGCAGCCACCACCCCCGCCACAAGCGAATCCCCCCCGGCCTGCTCGTCCGCCGCCGCCCCCACCGCTGCCGAGGCCGAGGCCTGCTCGTCCGCCGCCGCCCCCACCGCCGCCCCCACCAGCTCGTGCAGATCGAGGCCGGCGGCCTCGCCCGCGCCCGTGCCCGCGACAACCCGCCGCTCGCCGCCCGTGCGAGGCCACCCACGCAAGGCTGCCGCCCGCCGCCCACGCAGGAGCGGCGCGGACCTCTACGGCGACGTGCTCGAATCCGTGGTGGAGCGGGTGCCCGCACCGGACCTCGCCGCCGCGGTGCGGGTGTCGCTCGGGGCGATTGCGGGCATCGCCGTGGTGGCCCCCCGCGTGTTGCCCCCGCGTGTGGAGGTCCACGAGGGCGGCGGGTGGACGGCCTGCAGAGGGCGGTGGAGGCCTCATTGGAGGCCGCGCCGTGGATCTGCGAGCGGGGATGGCCGGCGAGAGGACGCGACGCGGGAGGGAGAAGAGGGGCAGCGGAGGAGAGAGCGGGGGCAACCAGGGAATAAAGTGGGAAGGGGACCACTTTTAACACCTTTAGCAAGTTTTAACACCCCCTTGAGGTGTTAAAGTTTTTGGGGTGTTAAACTTTAACACCTAAGTTTTAACACATCTGTTTGGATCTCAAAGTGTTAAAAAATATTAAAACTTTAACACCCTCAATCCAAACAGGCCCTTAATAGATTCGTCTCGCGAATTTAACACAGGGTTCTACAATTAGTTTTATAATTAACTTATATTTAGTTCTCCTAATTAGCATCCGAACATCCGATGTGATACCGTTAAAATTTAACACCTCTAGCGCCTCATATCCAAACAACCCCTTGCTACTCACCGCCTCTCCTCGTGTGCCGGCCAGGTGGCCTCTGAATTCTGAAACACCAGGCGCCGGCAGCGGCCCGTCCGTCCGCCCCCATTCCCCGCCGCTAGCGTCTAGCGAATCAGCAATGACGTATTTCGGGTGAATTCGCGGCGCAGCTTTATGCAGGCCGCAGTTTTGGGCTTTTTAAATAATGTCCTCCAGCACCCTCGCTGCTCGTAGAACAGCAGAGCTGCAAATGAGGAGGAACAAGCACGTCCGCTCCCGTTTCAGATCTCCGGCGCAAGCGCAACAGAAGACACAACAGTGGGGGTCCATAGGGCGGTAACAAGAGTGCTGAAACGAATTTCTGGCTACGCACCGGCAATCACTCACCAGGCGTAGCAGAAGGGCACCATTTGTATCTTGGACTTGTAGAGCTTCAGTCTCATGGCCATGGGGGATGGCACCGAAATCTGTTGCTGCGCATTCCTTGCGGATTTTGCTTCCAGGGACGCCTCAATACCAAACTGCTGTCGTTGATGAAACCATACCATATAGATCCTCAACGATCACTCGAAAGCACATGTGAAGGTAAAAATTCAAGCTCAAGATGTAATTAGGACTGCCAAAATGATTATCTGCCCATATCAATATCATCAATAGCAGTTGAGAATGGCTTGGTTCTCAACAGCTATTTGTAGCTCAATCCTGACTTCCATTATTCCATAGACCTCCAACCCCCTGCTGAACAAACCAAATAAAACCCCAGTCACCACCATGCTGCAGTGTTCAGAAATAACGGGAAGCGCAACAGCAAGCAATTGGGTGAAGCTTGGCCCAAGAAACCGGTCACCAACTTATTACGATTAAAGGAGGCCATCACGACGAAGGTATTCATTCGGTAAGCAACATCTTACAACATGGGCACAGGGCATCCAAGCATTTCCTTGTTTATTTCCTACTCCGGACCCAGCATGTACCACCACTTTTGAAGGAACACACACTGCGACTTCCTGGAGCCTCCGGCTTATGCTTATGTCTCCAGAATATGTACATTGGTGGGGAAGCACAGCTGCCACCATTATATGCCATTTTGTCAGTCTCCACTCTTTCGCAAACTTCCTTGCACTTCAGGTCCCGCTTAAGTACTTTTTGTACTTGCTTTGGGCAAGACTAAGTAAGAAGTCGGTGAACATGATCTCATATCCCGGCATTTTCCCAAAACCTGCGCAGTTAAAAAAGTCAAGAATATACCATCAGGAGATACTATTGTAAGGAAATGACCATGTCCTAGTATTCAATACAATGTTCTTCTAATGTATTTTCTAAGAGATGAAGCACCGCACGGCATGGTGGTTTTAAGTGCAAACTGTATCCACAATATTTTTCGGTAATGGGAAAAGGAATCGTCTTCTGAAGTGGCAAGGATTCCTATCTCCATACAATATCATAGAAAGGACCATAAAATCATGCACATGACGATTTGGAGGAGTTTATTCACAACACAAAATACTTCTGTTATGAGGTCCCTTATGGCCAAGAACAACTGTATCTGGAGACGAACTAAACATAATTAGCTAGGCTACCTTTGCCCCAACAAAAACAAGATTTGTCATGCAGAAGATACCATACTGGAACATTTTCTGTGTGGACAGAGATAGAGAACAACAGAAATGAAGAGGACAAATGCCAGGTATGAATGACAGGGTCGCGGGGATAGCAGGGATAGCAAAGTAACCACACCTGGGAAGTAGTTGATGTCAATTATGTAGTACCGATCTTTGGTTCCAAGTTCTCTAATCATATCTACGTTGAACAATCTCAAGCCCTGCAAGTTTTTTTTTCCCACGTCAGAGTGAGGAAACAAATAAAACAGATATGTGCAGTTCAAAACAAGAACTCTCATACCAGCCGGCTACGAAGCTCCCTCCCTAGTTTCTCTAGAAGTGGCCTTGGAGGAAGCTCTATCATGTACAAGAAAGCCATGTTAAGTAATGTAACCAAAAGTTCATTTGCTGCAATTGAAAATATGCAGCAAGAAAATCACATTATATAATCTATTTTTCTAGTTGACCAAATTTTGTCCTGGACGTCAGAATCATGACTGACTGAGATATTGACTGTTCAACTCATTTGCATTGACAATTCTAAGGACAAATTGCATCTTGAATTAAGGAGTCGCTTATATTAATGAAAAAGGTAACATCAACACTGCAGAAGTCCCACCTGCAATAAGAGGGTCAAGTTCTGCATCATCCGCACTTGCTGCAGCACATGAAACTCTTGGCAACCGATAGACGCCCACATTGTTTAGTAAGTCATATGCGTTAACATCTGGTAGAGAGAATCTGCGGACAACCTTTACCGTTTCACCAATGATATACACCTTAAAGAGGATCCCGCCTGTAGAGGCAATAAATCAGATCCCACATTTCTACTGTTTCAGGGCAAAGTGTCAGGATACTGAAAGAAACTAACAATATAGATGGAACCAGAAAATCAGAACCTACCATGGTTTATGAATTCCTGTAGAACCAGCGGTGGATGAAGCATTGACAAGGATGCCTCATCATATGCAAGATAGAGCTCATGGCCTTTAGATGTCCCATCAACAACCAATGGCTTGGCAACTGCAAGAGGATAAGTACTTTCAGTCAAACAATTTCCATTATTAGCTCTGGATAGCAAAGAAAAAGTCTATGTAGCCAGTTATTTAAGTATGGAAACAGCTTAAGCACAAAGCTCCAGCAGCAGAGTGAGTTAAAATCTGCAGCTGAAACAATGGCCGCAAAGCCAAAAGTGTTTTTGGCGAGAAAGGAGAAGAAGGAATCAACCCATTCTGCTGTTTCTGGTTTCTGGGATTCTGCCTTCTGCAGCAAATCTAGGAAACAAAGGTGTGCCACGTGCATTTCAAGTGGACTGAAAAATTGGAGCAAAGAAGCTCACAAGCTACTAAGCAAGCACATATATAAACAATAATGATGGAGCTTGATGGGAAATGATTTTGCAGCCTAGCTACGGTAGCCCGCACAATGACAAGGAGAGAACCAATCTACCAACATAAGGGGAAAAATAGAATAAAATATTGTAATCAATTAAGTATAAAATGCAAGTCTCAGAGCATAAACCAAATTGAGCAGACCTGATTATTTCAAACAAATTACTCACAGGATGACAGCATTTTCCAATGTTCTTTATCCAAATAATTGATAGCTTCAAGATCAGAATCAATTACCCAAGGGCCAGGTTAGTCCAGCCATGGATACAGCTGTTGGTATGGAGGATGGATCCTTTGTGATCACCAGTTGGCGTGGGGTACAAACTTCTCCTGCCATATTTCAAGGCACATATAATCACATGTTTAATGCTAACACAGCATGTCCTCTGAAAATTTAAATTAAATATGCACTTTTGGAAGACTTTTATGAATAGCAATATGCTACATCTTTACGATCAATCAAGAAAAAATTTCTGCCAATTTGAACGACAGTTGTCCTTGAAATCTCCCAACAGTAGACATGAAGGAACTCAACCAAGACATTCCATTTTTCTAATAGCTAGGAGTAAATATAGTACCGTGATAATTCATAAGTTCGAATAAAGAACTAAATAGCAACCTTAATTAGAAATTCCATGGTTCACAATCAATGGAATAAAACCTTACTGAAAGAAATTAAATGGCAAACATTTTATGTGCCATTATTATGAGAAAAAGTCTCTTCCTTCCTAGTATTGCAGTTGCACGATAATTTGGTTGGAACAGGATAGGTGATTGTGTTAATATCTTAATGATCAGATGGAAGTTAACTTAGACTATGAAAACATTAAAAAACTAAATGAACAGTATCATCATTCCTTCTAAACCTGCGTGTGATATTACCATAGAGATTTGACAGGTTCAGATCAGCCACTTCCTCGAGCATTGATTGTCGATTGTTCAGATGCTCAATAGCATTAGGTGGGTCAAGAACAGTAACTTCTGGATGTTCTTCGTGATAGTCCTACAAGAAAATGGAAGAAATTAAGTTAGCAGAGCTATGCAAAGCGGTAATATCGACTTGCAAGCCAAGAACAAAGTACAGCAATTATGATAATCTTGTGATCAACTGATATTGCAAAACAGAATGCTGGCAGCAGCTTTCCCGAAGATGTGTCAGCGGACAGTTTTAAGGAAAAAATAGAAGAAGAAAAAACATGCAAAGTGAGTTATATGGCATGATCTTACCTCCAGAACCTGCTGCCACTCCTTGCTAGTAATCTGCAGAAGGAAGCAAGAACTCTTTCAGGATGGTTAAATAACATAACCTGCACAGATTCTGAGGATCTTTTTTTGGGAAGCATTAAGAACAATTCGCCTTATTCCAGGATCAGAAAGTTCACGAGAAAGAACGGTTCTTCCACAAAACATAAGATGATATAGGTCCTGTGCAGCTGCATTCTTTCTATTACAGTTTAAAATAGGATGTGACTGACCTTGTGCAAAATAACATCAAAAGGGCCTTGTTCTGAGAGGGGAAGAGACTCATCAATGGATACAAAAGTGATTCCATTCTTCCTGCCAAAGCACATGATAAGAAACTCATCAAGCAGCAAGAGGAAAAATAAAATATTGGCAAGAGCCACAACATTCAATTCAACATGCAGAGCTAGAAACACAAAATATTACAGAAAATATTCATGCAGTATGCCATCAATTTAAATTTAGCAACAGCATAAGACTCAAATCAGAAACATAAAGGGATGTTAGAAGGGTGTACCTCCAGGGGTAAAGAAAGGACTGTTACATGAGTGAACTACATTGTATCAGAACATTTATTGTTCAAGTTACAGAAAGGACTACAGGAGAAACTCAATTGGTTTGAGGGTACGAAAATTATCAAGGAAAACTGCTCAACTTTGTGAAAAATATTTTCCTTGTCAAATTTATTTTATTTTACTTTTCCCACAACTTTCCTTATGTCTATAGCCTGGGAAGCATTTTACAAGGGCAAATTGCATCATATCAAAATGCAGGGAAACAGGGCATTTACTTTTAGGTTACTTACAATCTCAAGAAATCAGAAACTCAAACGATCGCAAATTAGACAAACAATTCAAGCAAAAAAACACTTTATTGTGCATAAAAATATTCTCCTTAATTGTGTTTTTCTTTATTAGTGTACATGTGTTCCTTAATTTTTGTCACAGATGAATCAACAAGTAAACAATTGAATCAGCTTGGCTCTTAATCCAGAGAACTAACATGAAAAGATTGTTTGTTGGCGGCCCATGTTGCCATCAAATCTAGCGATTGAGCAAGTAAAGTATTAATGAATACGGCAGACACACTCCCATCAATAAGTTGTCATTTTCCATGTGATGTGCTTATCCACAGGAATATTCCAAATTAGAATCCCAGATACCAACCAACAAGGATTAGCGCGCTTTGGCCCATTCCGCCAACTTGATACGATAATATAAAGCTATTGACTATTGAGACCCCCTCAACATGGGATGCACATATAGGGCATATCTACTGATGCCATAGGAATTCCAAATAAACACTTGCCAGCTGCATCTGAGTACTAGTAAATCATTAACCCAGCATGCTTCACTCAGAAGCCACTCTCACTGGCCGCTCCCGCCAACTTTGCGCTCCAGTGGAGGTCCGATTCGATCACTATTTGACTAGTGCAGCAAGGAATAGAATAGCATTCCCCTCCACCCCATGCCGCGGAAATTATAATTCTTTCAACACCAGAATACTTTCCTGGTAATTGGTATCGCATTACCCTGTTCATTCAAAATTCTTCTGGCCAGCAAGAACTAGGCAGAACAGCATTGGATGAAGACACAAACGAAAGTTTGCTTATCAAACCATGCATCGTCTTCATCCCTCAAAATTTTCACCATTTTCATCCAAAAGCAACATCTTCCAAACTCTTTGGGCTATTAAAAGAACAAAACGAAACAATCGCGGAATTCCTCGCCGCCCGACCAACAAATACTAACGAAAAATCACTCATTCCCCTAGAAATCCATCGCCACTCGGCATCCCGCAAGAAATCTCAAATCGTCACTACATTCCCTCTGGGCGGTGATCCAGGCTTTTACCTCGCCAGCTGGAGCAGCTTGGGCTGGAGGAAGCTCTTCACCTTCTTCTTCGTGAGGGCGTAGCCCACCACTAGCCTGGGCGCCGTGGCCGCCGCCGCCGCCGCGCCCATGAGCGGCGGCGACAGCACCGACGAGGCCATCGCAGCTCCCTCCTCTCCCTCCCCTTCCATCTGATCCAGTACATCCGCGTGCAGGCGCATCCCCGCGGGTCTTAAAGCTAAATCTCGTCGCAAATGGACAAGGAGCGGAAAGATAATCGGAAGCGTCACGGTTAAGCCTGCGGCGTGGGGGTGGGGTCCAGCTGGGGTGGTACTTCGCGCGGGAGAGGTAACTGAAGCGGGGTGGCAAGCAAGGCGAGGGGAGCGGCACTGGCAGCGAGGATTCGGTGGGCGAAATTTTGGCCTTCGCGGAGCTCTTAATAATGGCGGATTGGCGAGACGAGTGGAAAACGGAGGAGGAAGAGAGCGGGCGGGTATTTGTAGACGACGAAGGGAGAATGGGTGATTCTCTGCGCCTACAATTCACCTGCCCCATCCTTTCAAACAAAAAAAGGTCATCTGCAACCGGATTATTTCAACTTGCTACAGCTTGTGTAATTGTGTAGCACCAACAAAACCTACAGTTCTTTTTAGCTCACAAAAAATAACTATTTTACGGATGTTAGATGAGAAATTAGTGGAGAATTTGATATTTCGCATCTTCACTACCTATTTCGTAACGCTCTCGTCCATTGTCCTACCTTCACAACTCTAATCTAGATTACCGTGGTCTAGCAAAAGAGGGTATAACAGGATATGGATGCCAGCATCAAATGACGACTGGATAATGACAAATCAAGGCATGTTAAGATTTAAGAGGATATAATTGGAGCCTTATGTAGCTACAATATAAAGTATCGATATGGTGCCAATAAGTTGTTGGGTTGACCAGTTAGCTTTTTACTGGCGATTGTGCATAGGTAGCATGAATAGTAATATGGCAAATACGAAAACAAGTGATGCACCCCACAACCCAACGTAGAGTGGGAGGGATGGCATTAAAGTATGTACTTATTCAGAACAATCAAATCATATGTCAATGAGATTTTTAGATAAAAATAAAATCCGACCTACTATATTCACATCATGAATATATACAACCAAAAGTTACAAGAGTTCTTATACTCTAATCCTTAATACTGAGGGGTTAATAACATAAGAAAGAAAGTTCTAGGATAAAGAAAGAAAGCTAAAAGCCTAAGCTTCAGTCTTCTTCTTCATCCATATTTCAACCTTGCATTGTCTTTATGCATCACCGATCCATCGCATCTCTCGCCTGCTTAGAAGCTTGATGTCGGAATCGTCCTGCTAAAAAACTCGTAGCACAGTGACTAGGTAATGAATATCAGTCTAAAGGACTTCCAAGGCGACGCCTTCAAGGAGGACACGACATCAAAGACGCCATCATCGTCCATCCGGCAAGCCGGAGTTAGATTTTCACCTGGAGCATCACTGACCTTTGCCTGGAGATAGGTGAGTCCTAAAATTTAGTAACAATATCTATGAAAGGTTAATAGTTAACCATATACAACATTTACAAACAAAGCATATGGACTAATTTTCTTCCAAACCGTATAATTAATTGTTGAAAAACCCTATCGTACATACATCTATGAGCCCACCAGAAGGTTTGGACGGTTCTGCATATAGGGCTGAACGCCGAGACGCATCTGACATGGAGACCATGGTGCATGGCGGTTGCGTCTACATGGAAAGATAGGAACTAGTCGAGGATTAGGAAAGTGCTTGTTGTAATAAGAGTAGAACTCCTCTAGTCGTATCCAACTAGTATTCTTATAAATCAACCAACATGTAACCCTACTCCTAACTATATAAGGCGAGGCAGGGACCCCCTCCAAAGCAATTCAATCCAACCAACACACCAAATGTAGGGTATTACGCTATTCAACGGCCCGAACCTGTCTAAATCGTGTGTCTGCGTTTACCTTCGAGTTCCTGATCTCAACAAGCCCCACCAACCAAAACACTACCTCAGGCATCCCCTCGGTAGGTTATAAAACTGCATTTACCTCATATACTCAAGTGGTTTTGGCATGACCGCATGAGCATTCCATGTACTCGTATGACTATATCAACAAAGAGTGACAAGGCATACAACAAATACTTATATAGACAATGCTTTAGAATTCCTGAGCAACTACAACTAATTCAAGCGGATCAGAACAGCCTTGACAACTCGAATTTTATCATTCACCGAAAAATTCCCAGTATGCGTTCAACCACCAACACATTACGTTCTTGGGTTGAAATTCAGACCAAAACTACCGTGACATTGGCACATTGCCACCACTCGGAAGAGCACATCAAATCAAATTGATTATTATAGAAGAAGGGGAAAAAAACCATGCTAGCGAACCAAAAGTTCAACTCTGCTGCCTGTACGTAGTGCTACTAATCCGTAGTCCGTGGCAATTCCACGTGTCGTTGCACTGTTTTTTTTGTCACCAAAAAGATTTGATGACAGGCGTAGGTCTATGGACTATGGCCACAAAGATTCCTTGTCCTATTTCCCCTCGTGCCTCAGCCGTCCAAAGATCCGCGTGGAGCGTCTACGCGGCCACGAGGCGGGCGGGACACACGTGGCGGACTGGCGGTGGAAGCGCGCACGCTTCACGAGCCGTACCGCCTGCACCCTCTCTGTCAGGTGGCCCCGCCTGTTCGGCCCCGATGTCTCTGAATCTTCCCTTTGCTCCTTGCGATCTACGAGCTGGACAACGACCGACCTACGTGTGTGGCTAAGCATACCCTGGTAAGCTACTGAGAATCGCAATCACTGATGATCGCTAGTCACCTCCCAGCTTCACGATTTGCTCAGCTACAAGGGTTTCTCTACTGATGACTGTCTAAACAAAGGTCACACTCAACAGCGAAACGCAATAATATGCTCAGGTGCTATTTGGCCGGCCCACGATTCAATGGTTTCATGCATTAATCTTTTCAGTCTATACAGATTACATGTTACACAACACTAGTAAAAAAATAAGGATTGAAACATCTCAGAAAATCAGAAACTGCGTCTATCCTGTTGGTTAATGGAAGAATAACATTGCTGCGAACCCCCCTCTACGCCCTTGACCAACGGAAACTAAAGCGACAGAAACAAAAGTAAACCCCCTCTACTCGGTACACACAGCTAGCACGTACTGCATCGTTCGCTGGAGTTATAGATCCACCGCGTCCACCACCACCCACCACCACCACCACGGCAAAATCAGGAAGGAGAGAGACCTTGCGCCGCGCACTAGCAACTTAGCATCCTCGGAGTTTCTTGGCCACGGTCGTCAGCACTTTGTCGCCGATGTAACTGCGAAGGAACCGGATGAATTGGTCTTTCTTGAGCTGCCCCATCTGCAGGAGAGAAAAATTGTGTCATTGGAAGTTTCAGGCTGCTGCTGCGCTGTTGCTAACACTACAAAGTGCGGTCTTGATCCAAAAAATCATCTGCCGTTTTCAGAATTATAAAGTCGTTTACAAGGGAGCAGCAAATTCTGCATTTTCCCGGATGGCAGCTTATGTACCAGTCAAAAGAACAGCTAAACTAGTTGTCACAAAATTGTCCGCATATGAGTTTATCAAATGCTTGCAAAGGAAGTAAACGATGATAAGGCATAAAATTCGTCAATCAAATGCCACAGCCCACAGTCCTCCCCAACTTGCACACTCGAGGATCAATCTAAACAAGCTGTAAGCACACTCGAGGATCAATCTAAACAAGCTGTGTGGAAGTTTATAGGAAATGATCACCAATTTACCTTGAAGCTGCTGTAGTACTCCTGCAAAAGACCACACTTGTCTGGCACCAGCAGCTCGATCTCAGCAAGAAGCCTCGGGAACATGTCCCGAGCCGGCGAAGGCGTCTTCGGCTTCGAGGTCGCTTCCGATGATTCTGAAACCGAAAGTTCATCGAGTCATGATGTGAATAACAGCTCCAACCTTGTATATGCAAAACAGTTTGGACAGGACGCTAACCTTGTACCGGCTGCAGCTTGGGGCACTTGAAGCTCACCACGTACTCGGGGAGGACCCTCGTGTTCATGTCCTTGCTCCAGACAACGTACCACTGCGGATTCTCCTGCTTGTCGACGGCGCTGTCGTAGTCGTCGCTGCTGGGGCGGGACTGCGAGGACTTTGCCGGGACAACCTCCGGCCGGCCCATCAGCACGCGGCACAGCACGATGTGTGCCTCGCCGTTCCCGTCGGCCTTGGTCAGCATTGCACTGATCAAACACAAGTTCAAAAAGATCGTTAGCTCATATGATGAGCTGCTTAACCGGACAACATATTTCAGGACTGCAGTTATAGCTAATAATGCCCCATGCTTTTCAGTTCAGATGAAGTATGCTGGTTATAATCAGAGATCATCACTCTGTGGTGTGTAGTGATGCTCCCAACTGGTGGCAGCTATTTTCCACAGTTCTCACATATACAAATACTGAAATACTTCTATATTTGTTTTTCCATATACAGATGATGGGTTAGCAACGGATTCATTTTGATATAAAACAACAACTGATCAGTATCTTCGTTATTAAGCAATCAAAGGGCCAAGAAATGTAAGAATTCGGTAACTCATTTCATAAGAAAGGACAAACAAGCATGAAATTTGTTCAGCCTTTAATATGATATGCTAAATGCTAAAGCTAGAATACTCCTATATGGAGAAAGGAACAAGAGCTTTACTCAGGTTCTTATCATAGGAAAAAACTAGTACAAGAATCAGATCAGCAATTCCATGATTTATTTACTAACTAATCAGAAAGGCTGGCTAGACAGAACGGGGACTATTTATGGTCAAAATTCAACAAGAAAATCGTCGATGCAGCTTTTGTTTTTCCCCCAAAAAACAAGAATTGATGCAAAATGGAGAAATTCGAGATTTGCCTGAATCGAGACGCCAGGTCGGAACTCACCTCGAGTAGGGGCACTGCGGCGGCGAGAGGTGGAGGCCGTCGCCGTGCTTGCGCGCTCCGAGCCGCGGCGCGTTGGTCCTCGCGAAGCCACGGCCCACCACGGTGGCCACGTCCTCCGCGGACGCGCCGTACCACGCGAACTTGGGGGTGCCGGCGGCGTCGCCGCGCGCGGCGGCGAGGAGCTGCCCCTGCCGCTGGAACGCCCTGGCCCTGGCGCCCTGCGCGACCTTGCGGACCGCGGTGATCGCCGCGCCGAGGTTGGCCATTCCATAGCTGAGGAAGAGCTTGCTGACGACCTGGTAGTACTTGTCGTTCTCCTCCAGCCGCGCCGCCGCGCTCCCCCACGCCCCGCCCGCCTTCCTCCTCTTGGCGGCGGCTTCCGCGCCGCGGCTCTCCCCGGAGCGCTCGTCGACGCCCGAGGAGGACTCAGCCTCGTCCTCCGCCGGCGCGCCGTCCCTCCTCCGCTTCCTGCCTCCGCCGCAGTCCGGCGCCGGGAAGAAGCAGGCCCCGCGGTCGTCGATCCACCCCAGCGCGGCCTCCTCGCCGGTGGCCGCGTCGATCCTCACCATGCGAAGAAAGTCGAACAGGTACGCCTTGCCCCCGCACGCGGCCTCGACCATCGCCCTCCTGTCCTGGAACGCCCGGCGCAGCTGCCCGACCGCCTCGCCGTCGACGTCCACCCACCCCCCATCGTGAAAGCAGAGGAACCTCGCCGGCGCGGCGCTCCTCTGGAACTCAAACCACCCCCGCACCAGCGCCGGCGTCCCGGCAGCAGCATCGCCACCGACCACAACACCCGCGGGCCGCATGATCGCCGCCTTGACGTCGCCGGAGGAGAAGTCCATGCCGAGTCCGATCGATCTGTTATGGCTTTTATGCAAGGCTCTGCTCCGTTCCCTGCGGCGGGGTATATCAGGACTCGGGTCAGGCGGCCCGCCGGAGGGGTTAAATGCGCGGGAGATAGGTTGAAGGATTGGGAGAGGAGGAGCGTGGCGGCGGCGGCGGCGGCCGGGTCGGACTCGTGCGCGGCACGTCGAGGCGACGTCGGTGAGGACGTCGGTTACAGAAGCGGGGCGTGGTGTGTTGCTCGTTACATATCCAGTAGAAACCACACCCTTCATGAAAACCTGTGCAAACCAAAATAAAAATTCGTCTAAATTCACAAAAAAAATCACACATGTAGATGATATATGATGATACACATCCTTGTAAAATATCTTGTCCAAACTCGACTTCGTTTGTGAGATATAAAAATAAAAGATTCTAATAAATCATTTGGACAACTTTCAGCCTTGGTATTTGTTATTTTTATATCTCACAAACGAAGTCGAGTTTGGACAAGATATTTTACAAGATTGTTCATCATCATATTATCTATACGTGTGATTTTATTGGTGAATTTATATGACTTTTTTACGTGGTTTGCACAGGTTTTCATGAAGGGTGTGGTTTCTACTAGATATGTTCCCTTTATTTCGATCTGTGTCTTCCGGCGAGGCGGCGCGTTTTTAATTGCTTCGTTGGGCAATGTCGGTTCTGCCCCTGGGTGCCTTGCGGGAGGTGACTTGGTGGAGAAGTCTAGAAATGTCCAGTTAGCCTGACGACGGTTTTGTGAGTACCTGCCTTCTTCTTTTTTCTTTTTCTTTTTTTGTCAACCACGCTTACTTGAATCGGAAGGTACTGTAGAGGACATCGCGCAGGGTCGTAGTATGAACAAGGATTTAGCATGAGGGCGCACAGTTTGCAATGTAACGGAGGAAAAATAAGTTTATCCGCATCCGAGTATGTAATTGATGTTAGCTATTTTGACCGATTAACTGTATTCTTCGCCTCCATCAATCGATTTAATCAGTACGTAAAAGGAAATAATCAACAAGAAATCGAAGATCTTTCATGTTCCAATGGAGAATTAGCACCGGGCAGTTCTAGTCCCACGGAGTCGTCAGCTCAGGTCCTTGTTTCGCCAGACGGTGATTAGCAGAGAGCCATTTACTCAAATTTGTCGCATGAAACATGCCGGATGTGCAACCCAGCTGCCCCGAATCTGGCGCTGCTTGATCTGCCCTTTGCTTCACCTACCTACTTGAAAATTGTTTTCCTTGCATGGCAGGTTTTTCGCTTCGCGCACGAAACGGCGCGTTCCTTTCACTCCGGGTCTCGGGCAGGCGAGCACCCGCTCCTTCTGGTCTCTGGTGGTTTTCGGCGATTTTCCTTGGCGCGTAAGGTTCTCTCGTCCGCGCACGCACCCCGCCCCGCGACGACTTCTTGAGACGCAAGCACCACAACCACACGAGGCCAGCGGCTGGCCTGGCAAACCCGCGCTGACCTTGTGCTCGGGCGTCGACCATCTCCCTGTGAACGTACCACTCCTAGTACGTACGTATTCACGTGGTGGTACTGGTGTTGATTATTGAATTCGGAAACGAGATGGCCGACTTCGAATTGGCGAGGTACCCATACTTTAATCCACCGTGACGGTCAAGTTATTTCATCAGCAGGACGAGTACTGAGAGTAGCTTCGATCATTATCGCGGCACATGCGAGCGATCCATGAGGATCAACTTGCCGGTTCTGCTCCAAGCACCAAAGCTGGTTTGCTTACCCTTTTTTTCCTCTTCTGTTGTGTCTTCTCCCCTGCAGCTGTAAGGCTGCGGTCGAGCCTTGATTGTGCTGGAACACTCTCACCTGGTCCTCCCGTGTCTCATCCTTGCACGCATCTCATCACCTCGCCGTCAGGCTGTCAGGAACCGGCCGCCGTTGTGGCCTCGTCATCGTGGGTGCCTTGGCTGCCTGCTCCAATTTGTGGAGGCCCGCAGCTTTTTAGGCCTTCGTGTTTACACACAGTATAGCCATTTGCAATTTTTTTTAAAAAAGATCTATGGTTGAGAACAGCAATCCAGATTTTCTTTTCTTCGTCGTCGTAGCGGTAGCTTAAGTACCTTGCCCCTTTGGTCTCGATCGATCGGTTGCGTGGGAAAATTTCAGAAGTAGTAACCTTAAAAGGAAAGCTGGATTCTAACATCTTCGCTTAATCAAGCAAATCGATAGGGTTTATCTGTCCTCCTGACAAAGCAGGAGGCGCCGATCGAAAACGTGGCGAGCTTTGCGTGACCGGCCAATCGATCCATGTGGCATACTGTTATGGGCATAACATTTGGTAATCGAAAGTGACAAGGATTCATGGTAAATATCTTTTTTTTTCTGGACACTGCAAGCAAGCAGATATTTTCTGCTATTCGGGATCAGGTTATAGCCATCCGCCAACGTGACGTTGAGCCCTCGTGACGCAAGCCAATAAATTCGATCCCCTGGCACGTAACCTTACCATTTTTCTTCAAGAGAGCTGGCGCGCAAGGTCCAAATCAGGGGGATAGATAGATAGCGCCGCTGAGTTTTCTACGCCGCCGGAAATCAAGTGAAATCCCAGGTCGGCCGTCGGCGACCTGGCTACCTAGTAAAACGCCCAAGCAACCTGACTGCTTTACTACTACTCATTCCAAGTACACTTGCGCGATTAATTAACAAGTCCAGCACGAGCACGACCCCCTCCCGACGTCTCGATCGGCACGTCCGGTCCATGCGCGCACGCACGCCGGCATGGACTGGCCGGCCCGGCCGGTGCAAGATCCGCGGACGTGGCAGAAACTTAGGGCCTAAGCTAACCCGCCGGCCTTAACCGCCGTGTTCAAGCCGACTCCGGCCGCCCGCGCCGGCTTAATCACCTGCTGCTCCGGCCGCGCCAAAGGGGAAAACGAAATACTGAAAAAAAAGATGCCAAACAGTTCGATCTAATGCATGCTTTGTCTTTGTTTAGCGGCTTATTACTACGTGGGTCCAGTCCAGGGTCCATGCACGAACTCGAGCTTTAATAATCTGGTTCGGATCAGGTTCGGTTTGGGTTCTTTCTCTTTTTTTTGTGCGTCCCGGCGACTTTGCTTTGGCGCAAAGCAAAGAACAACGGCCGGCCTGCACGCTGCGAGGGGGAACAAAGGAACCAGGTGGCACGTTTTTCTGAATTCCTCCTCCTCTTCCCAAGAATTTGCACCCAGACCATTACTGGTAGAACCTCGGTTTATTTTTTTTTTTCAGGATCTTGCACCGCCATGAAAGAAGAAAATGGCGGCCATATGTTGACATTTGCAAATTATCCGAAATAGCATGCTACTGTTAGGCGGCATTTTCCCAAAAAAAGGAAGCCTTAACCCCCAAGTTATTTAAGCTCCCAAGGTCCAAGGAAAGCCTTAACACACACACACCACTTGACTACTGTGCTGGATAATGATGGTTTTATTCTTTCAGCAGGTAAGACAATAGATGGTTTCTCTATGAACACCCCCAAATTACGAGGTTTTTCTATGTCCATAGCAGATGGGCCTTCTACACAATAGACCAGGAGCCAGAGGTGGTTGGTGCAAAGAGATTTAGGGGGAAAAAAGGCAGATTGCAAGGAGTAGGATTAAAGACGACCGAGAAACGCTGCCCCTTCTTTTGGGTTCTTATGTGATGGAAGGGGCGTCGGCATGGTCAGAATTCCACCTTGTTGACCCTTTTGACGCAACCCCTCCCGGCTCTTTTCAATTCGATCATCATCAGGCGCCGCTGCGTCACTAAGCAAGATTAAGGTTTTGCATGCATGTGCATGGGAGTCACTGAGCAAAAAGTAAGCTTCACTTACGAGACTTGACTGCCAAAGCCTAACTAGCTGTTCTTTTGATTTGTCCACGTAAATGGCACCTCAAGATTTTGCCTGCTAGCTCAACTTATTTGGCACCAGACAATTTTATTCAAGATCTTTAAAAAATAATTTTATTCAAGCGAGGCTCTTACAAATTACGATGAAAGCATTACGGAGATTAATTCAAGGTTGTAAAAAGAATCCTGTGGACTGGAGGTGACACTGTATCCGGAAGACAAAAGAAGATGGAGGACTTGGCATTCGGCAACTCCGAGTGCAAAACTTGCAAAACTCTTGTCTGGTCCTAAAGGTGCTCCACCGGCTTCATCATCCGAGGGGTCTGCCTGCAGGCACTAGTAGAGAACTCGCCTTTAATCCCGGTTGGTAGGGAGCAAATCTCCCGAAAAATCATCCGGGATAAACTAACCGGGACAAAAGGAAGGGTCTTTTGTCCCGGGTCACTCAACCGGGACTAAAGACCCCTTTTATCCCGGTTGGGAATACCAACCGGGATAAAAGAGTTTTCAAAAAAAAATAAAAAAAAGCACCAGCAGGCGGAGGCCCGCCTCGGCTCCCGCACCGCCGCCTCCGTGCACCGTCGCCGAGCCCCCGTCCTGCCGCCGCCACCCGCACCCCGTGCCGGCGTGCCTGCTCCGGCCTCGCTCGCCCACGCCGGTGCGCCTGCTCCGGCCCCGCCGCCTCCTGCTCCGCCACGCACCACCTCCTCCTCTGCCGCATCCACCCGCCGCTCCTCGCCCGCCACCGCCGCCTGCAAAAACTCACCACAACAACACTGACACTGCACCGAGCTCGCCGCCGCCGCACCTCTTACTGCTGCTCCTCGCGCGCCGCCGCCGCCTGCAATAAAAAACTGCAAGAACTCACCACCACAACTACACTGACTTGGCCACTGAGTTCGCCGCCGGTCGGCCACCTCTTACTACGCTGCCCTGCACCTCGCCCCGCTGCTGCTCCTCAATGGCAGTGAGGGGCGAGCAGAGGGGGAAGGGGAGTGCAGCAGAGGGGGCGGTGGCAGCACTGGGAGGAAGGGAAGCGGCGGCGGTGGCGCCGGGAAGGAGGGGGAGGGGGTGGCGGCAACGCTGGGAGGAAGGGGAGGGGCGGCGGCAGCGCTGGGAGGGAGGGGAAGGGGGGGCGGCACCGCCGAGAGGGAGGGGGAGGGGCGGCGATGGCGCGGGGAGGGAAGGGGAGGGGGGGCGGCACTGGTAGTGAGGGTGAGGGGGGTGGCGGCCGCACCAGCAGGGAGGGGAGGGGACGGCAGCACCGGCCAGTGGGGAGGCCCTGGAGGGGGTGGCGGCGCCGGGAGGGAGGGAGGCCAGGGAATGCTACCGGCCGGTGCACGCGTCTAAGAGAGAGAGAGAGAGAAGAGACTCAGAGAGAGACAGAGGATCAACGACACACTGTCTGAAATGAAGAGAAATCTGCAGGTAAAGATGACGGCTTCCCTCTTATGGTCTGACTGCTTAATGCGTTTCTTATTTGGACACTGTCCTATGACCTCTACTCTGGCCGATGTGGTCCTCTTGACCGGCCTGGACATTTCTTCCTCTGACACACCCTTCTGCCTTTTGACCACACGTCCGTCTGCTGGACTCAAGCGAATCAGCGGCTGGATAGGCTTCATCAATAGTACAAGAAGACCGGTACCCTGGGAACAGGGAAGTACACACTTCCCGATGAT
>NC_028458.1:52114595-52151185 GCF_000263155.2 Setaria italica | reverse complement strand
TGCTTATTTTTAGCACGTGTCACATCGAATGTTTAGATACTAATTAGGAGTATTAAACATAGACTATTTACAAAATTCATTACACAGATGGAGGATAAACGGCGAAACAAATCTATTAAGCCTAATTAATCCATCATTAGCAAATGTTTACTGTAGCAACACATTGTCAAATCATGGACTAATTAGGCTTAATAGATTCATCTCACCGTTTAGCCTCCACTTATGTAATGGGTTTTGTAAATAATCTACGTTTAATACTCCTAATTAGTATCTAAACATTCGATGTGACGGGTGCTAAAAATAAGTAAGAGTAACCAAACGGCCCCTAAGGAAGGAAGAGAGAGGGGAACTGGAGGGGGCGCACGGAAAATGAGGGTAGGGATGTTTTATCCCGGTTGGAAACACCAACCGGGATTAGAGGGTTCCTCTTTTATCCCGGTTGGTGTTTCCAACCGGGATTAATCACATTGATCCCGGTTGGTGTTTCTAACCGGGATAAAATGGGGACCCTTTAGTCCTGGTTGGTGTTTCCAACGGGATAAAAGGTCCCTCCAGACCACTAGTCTTTACAACCGGGATTAAAGGGGTTCTTTAGTCCCGGTTGGTGAGCCCCTCACCAGTGGGGGGTGGTTTAGTCCCGGTTGGTGAATCTTTTATCCCGGACCAACTTTAAACTAGGATAAAATGTGGTGGATGGAAGGTGAGTTCTTTACTAGTGAGGACGACGTGGGCACGAGAGCGTGTTCGCCTACACTCACTGCAGGGGGAGGTTGAAAGTTCACACTGGGAAGCGTTGCGCAACCTGCTCCCCGCGTACAGATGTATCACCAGAGTGCAGCTGGGGGATGGCCAATCCACGGATTTCTGGGAGGATATATGGGAAGGTGGAGTGCCTATGTCGAATGCTTTCCCCGCTCTCCATAGCCATGTCGTCAAGATCGGCACGACGGTAGAAGAGACAGTTGAACAAGGGATCCTGCCTTTTCTTGCTCCGCTCCTCAGCTCTCAAGCCACGAGGGAACTGCAAGCCCTCGAGGAGCTCCTTGCTGACTTGATCCTCACCAGCGAGGAGGATGCACGCACATCTTGCTTCGAATCCGTGAACCATGGACTGCACACTGGGCATCAGTTCAGGACAACGCTGAGTGTGATATGTTCAAGTTCGTCTGGCAGAGTCATTCCACTCCCCGTGTCAAGTTCTTTGGTTGGCTCATGGTGCTTGATGTAGATTATACATAGCAGTCATGTAGTCCGAAGCAGCGGCTACTAACACATCGTGCTCTACACGAGATGTGTTCTTCAAGGCTTTGATCCTTCGCTTAGGTAGAAGTTTGCGGTTACAGTTAAGTCGATCTTACATGATACAGGCTCAAATGACTCATTCATGAAAAAAACTAAAGAGACTTTATTCCAGCTCAGGCTTCCCGCTCGCTTGCTTCCTGAAGTTTATGTCCTCCTAAATGCGAAGAAGCAGCTGCATAGGCGATAGGAATTTATTTCCAAAGATCCTCCTGTTGCGCTCGTTCCATATATTCCATGCCGATGCCGTTATGATGCAGTAGGCCGCTAATGATCTCCGGCCGTGTGTAAACTTTGCCACCAAGGAGAGGAGGATGCCGAACATCTGTTCTCCAACTGCAGCTTTGCCCGCTTGTTCTGGACAAAACTAGGGTGGCCTGCCTCCTCACTCCCATCACCGACCTCCATATGGAACACACAGCCCCCCACTGGTATACCTGTTATCCTGCTCTCGACTTTCTTACTCCTATGCTGTTGGAGACTTTGGAAGCACCGCCACGACATTGATTTCAGAAGTGAGTGTCTCGACCTCGCTCGTTTGTTCTGTGGATGTAGAGAGGACTGTGTACTATGGAGAGGTCGCTTGCCTCGCAAGCACCGCTCGATAGTTGGTGTGTGGTGTAATTTGTTTACTATGGCGTGAGTTCTCTACTCTCTCCCTCCTTTGTATTATCTAGCCGTAGGGCTCCCGACTATGTAACACGCACCGTACATTCCTGACTTGCCGGCATCTGTGGTAAAAAGTCAGGTGGTGACACTCATCCCCCTCATTCTCCTAAAAAAAGGTTGTAAAAAAAATACGACAGGAAATTAGATAGACTTCCATGCAATCGATATCTTCTTTTTTCCTTCTCATGTGTATCTCATTGTTCTCTGTTTCTGCCCCCCCCCCCCCCCCCCCCCTCTGGGGCGAAACCGGCGCACAAAGGAATATGCATGCAGACGTGACATGTCCTCTGGGAATTTTAAGTTTGGACGCTTAGCTATCCTATATATTCGAAAAATAGAAAACCGATGCCGAGATTGTTTATGAGCTAAGGAAAGCATTTTGGCCCAGCACAGTATATATTGTAAAATAAAAAGACCTTGTTGCTCTATCTGCAGGAAAGTTTCTCAAAAGCGTGGGCTTACGTAGCAGAAGGATCCTATTCCCCTTTCCACTTGGGGGCTAAGTAGTGCTCGACCATCACTCACGATTTGGTGCTGAAACCGCATTTTTTTTAGAGAAAGATTTGCTACTTCATTAGTCTCTCTCCGAGTTGAACTCACTTGGCCCATCCTTTTATTTTCTTTGTCTATCTAGGTTCTAGAGAAAGAAAGGTTGGACGGAAGAAAAAAATGTAGAATCTTTATCTTCGTGAAGCATTAGCCCCAAAGGAAGGAATCAAGGAACCATTGAATAAGGCCCCACAAAAGTATAAAGGGTGGAACAATGCAGCTGCGAAAAATTCTTAAATGTACCACTTGGGCAACTTTCTTTGCAGATAAATTCCTGAGTATATCCCTTTCTTTGCTCGATTTATGGAGCAAAATAAGAAAAGGAAAATGGGCATTCTTCTTTCTTCAAATAAAGGGCATTCTTAATAGGCTACAGTAATTCCCCTCATTTGTTTTTTGTTCATGAATAACTCAGCCACACTAGTTCCTCTCATCTCTATTAAAATTAATTCGTATTAACCCAATACATCGTGACCGCATGTTGTTGAATAAAATGTTGCATTGTCTAGATGATTTCCAATCATGGATTATGGGGTGCAAGAGCATGAGGCCGGGTTTGATCTCCAACTCGAAAATGAAAAAGAACAAAATTGGAGTACACAACTGTAGCAAAAAAATCTACTACCACCTTACAAGATCTATATATATCGTTACCCAAGAACAAACATGCACAACCTTTACTCTAGACCAACAGGTCATACTAATGTCGACAGCACAGTTCGTACCATGAGGAATTAATTTGTATGGTTTCGTACATATTCCTAAAATTCTTCGCTTCCTAGCTTGCAAATGAAGCTGCTAGCTGGATCCTTTTGCATGATCTCCAGCCGAGCCATCGCTAGAGTCTTTTTTGATACTAGTGGATTGAAATGTAATGGGAGAGATTGGATATAGGAAATTAGTTCATTTTTAGACTTAATTCCCTTCACTCCCTTCCACTCCTCTTCTATCCAACCAAGCCCTAATAAGCTGCGAATATCTACATCAAATTCCACAACCTGGATCGGACGAGCCAGAGTGATGTGAAGCTGATTACGCATATACAGCGTGGAGCTCGTGTTAAGTTCTGGATATATAGGAGTAGTAATAGCTTAGCTTGACATGAAATTAAACAGGACCTTCCATGCCTCAGTTGAAACATACCTAGAGCTCGAAATGGGTGAGAGCAACGGCAGAGATTTGCATCTGGCCGGGCCCAGCCTCAGAATCAGTTCACGTGGGGGAAAGGGAGGGGAGAGAGGGAGGGAGAGAAAGAGACTGCACGTGTCATGGTATAGTGATGCTCAGATTCTCAAAATTTGAATCACCAACATGTTATAGTACTTGTTTGAAATTTGATTATCAGTCTGTGGCACCTATAGTTGTTCCCTAACTGCGAAATTACTGGACACCGTTAACCATACGTTGTATCATCATCAGATCATCGATAGATGGTGCGTGAGCTTGAACCGTCGGCGCATCATACATAGAACGCAGTCTACCGATCCTGCTCTGAGTGCAGGATTTAGCTTATAACCCACGTTGTTTTACTCGTTTTAGTCGCAGCTGCAGTTGGTAGTAAAGATTAATAGAACAAATTTGATGGCCAGAGCCTATTAACACCGTTGGTGGCAGATGTCGCCAGTGAGTTCCTCCTCCCCTCCCTTCTCTTCTTCTTCATTTTTCCTAAAAATTATGGAGGAGCTTAAGGGGGCTCCATTGAGCGGCAGTAGGGGGGACTTGAGCCCCGCCAGCCCCACCGCTAGATCCGTCCCTGAACGCCATCGTCCAACGGTATGATTGTACGAACAGCAACTGTAGCATTAGAAGGCTTCAACACTGATGGGCGTACGATGGCGTTTCAGTATTTCACGTTGGAGCTTAGAACTTTGTCAGTGATGTAAAGCTGGAGTTTCAATGTAAAGAAAAGCAAAAAATGGATATAGCTCATAGAAGGGCACGATTCCAATAGGAATATGATCGGGAGTTCATACAGTCAGTGAAGTCTTGGATCTACTAGAGAATACATGACAAATGTTGACTTCGAGCCAGAAAATAAATGACATTCATTTTTTCCCCCACGCTACCTTCAGAAGGCTCCTAATTCCTAAACCATATCTGTCAGCATCTGTGCTCGTTTTCCATCGATATCCACGATCCACAATTCCACATGAATTCAGAGAGAGAACGTTGAACGAAGTGGATTGAAGAAACCAAGCTTGTTACAATGTACTAAGTATTAAAGAGTTTCATAAAAACTAAACAAGCAGCTTCGTAGCTCAGTTGGTTAGAGCACCCGTTTAGTAAGCGGGAGGTCTTGAGTTCGACTCTCAACGAAAGCAACTAATTTTTTGTTTTGCCTGCACTGCTCCTACTGTCTGCATTTCTGCTGGACTGCTACCTTGCATTAGTAGTTTAGTACAAACCAGCGGCTCCCTTGTTTATCGCTTTGATCTGAATTCCTGAGCTATATTCTTCATATGTATAATAAATTTAATCAAACATCACATATATATCGACATAATAGGAGTTGAAATACGCTCGCAAGAAGCAGTTGAACGCCTAAAAAGAAGTTCAGGATCATATTATCTAGGCCAAGCCCTTGGTCACAAGGTTCTCGATCCAAGGGGTCAACGAACGAAATCGTGAAGAGCAGTATATCACCTACATCAGTAACTATTGCTTACCTACACCATGAATTAGCTGCGGGAAATTTGAAAACAGAAATGATGTGCCATAGAAATGATACATATGGGAAATTCAGTAGCAGCTTAGAGTGTGTTTGGATGGAGGGACGGGACGGACGGGATAAGGTCATCCCGGATGATCCTGTCCCATCTCATCTCAGCTCATGTTTGGTTGGAGGGACGGGACGATTCTTGTTTCGTATTTGATTGGCGGGATAAGTCCATCCCGAATGGTCCCGTCCCATTTTTGGCTGGAGTAATTAGGATGGATGGCTGGATATGATCACTCATTATGTTCAGTTGGTAAGGTTACCTCTTTTGGAGGATCACAAGAACACCAGTAATGCAATTAAAGGGTTACAACAGTAATACATTCCATAATGCAAGTAGGAGGCACCAGTATTCACACGAACACCAGTAATGCAATCAAGTTGGAGGATCACAAGAACACCCGTAATACATTTCACAACACACATCAATACATTTCATAACACACATCAATAAACCATACCGATTAATCAAGTAGGAGGCGTTCCATACATTCCATAACTGAAATGAGCACAGTCCAATCACACAGTACCATGTTTAAGAGGGTTACAGCCCACAAAGCTAACAAATTTAAAGCAAATTGAAACCACAGTGCATTGTTAGTGGTACAAATAAAACAAAGGTCGCAACCAATAGTTCTCCTGGTGCATCCTTCATTCTTTAACACCTAGAAAACTTGTTGGCGATGAAGAAGGCAACCCAATTCAACTTGTGATTGAAAGGCAGCTTGTAGAAGGCCTTAGCAATGTGAGGATTAGCAATCAGGTATGCATAATAGTAGGATATGTGTGCCTCCTCAAAGCCTGGAAGGCTTGTCAGGACATTAAATAGATCTTCAGGCAGCTCATCTGCTGGAGGGGATGGAGGAGGGGGTGCAGGAGCAGCAATCTTCTCTATAGCATTGGAGAGCTTCTCACCAACAAACTTGAGTACACCAACCAGAGTACTGCCATCTTCAATGTCAATAATTGTCTTGGCTCTCTTGGGTTTACTAGCATATGATGATGCCCCATTGTCATCAGGAGTGTCCTCCTTCTCTTCAGTTTCACCATCTTCAGTACCAAGAGGATCAGTTGAGCTCTTCGCATATTTTCCTTTAGCCATGGTGTTATCGAAGATTATAGACATTTCATTGTAGTGCACCAAAGGTTTGTTTAAGTACTCAGCATCATATTTGTGATCCTACAAGAAAAACCCAAATGTATTAATATTATACATATAAGAGTAGTAGAGTACTATAAAATAAAAAACTGAAATAGACATATGTTGCAATTTTATCTTAATATATCCATTATAGTGCTCTTGGTCAATAGAAATTATATTATTGTCTTCATCTCACAAAGCAGCACTCAAATTTTGAAGCCTCAATATATTTTTGTACTTGCGCTTCCATGTCTTTAAATAATTTTTAGTCTGTTCTCCACTAAGACTGGTATTGCATTGTTCATTCAGAGCACGAGCACACATATTGAAGTGCACTTTCTTGAACTTTCATGATGTCCTAGTACCACTGACTATCAAATTGGACAGGTAAGAAAGTATGAAAGTGGACATGTTTGATGTCCAGGTTGCAATGCCATTCCCATCAGAATGCTCCCCTTTTCCCTCAGGCTCCATTTCATGGCATCCATTAGTTTCATATGAATACAAATAAGATGCAAACTGAAAATTGTCCATACATAATCCAAACAAGGTACAAACTTAAAATTATCCATACATATGAATACAAACAAGATGCAAACAGAAAATTATCCATACATAATCCAAACAAGGTACAAACTAAAAATTGTCCATACATATGAACTACAAATTAGTTTCCATTGTGGTTCTGACGGACTGCCCACATGTGATCAGCAATTTGCTGCCTAAAACCAACCATGGCAGCATGTTCATTTGCTTGGCCCGATGATGATGTAGAGTGGTTTTGAACTGGCCAATCTGATTCTTGTATGATTAGCTCATTGCTTCCATCTTGTATAACCCAGTTGTGGATAATGCAGCAAGCTACAGCAATATCTACTTAAGTAGGGAAAGGAAAAAATGATTTTGCATCATCAAGTATTTTGAACCTCCTCTATAGTGACCCAAATGCCCGCTCTACGGTGATACGAAGACTGGAGTGCCTAAGGTTGAACAACTCCTTCTCATTTTGCACTGGATTAGTTCCCCATTCATTCAAATGATACCGGACAGTACGAAAAGGAGGCATGAATTCAGGTTTGGCTCCATATCCAGCATTAACTAGGTAGTATTTGCCTAGCATATGAACCACAAATGGTATGAGTATTTGCCTAGCATATCAACTAGGTAGTATTTGCCTAACATATCTACAATCAACATAGTGTTATGGAGAAATTTAGCTAGAAAATTAGTCTATTACCTTGTGGAACACGAAGGCCATTCTCACATTCTAAAGCATCTTGCAAAACTAGAGCATCATATGCTGTCCCCTCCCAACCAGCCAAGACAAAAGGGAATCGAAGATCGAAATCTATTGTTGCCATAACATTTTGAGTTGGATAGGACTTTCTACCACGAAAGAAAGGTTCCATTTCCTTAGAAACACTTGCTCTTACATGTGTGCCATCAATAGCTCCAATACAATCCTATTTAGTGTTGAATACATCCAAACAAAATATTAGGAATGATACGAGTAACTAATTAATTAAATTGAGATATGGTTGTTCCTCACACCTGAAATAAGGATCCCACCTTGGGTTCCCTGCAATTTTTGTTGGAGTCTCCAATAAAGGTGGCCTAATTAGTTCTTCTCGTAGTTCTCCAATGGCATGAAGAACTATGTTGAAATATTGGCTCACTGTTTCACCGGATCTATCAAAATTAGTAACAACTAGTCTATTTCTAAGGTTGTGTGCCACTGTATTTAGAAACATGGCTACTTGTTGCTCAACACACATATGAACCATGTCTCTCAGTAGGTCACGATCCCTAAAAAGTTTGCAAAATCGAAAGAAACAAGCTCTATTGAGTCTAAGCATTTTTACACAAGTTGTATCGTCCTTCCATATTTTTACATTTAGGTACTCCATTCTAATCCTATCCCTCTCTTCAATTGGCCCATAACCAATGCATTCTCTCCTCACACCCATCTTTCTTTTTCTAGACTGAATCACTATTGTCATCATTAACAAAAACATATGGGCTCCAGCATCACAAATCAAAACCTTGATCCTTTGTTACATCTACAATACAACAATCAAACATAAACATATATGGCACCATATCATACATGCTAGTACATTGTTTCCATGGAATACATGCCACAAATTATGCAGAAGCCATGGCTAGGGTTTTATACCTTGGGATCCTTCAGCGTCGAGGAAGAAGCCGGCGGTGAAGAAGCAGTCTTGCATCGGGGATGGTGGGGAAGCAGTCACTGGGCGGTACGGATCTGCACCGGGGACGGCGAGGATGGATGAGGAGGAGCGACGGTAGGCCGGTGGCCGAATCTGCACCGGGCCGACGTAGTCTCGGCCGGCAAGCGGAGGGGCACCGCCAGGCGCCTGGTGCGTGGTGCGGCACCGCCAAGGAGGAATGGGAAGGTCGCGTAGGAAAAACGGGAGGGGCCTGGTGCGAAGGGGTGCGATGTGGAGGTGAGGGGGTGAGGCACAGGGGCAAGCAGTGACGGGGAGTACCCGCATTATTGGCACGTGACGCGGGCAGGACGCGAGCGCGGAACGGGGATGGATCGGTCCGACCATTTTTTGCGGATCGTTTCGTCCCTGATCTACATGGAATATTCCGTATCTGAGATGGTTCCATGCACTGTGACTCCCAACCAAACACATCAAAAAAGGGATGACCCTATCTCGTCCCGTCCCGTCCCTCCATCCAAACGCACCCTTGCATGTCGTATTCAGCAGCAGCGAGTTCAGATGGTTACATCGCACCTGCTGGGGATGGGGGAATGACTAAGGCAAGATTTTGTTTAAAAAAGAAACTACAATGCAAGATTGGTTGCTATTGTTTACAGCTCGGCAATAGAAATGGGCCTCAGAAATTTGAACATAATTGACTCTTTAATATAGTCTAAATTTGTCTTGCTGCTAAGAAAAAAAAGTAAATTTGTTGGTTTCTACATTGACAATAGGACTTGAGGAGAAATTGTTTCTACATTTCAGTCAATTCTGAACTGTTACCATACGACTTGAGGAGTTGAGGTAGACTACAATGGTTTGTTATGAAAAAATTTTAAGTACAGAGTCAATTATACATTTGGTTTAGGAACATTCAACTAAAGCCGCCTACCATCATATGTGTGCCACGGTCCACCGTCGCAACAAGAAGATAAGCTCATTCCTAGTTGATGACCAATTGATCACCCCACATGAAGCCAAAGCCGCCGTTTTGCTGGATTTCTACCGCGATCTTCTTGGAGCTCAGTTTGAAAGCAGCCCCCCTCCTAGACTTGCACGCCCTCTACACTAGCACCCGGCTTGATTCCCATCAGGCCAAGGAGCTCATTCGCCCTTTCTCTCTATAAGAGCTCAGAATGGTAGTGTTTGATATGAAGACTGGCAGTGCGCCAGGGCCGGATGGGTTTTGTCCCGCCTTCTACCGTGCTGCTTGGACCTTTGTCAAAGATGACCTCCTGCAACTTCTCCATGACTTTCATGCCTAAGATGCTGATTTGCACCGCATCAATCTGGCTTACATTGTGCTTCTGCCCAAGAAGAAGAATACTTCCCATCCAAAGGACCACAGACCGATTTCCCTTCAGAATTGCTCCACTAAGATCTGCACCAAGGCTCTGACATCACGCCTGCAGCTGTTTGTCAAGTACCTTGTGCATGCCAACCAGACATGATTCATTAAAGGTCATTGTATTGCTGAGAATTTCATTTACACCACTGATATTGTTCAGTACTGTCACCAGCGACGTGCTCCGGCAGTGGTTTTGAAATTGGACTTTCAGAAGGCATTTGACTCAGGTCCTAGATTCGATCATGGAAGCCAAAGGTTTACCTATTCTCTAGCACCAGTGGATCTCTCAACTCAACTGCTCTAGCCAAAATGCGGTGCTGCTTAATGGAGTTCCTGGTACTCCCATCCAATGCAAGCGAGGATTACGACAAGGAGACCCCCCCCTCTCCCTACCTTTTCATACTTGTGGCAGATGTTCTCTAGCAGCTCATTATTCGGGTGTCTCAAGATGGCCTTCTCAGGCATCCTTTAGCTCCAAAGCAGTCATGTTCTGTTCTGCAATACGCCGATGACATGCTTATCATCATTCAAGCAGATTTTGATCAGCTTACCACTCTCAAGTGCCTCTTGGATGATTTCTTCTGTTTCACCGGCCTGCAGATCAACTTCGATAAAAGCACTCTGCTCCCCATGAATGTATCTACAGAACAAGTAACTTTTCTAGCATCAGTGTTTGGCTACCCAGTGGACTCCTTTCCTCAAACTTACCTTGGTCTGCCTCTAACTCCCTACAAACTTCGACCTGGGCATCTCTGACCAGTAGTTGACCGTTTTGCTTCTTCAATTTCTGGGTGGAGAGGGCGTCTCCTCACCCCAAGTGGCTGCACCACCTTTCTCAAGTCAATTCTGGTCAGTTTACCGGCTTATCCCATGCTCTCCAATCTCCTCCCCCTTGAATCCCTCGGTGCCATGGAGAAACTCTGCAGAGCTTTCCTCTGGACAGGAGATATAAGTTGCTCTGGTAGCCAATGCAAAGTGGCTTGGGAAACTGTTTGCCTCAGGAAGGATCAAGGGGGCTTGGGGTTAGAGTTCTATCACGGCAGAATGAATGTCCTCTCTACAAAATGCTCCTCAAAATTCATGAACCACCAGCTACTCCTTGGCAGCTATGGTTTTAGTTCAACTATGGCTCTCAAGGACACTGTGATCTTAGGGATCCTCATCACCTTAACACCCCAACCTGGAAGGTCTTCCTCTCCATACTACCTACCTTCAGGCAGCACACGTCAGTGATTATTGGTGATGGTTCTTTCACTTCTTTCTGGTCTGATCACTGGATTGGCTCTGCACCTCTGGAGATGGCCATGCTGGTCCTATTCTCGCACGCCCTGAGACCCAATATCTCAGTGCAATCAGGTGCTGAAGGTGGCCACTAGGACCTCACGCTCCAACCCATGATGACTCTTATAGCACAACAAGAACTCTTTACTCTTATGCAAGCTCTCCAAGATGTGCAGCTCTCATCGGCAGTCGCTGACCGTCGGGGCATGAGGACGACACTCGCGCCTTTCTCCACCGGACTCCTCTACCACGCCCTGTCCCCAACAATTCCACCGGATGGTTTCCTTCCTCTCCTCTGGCATAGCTTCACAACGCCGCAAGCTCAACAGTTTTCATGGCTCATCCACCACTACAGGCTGCCCGCTGCTGCTCTACTGCATCATCGCAACATCGTCGGCAGTGATGAGTGCCTGTACTGCCACCAAACTGAGGATCAACACCATTTATTCCTCTCCTACCCCAAGGCGGCAGCCTGCTGGACCATGCTGGGAGCAAGTAACCTCAGCGATGCTTCGATCCCTCAGCTTTGGGAACATCCGCTCCTGCAACTCCCGGAGTATCCACTTCGGTCCACCATCATCACTTGCATTCTATGGATCATCTGGAAAGCTAGGAATGCGCGGGTCTTCGAACATGTTGATAGAATCCCATAAGTGATCCTACGACAAGCTGCTGGAGAACTTCATCTCTGGTCTCACCGTGCGAAAGATGGACCTCAATGTACAGCTCTGAGGCAATGGAGTGTGAGGATAGCTGATGTAGTAGGGTGACTCCATCGCTTCTTTCTCTTTCTTTTCCCTATTTCTCAAATCTGTGTATGCCCTGAACCTTGCATGTGTAATATAATTGTTCAGGTTGGCACTTTGCTAGCTGCAGATTCTTAAAAGACATTCAGCTATTTTTCGAACTCTAGTTAACTGAACAACCAGGTCAGCTTGATTCTTGCACTCACTGCACCGAACTGTTGAAGCTTGAAAGTGTTGTCATCAAGCAGGGGAAGAGCAGGTAACTGGCCGAGGTTGAAGAAGCTGTCAGAGTTGTTCCTGGTGCCACTCGACACGCCTCGTGTGCAGCCGCTCCATGTTCCCGAAGAATCCCTCGAGCTGGTCCTCCACGCCTCCTCTTCCGACGATGTCGAACATGCCGCGGTGTGTATCCGTGCGACCGACGGAGAGCGATGGGGAAGCGACCGTGCTGCGGGTGTAGCAGCGGTAGGCGTCGGAGGGCGTGCAGTTGCGGTCGTGGCAGTCAGATACCACAAATCTTGGGAGCGCTTCCACTCCTCATGTCGGGATACATAGGGGAGGAGCGGGGAACGGGCCGATTGGGGCGGGAGGCGGGGAGGACGCTGATGTTGGGTGGCGGCGGACAGCAATAGGAAACAACGAGGGGGCTTTCTACAAAAGTTTGAATCATGATTAAGGTCCTGTTTTCTTCCACTGACTTATTTTTAGCACCCATCACATCGAATGTTTAGATACTAATTAGGAGTATTAAACGTAGACTATTTACAAAACCCATTACATAAGACAAATCTAAACGGCGAGACGAATCTATTAAGCCTAATTAGTCCATGATTTGATAATGTGTTGCTACACTAAATATTTGCTAATGATGGATTAATTAGGCTTAATTAGGCTTAATAGATTCGTCTCGCCGTTTAGATTCCACTTATGTAATTGGTTTTGTAAATAGTCTACGTTTACTACTCCTAATTAGTATCTAAACATTCGATGTGACACGTGCTAAAAATAAGACACGGGAAGAAAACGCCCCCTAATAGTCGCGATCCGGGGTATTTTGAAAAATACCGGATATCGGATCCAAAATAGGAGCCTCTCTCTAAAATTTGGATCCGGCGACCTGGCAGCGACGAGACTGCGCGCGACCGCCGGCGACGCCCGCCACCGGCCCACCGTGCCCGTCGCGAGCCTCCGTCAAACTCGCGCCCCCAGGTGCAACCTCTGTCCCGGCACGACCCCGCTCCCCTAGATTCTTCTTGAGGGCTGGATGCAGATCCTCCCGCGGCTCCATTGCCGTCCCTCTCGTCGCAACCCAAGAAAGGCCCCGCCGCCCTTCGGGGTTCTCGCAAGCCATAGAGGGTCCGATGGCGGCTCGCCGGCGAGTGGACTTGGCGAATGGGCGGGCAGCGAGGGAGTCAGCGGAGTCACTGCTGCCGTAGCAAGTGCTCTCCAGCGTCTCCCTTGCCTTGCATAATTAGCCACAAATACTTGGGTCATTCGGTGATGGAAAGTTGGCAACGATCTTGGATATTTGGATGCACCTTTCTTTGTTCCAAGGAATTTTCAATGGCAACATTGTTGATGGAAAATGGGACTGAAGGAAATCTACAGTGTCTGCCCGACAGACTGAACTCTGAAGTTGCTCCTGTGATACTGACAAAAATGATAAAGCTCATTCTGTAACGCACAAAGAAGGAATTCCTCAACCATAAATACTAAAGGAAACAATCACATCAATGGCTTTCCACCACTCTGTTCACATCATTCACTGAAGGTAAAACCGCACTGTCACAGTGAATAAGAATAAGTAAGCAAAATTTTGTGTTTACTGTCCTAACAGAACAGTGCTGCAAGAGCGTAACGATTTCAACGACTTTGACACAGGCTTGTCTTAGCCTGGAAGTTCAGTTTTGCCATGACCTAAACATTCCTTTTCACTTCAATGTCAAAGAGGTAATTTAGCACATTTCGGGTGAGATATATCTCAGCCCATGTGATGACCATTGTACCTTAGATCATAGGCAAACATGTTGAGAATCACCAGAGTGGCCGACTAAAGGTTAAGAGATTCAGCCGTTAAGATGCCAGGTAGGAGTTGCATCTTTTTTTTTTGGCCTATCTAGGTTACATATATTTCTGACTTGCATCATCATACTAGCATATTTATCGACTAACACGTCTAATCATGCTTTCAATCTGCAGGATGTCACCAAGGGGTATGATCTACATTCCCTGTTACAAAGGTTTGTACGCCATCTTCAATTCAATCAGTCAAAATATTGTGTTTAGATGATGCCGGAGCACCAACGCCAAGCGCTATGTAACATTCCAGTTTTACCACACAAACCACTTGCAATATGAACAGGCTGCCGCAAAATGAATGGCTACTGAAATCATCTTTCCCATTGCAGGTTACAGCCACAAGCCTGAGGAATATGCCTCAGCCGGAGGACATGGCAAATGGTCTCAAGGTTCTAACCTTGAGCCCTTGACATTGTCTAAGCTATCCCTGGAGTGACAAGTGAGCATGCCGAGCAACCAAGTCTCCTGCATCTTTTGTTTTTTTGGAGGGTCAGTCACTCAGTCCCCTGCATCTTTCTTCACCAGGCTCGCTCGGCCAACACCTCCTTCACTTTCAGGTCATCCATCAGGCCATCAGCATGCACCATCCTTCCATTACACTTTCTCTGGCTGCATTACCAACTCTTCCAGTTTCTTCAGCCAGCAGCCAATCTCCTCCAGCTCCAGGTGACGCACCGGGCACAGCACGGTCCGATTTTTCAGCATCTGCAATATGGCACGCCACAGCTGCAGCAAACTGCGCCATCCACCATCCTGAAACTGAAAACAAATATAATTTCCTAGTTAACAACCACATACTTGCTTGGAAAGCATTTCCACTTCGGGAGGAAAACATCTATTCTTAACAGTAAAATTCCTAAAATAATGGATCAAAATCCAGCAAATTCAGGACTCACATTCTGCAACTGTTCCCTCATGTATCCTTCTCGTGAACCAGGTGCGAGAGCTACTAGCTTACATGCTAATATCCTCTTCCATCAGAGCCAATTTGTCTCCAACATCGAAGAGTCTGTTCACTGTTTTCCATAGCACCTAAAACCATACTACTTCAGAAATGGTATATATTAGCTGCGGACCTGCTAATCACAATCCAATCCTGCAGAATGTGCATACATGAGGCGGCCTGTTAAATGTTCAGACTTTTGGCTTTAGGACGGAAGTTTAAGTATCTACTCCCTCCATCCCAAATTACTATTCATTTTGGTTTTTCTACATACACAGCTTTTGATATGCATATAGATATGTACTTATGTCTAGATACATAGGAAAAGCGTTGTATCTATAAAAGCCAAAACGAATAGTATTTTGGAACGGAGGGAGCAGATGTGACGAATATTTTGAACATCATCAATCGTGTTCTAAACAACCTGAACTATCAGAATCAGCGCAAATAACGCTAAATTCAAACCCTACCTAACACACACACGACACACCTTATGAATAGAAAAACACTAATCTCTTACTGCACAATTGGATATCGAACTCACCAAGACGGCTCGAGATTTCACAGGACTTGCTCACCACCAAAACAAGTGCCAACATCACAGTCAAACTCAATCAGGCAATAGAAGCACCTCCTGTCAGCCCAACGAAGCAAAGGATGACCATTAGTTGGGCGCACAAAAATAAGCAGCCGGCATATCCGAATTGAATCCCAGAAAGCACAAATCAAGGTCCCAAATCCTAGGATGCCAAAAGTTGGTCCAGGAAGCAAATGGTTTTGTGCTTGATACAAGTCTTCACAAATGGCCATACCAACATGCTTCTCTACAGCTCGCACAGCTTTTTCTCGAGTAAGGTCATCAGTATTCAGTACTATTGTTCTATCAACAAAATGGAATCATGACGAGAGCAACAGGAGGGAGTGCAAAACGAGATCAACCAGTTGCAAAGCAGAGAAGAATGCAGCTCTGCAATGATGGAACACCGGAAAGGAGCTGTCTAATTGGACGGTTCAGGGCTCATCTGAGCCAGATTTGCTGGCATTAGCATCACCACAGGCATCATCACCCATGCACAGAAAAGGAAGTGTCACTGAGCGCTAAGTAATGAAGTGATCCTGTCTCTCACTCAAGCACACTGCAGAGAGATATTGGGTCCTGCACTGACCAAAAGGGTAGCGGCAGATCAGAGGACCTGGAAAAGGCTGGGAAACCATGAGCCTCTGATCCCAAAATATAGAGATGCCTCGACAAAATCATTGCCAATGCGAAGGAGTTACGCGCTTCCACAATAATTCCTTCGCTTCCACAATCGCTGAAGATTGACGGCAGCGTCGTCGTGCATAGAGAAAAGGTGATGTAGAATCGAAGAGGATGTTGTGGTGATGAGGAATCGAGAATGAGATGTGCACGTTGGAAAAGGGGACGCTGTGATCAAGATGGAACTGCAAAGATCTGCAGAGGTCAATGATAATGTCCTTATGATTTCAACAGGGAACGTGAAAGCACAAGCGCAATGGATGATGCCTGCCACAAATGGAATTGGATCAGACGCCTGGAGTCAAGGTCATGCCTACAAAACATCCTGTGCGCCTCTGTTTATGCTGAATGATTGATTGGCGAGCGAAAGCAGATGGGCACCTGTAACTGAAAAACTGTATGAACATGACTTATTTTCTATAAAAAAAAAACAAGTGAATGTTGTGTACATTCTTTACAGGTTGGAACTTGAAACAGAAGGACACATCATCATTTACATAAAGGTACAGTTTTTTTTGAAATGTACATAAAGGTACAGTACAACGTGCATCGGCTCCCATTTTGTCCATAAAACATGGTTCATGAAGGTGTTTCAGCACAGTACCATAGCCAAAGCATATTTCTGAATCAGTAGCATGTAAACTCACTGGCAACGTGTTGATTCTGTCAAAAAATACTGCCTACATCCAATCCTGCTTACGGTTAACAATTTCAAAGACTATTCAATGCTTCCACCTAGTCATGCGTCACATAGTATAGGTCTGCAGCTAATCTTATTTGCCTATTTCTTGGATCAGAAGTTAACTGATAGGAACCAGTGAGATGTCCTTGGGTGCTGAATGCGTCAGTGTACACTAGAACCTTCAGCTCAAGGAAGCATCCCAAAATTCTCTCAGATAAAAGAAAAACTATACGAAACAATTGTTCCCCACCCAACCGATCTCCAAGTAGCAAATATAGGTGGAAAGAACTAATTCAGGAATAAGGATCAACTTGAGCTCTTGAGCAACTGGAGAAACATAACATCAGATTCGCATATTGGCAATCATAGCAAAGGGAATGTTATAAAGTTGCAACTTTGGAAAAATTGCTCTAAGAAAAGAAGTGTTAAAATTGTGATATGTACAATCAAGAATTTGAGCTCGTAAACAGTCTTCCCAAAAGAAAAAAAAATAGAGCTTTGGAGACACAAAAAATCTACTAGAACAATATGCACAAGAATCCATTCAAGCATTCAACGAATCTAAGAATCGTAATCACATATTAAAAAGGGGATACATAGCCAAGTTTCTTAAGAATCCCAAACATGACTCACTAAAACAAATCTCAAACCCATTCATGCTCTCCATTTACTCAACCAAAGTCAACTGAAACCTCTGAAAACAAAAACAACCATCTAAGAGAAGCCAGGTATCCCCCACGGCTCTCAATTTTACTACAGTACTTTAGCGACATAAGAGCCAATGTAATAGGTACTGATGAAACTAGAATAAACATATAAATAGCAACATTCCTGTCTAAATATGTAAAAGATATCAGTAAATCTCACCATGTAAAACTGTTGAGCATTTGAACTTCCAATAAACAAAATTACACTAGAATTATATAAACTGCCACAAACCTAAATAAGTATTAAACCAACCGGAATATCTGACGATGCCTCCATGAAAGAAAGCATCGCTAAACTTCACTCTAGAATCTAGACAGTATCCCAGACCACACTGCACCAACAGTTCCACTACAGCAACCGTAGAGGCATGAGCAACAAGACAAGGATCACAAACATCACACTGACACCCAATTCAAGAAGGGATTGCAATTATCCAAACCATATTATCATATTTAAGCCTCAGGACACAGCAGGGTACGAGTGAACGATTCAAACTATAGTTTTGAAACACTTTACTTCAAGCAGAGTATGCACAAGAACCATTGCGGGAATGCACAAAGTTGACCACAGTAAACCAATCAAGCTCTTCATGCAAAGTGGTAATTTACAAAATTGGCAAGAAACTTGAGAATCAATGAGGGCCCAGCCTGAACAAGGTTTAGAATTTAACCACATTGGAGCCATACAAGAAGTCACCAAATTAGAATACAGCCCCCTCACCTTTCTGTCCCCTACCGCCCTCTCTAAACACGAAAACTGAAAAAGAAAAAGAAATGCAAGAGGATGCGAACATTGGAGGACCGCGCAAAGATGCCCTCCACTCGTCAAATTACAACAGAACATGAAAAAGAAAAGAAAAGAAAAGAAGAAGCTTACAAAAATCACTCAAGAACACGGCGAGCGGCGCCGGGAACGGCCGTAGATCCGTACAATACGCCGCCGCCGCCTCCTCCAACCGTATGTATACGCCGTATATACGGAAGCACGTGCGCAAGCCAGCCTCGCGGGCCGAACCTCCTCCCTTCCAGTTCCATCCCCTCCCCCTCCTCCCGTCGTTAGTAGTAGAAAACAATGCCTGGCTCCACCCTGTCTGCCGTTGGCGGTGGCGGTGGCGCCCTCCTGCGCCTACATTGGCCGGGACGCGCTTGGGGATAGGGCGGTAGGAGGGCGGGGGTGGAACGCCCTTGGGGCGATAGGAGGGCGCGGAGGAGGGGCTGTTCGGTCACTTCTGGCGGCGGTCGCCAGGATCTCCATGGGAGGCGGCGTGGATAGAAGAGGAGAGGAGACGAGGAGCCCTTTCCTTTATGCGAGAGCGAGTGGCCTGCGCTCTGCCCACTGCGGCCGCTCGTATGTGTAGGTGAGAACTGAGCCGTGAAGAAAGACTACGTCTATGGTCACCGGCAAAGAGTTGTAGTTGGTCCGATGAAAATTCGCGGAAATCAGTTTATTTTATCTTATTTTTCTATACATATATATATACACGTACTCATCTTTATGGATACACGCACCTGTACGCATATTTGAAAGAGTGAGCCAAAAAATAGCATAATTACATATGAAAAAAAATTCATAGTTTGAGTGACACATAAAAAAGCTTAAGATCCTAAATTCAAAAGAGGTTTTAAACTCTTAACACGTTGTTAACATGGAGCATAGGAAGAAAGCCTAGCTCGATTCTCGTTGGGCCGGTGATGACGGTGCCATACTGCCATGTATCGTTTTTCTTCTTGAAGGCATTGCTGTGAGGATCTCAACCTCTAGGGACAGATGCAGGTGAAATCAAAGAACCGACTCGCTGGTTTAAGCGGCGGCAACATCTTGATGTTGCTCTCCTCTTGAGGTGTTGTCTTGGAGGTCTTGATGGTGACACTATAGTCAGCTTAGAGCGATGGCGGTGTCCAATCTATTTGTGTGGTAGAGATCGACTCAGTGCGGTTTCTAGATGACAAGGGTTACCAGGCAACACATGACCGTCGACGATCCTAACATCAAAAGTTTCTAAGAAGACAACTGATTTGATGCGTTTGTTACTGCATAAGGATCAAAGCAAGGTTGATGGAAAGACGTAGAAGAAGTGCGAAGCTTAGTGTTTCAAGCTTTCTTTTTTAATTTCTTTCTTTCTTATCTTTTGTTTTTCTCGATTTGAGACTCGCTGGTTACGTAGCTAGATTTTTTTTTGTCGTAGAAATTCATTGTGCAAGATCGTATATTTTCCTTAATATAAAAAGAGCATCGGAAGAAAATATTTATTTCAAAAAATGAATAAATTTATTTATTTAATTCAAAAAAAGAAAAATATGCAAATTAAGCATAGCTCAGCTAGTAAAGTTTGATTTAAATCCTCGAATTGACATAAGTGCACATATTTTTCTAAACTTATTTTGAGAATTAAACGGCGTTATTCTAGAAAGTGCCTATAGCTTTATAGGAATAGAATTGTGTGCGTGTGGTGAGCATCCATGCATGTGTTTGTACTATGTTCAAAATATATATATATATATATATATATATATATTACGTTGGAACTAGTTGGGTTACAATGTGTTAAGACTCGAGGACTTGACCATTAAACGGGTTTCAAATCCTATAAATGGTATCCCAACATATCATATTTTCATGATTCCGTTTACAGCTTTATAGGCATGAACAGTTTTGTTATTAATATATGTATCTTGATGTGAATGCTGCTCGTGGACCGTGCCTATGGATGAAGGGTTCTGCAGGCGTGGGGCCCAAGAAGATGGAGCGAGTGGGGCCTCAAGTTTTTTTTTCCGCCTACTAGGGGTGTGGGTCCGCCAAATTGATCGGGGGGAGTGGACAGGATGGGCTGTGGCCTGTGGGGCTGCAAAAGGACATTCTCCCCGCATATCTTTGTTTTTTCTTTCTTACGTTTAACCCAAATCATGAATCATGTCCCTTTCATATTTCATGAACACAAATTATAATTAGCATAAGCTTTTCACAAGAGCATGCAGGAGTACGGCGTGGAAGAGGAAACTTTTCAAATGAATGTAGGAGTACTGTCGAGTGTGACATGAAGAGAAGTCAACTGCTAAAGTATTATTCGAACGTCATTCATCAAAATTTACTGAAAAATTTTCCTCATAAAGCGTGGACAAAAGATGGTGACAGAAAGAGAGTTGCATGTATGATGTATAGGACAATGTGGTCGCCTAGTAGAGCCCCACGCTAATAAGGCCAAGATTTGAGCCAGGACACATCATGCTACGCTCCAAGGACGCAAGCGTAGTTTGTCTGATTGCTCTGTGTTGTGGTCCTCTCTCCTCTTATATGCATTCGCGAGATGCATGCTAGCTGCCTGGTTAGTTTCATTCCAAGATGTTGGATGCTTGTGCTAACGTGAAAGAGGTTTTCCTCCTAGCCTTTTGCTCCCAACCGTGTCTTCAAGTCACTTTAAGAGATAATGGACGTTGACTACTTCCATTGTGTAAAACATACTCCATCCATCCCGCCCGCAAAGTGTGTCCTTACAGTACTAATAATTAATCTAATTGTGATTAAAAATCTAGAGAAATAACATCAATTTGATCATTTTATTAGCTCTACGGATTCTCGATACGCTTTTTATTATTGGTGCGACTGTTGTTTTAATTAGATGAGATTTGCTAGAAGGTAAAAGGACACTCTTTATGAGACAATTTTTAAAGCACTTTTTGCGGGACAGCAGATATAGCCAAGTTTGTTCTAAAGACAAAGCACGATTCGGCCGTTTCTGTCTGGTGGACCAGCTCTGGATGGAATCTTATACTGCATCTCATGGGGCTACCTGCATTTTGCATGCTTTCAAGTTTCTACCAAGGCTAGTAAAAAAGTAGTATACTGCATCCTACAGGCTTGTCAGGACCTGAACGAGTTTCAGGTAGCCAACACACAGCATTAAAGTTTTTGAGGTGTATCTGCCAGTAGCATTTTTGTACGGATGTGCTGGAAATTTAAGACCACGTATGACTGTTTACAAGCCATCATCTTTCGTACTCGCTGGCTCCAGTGCATAATGGCCTAATGTAAGTTTATTAGAGTTGTTGTTTTTCAGAATTTCAGATTCAACCACTGATATTTTAAAATTCTACGTGCAATTACAGTGCTACATTGCTACTGTTAGATCCATCGTAAAAGTACTTTACTTAGTATGTCCTCTATTCCAAAATGTAATACTACATTATAGTTCTGTCCTAAGTCTATAGAAAAAATATACTAACACCAGAGAATCATGGTGGTCATAGCCCGCTATAGCTTTTTTTTAGAAAGCTGGCGCTAGCTATTGCCAATTGTTCCGCTACAGCCACTAAGGACGTTTTAGCTACGCTAAACCCTGCTATTTGGCTTAGCCGCGAAATCTATTTAGCATTGCTAATCCTATTTTTCGCTATGTGGGTTGATGATGCTTCATTTTCTCCACACTAGAGGCCCAAAAGCCCATTAGTTGCAAAAAAACTATGGTAGTAGTACAAAATTCTAACTGTAACCTTTAATTTTTGAAGTGATAGATACGAAGACATGTTCTCTTGTAGCTCTAGAGATGCACAGTATCCATAAAATTTCGTTAGGTCCATATTTTTTTTGCATGATTAACTAAAAAATATCATATGTTTATAAAAATGCTAAATGAAATAGTTTCCGCTATATCCCGCTATCGCTTTTTATAGCTTTTGAAAGAGGCCGCCGCTAATGGTTTAGCCCGCTGTTTAAAGCATTATGGTGGACTAACGAAACTGATTCAGTTTTGCACATGCTAGAGTATTTTTCTATGAAGTTAGTCAAAACTAGATGAGTTTCTAGAATTGGAAAAGTAATATACACTTTGTCTAATTAAGATAATAATACATTTTTATAGATAAGTATTACTCAGTTTTATAGTTTAGGTTGTATGGTATTTCAGTAAACTCACATTTGCAGCCCATAGGGAATATACGTATGGAGTAGAAGTAATAAAAAATTTCCATCAGGCTATGGAGCATTTTCGTGTGCCTGCATCAAGTTGGCAGATTGAACCTAGCTATTAAATGAGCTCTTGTTCCTGGGCGAAACAAACTGGACTAGCTAGCTAGTATAGCATGCATGGACGATTGATCATGCATGTGTTACTAGTCCGGGAGGACGAGCTGGACCAGATCCTCGAATTCATGGCTCTCTCAACTCACTTCCCTGATCCGATCTCCCGATGACATGACGGTACGTCACGTACTCTCTGCTCTGGCTGCCAGTGCCACGCCCCATCGACGACGGTCAGCTGCTAGCCTGCTGCTGCTTGACTCCACCCGGTGGCGCGACAGCACGTACTCCACCCCACCCTGCCGCGACTTGATGGCTATATTGATGGGCAGATCAGGCCGCCGAGCCAACCGATGGTTACTCGGACTCCGAAAACACAGGCCAGCCTTAATCGCCGCTGTCATCAGGCCCGGCCGGCGGCCGGCGGCCTGAAGCCTGAGCCTGACCTGACCCGAGGGTGCGCGACGCGACGACGGAGCTAGCAATTGAAACGGTCCCGCGGCGCGGTGGTCATACGGCGAGCGAGCGGACCAGCAGCAGACGCGACGGTACCTGCGCATCCTCGCGTCCTCTCTCCCCAAGGGTCCCAGGCATCGCAGGCGCGGGCACGTACGGCACCGCGACCCCGACCCGATTCAATTCGGGCCAGAGGCCAGTAGCCAGTAGGGCAGGGCTTGGAGAAACGTGCGTGCGTGCATGCATGCGCGCTCCCCCTCGCCGTCTCACCTCATCTCACGCAATCAAAACCAGGCGCGAGCGGGCCCCGGCGGCAGAGCAGAGCTTGTCAGAGCAGGCGGCCGGCCGGCCGGCATAGGGCAGAGCACCGCGGCCTCGATGGACGCCGCGCTGCTTGCCTTGCTTGGCCAGCAGTGGTTACTGGTCAGGCCGCCGGACGACGAGAGAGTCAGCAGCTCGCGCGCCCGGCCGCCGCCCCCACACCTCAGCGGATGAAGCGGCAGTAAACAAACGGGCGCGGTGCGGTGTCCGGAGGGAGTGAGAGGATCAAAACACCGGCCGCCGGCCCCAGGGTGGCAGTGTCGCCGCAGGTGGCGATGTGACCGGTCGATGGCATGATTACGTACGTAGTGCCTGGAGTTTTGTCCCGGCGCGCGGGGCGAGGAGGCGGTGGTAGTCTCTGGTCTGGGCCTTGTTTAGTTAGGGAATTTGGGAGGTGCCAAATTACTGTTACAGCACTGTAGCACACTGTAGCGTTTCGTTTGTATTTGTGAATTATTGTCCAAATATTGACTAATTAGGCTCAAAAGATTCGTCTCGCAAAGTACAACAAAACTGTGCAATTAGTTTTTAATTTCATCTACATTTAGTACTCCATGCATGTACCGCAAGTTTGATGTGATGGGGAATCTTCTTTTTGCATAGTGTCAAAGTTGGGAGTTGGGAGTAACTAAACATGGCCCTGGTGGGCTGGTGCGCGCCCAGCGGCTGGGACTTGCCTGCAGGCGACCAGGACCTGGCGGCACGCCTGCGCTGCTGGGCCACGCTAGCTCGTGCGATGCCGCGCCCTGCTGGGTGCAGGGCCCGTCTCGCCAGGAGCTCGATCAGGAGCAGGGAGGGACCATCGATTGATGAGCGCTGGAAATGTGTTGGGGGCACTGGGCAGTGGCGCAGGGCGTGCAGCCCTTGCGTGCCGGTGTGCGCCGGTATCACCTATTCACCTCCCGCGTGCATGCACGCACCTGCTGACTCGACAACGTGGGCGCGCGTCAAAACATGCTGCTTAGCACCTCATGTGCAATCTTGTTGGACCCAGTCAAATCTGACTGTCAGCAGTGCCTAGCGCTGTTTACCCTTTTGCTAGTTTGCGTTCAGGGAGCACAAGCATTTGCTGGTTCCTGCATCGGCGCCTCACTGGATGAATTGAAGGTCCCTGGTCCACATTGATGGATAGAGTCTGGCGAAACGATGATCTCCGCGGAAGATGATTCATTGAGCGTTTGCAAAGGTAGCGCAGGCCCTGAGAGCTAGCCTGTGTTTAAGCTTGCAGGCTACGAATTGAAGTCTTTACGTTAAGTAAAATATACTAGAATTTTTTTACACAGGACTGATGAACTTGATAAACACCTCGTTTTAGAACTACAAGTCATTCAGCGTTAGATGCTAGTTACATGCTGCACTGGGTAGGACAGTAGTTTGAGTAATCATAGCACATCAACTGATGAACTTGGACATTGCAACAAATCTCAGTTTGCATCCTTTATCAAACTAGTAGAGTGCACGTGCGGCACGTGCGTGTTTAAAAAAAAATAGATAAGAATTTTATATTAATAATTTTGCATCAGACAAAAACTTAAAACACACCACTTTGCTTCAAACAAAACGGTAACACTAACAATTAAGAAAATCCCATTTGTTTCATATAAAACTGTTTTACTCCACTGCAACCTTGGATCCTAAATTAACAAGAAAGACTAAATATCCAGCTCTCCACCATTAGACTGGAAGTCATGGATCATCTTTATGGCATTCTTGATCTTGGCAATCTAAGATTGGACGTAGCCAATGATCTTGAACAAATGTAGACTGATTCGAAGATAGCTGCATGGTTATCAAAGTAGAGAGCCGCTCTTGCTACAATGTGGACTGCATCTTGTTCTACACGCACCAAAAATAAATTAGACAGCAAGCTACGTTTTCCAGCACATAACAACTTAATCGAGTTATTCACAATTTAGTTAGAACAACTAATCAGTTCAAGTGACCATTGAATTTCTAAAGGTTCTATATTTCATAGATAGATTTGAGTGGTAAAAGCTATCAGGGTCAAGATATAATTGCAGAGGTGGAGCTTTAATCTGATAAAAAAAGACATATTTTAACTACAATCAAGCAGATGCATCCAAGTAACGTCCGACAATAAGAGATTTCCATATAGAATATATACTTAATATTAGAGTTGTCATTATATACATATGATAATCAAAGAAGAAAATTATTCATTTAACCTTTGATGGAACAATACACCAAAAAATAAAACACCATTGCTCAGGTAGAGCGCAATAAACTCACATTTTTCTATGCTTCCAATACATCCCTATAAACAATGTTCTTAGTTCTTTTCCCATTAGGGTCAACATCCTTGTTGGGCTTAGCCAATACCCATGTAGTCTTTCGGGAAACACCTCTAGACAACGCAACATATAGCTGACCGTGAGAGACCGTGAGAGAATACAGGTTCAGGGAGGTATATGCCAACATTCGGTATAGTTTACCCTTAGCCTTATTAATGGTCATTGCAAAACTCAGCCTGATTGGGAGATGCTTTCTTTTGAACTTGAATGAAAGTGTAATCTTCTGAAGGGGACAGAGGTATCCTTGGTAGAAAAACTCTATTCCCAGCATGCTGGCCATTAACAATCTCCCATCAATTGCGTTCTCTTCAAAACCCCTCACCATCAACTAAGTACCATTACAAAGTTCATTATGAGGATCAAGATTCCGAAGGAGTATAACAGGACAATTTTTCTTGACCTTGAGCTCATGAGGAGGTAACCCGTTTGGTGTAATCGAGTTAAGAAATCAAGATTGTTGGTGTCATCGTCAACCGAGTCATGGCTATAGTACACCTTTTCTTTACCTGGAAACATGTCGATCATCCTAGCATTAAGCCCATCAACATGCTCATTCCTCGTGGAAAGAATTGCACGCTCGTGCATATATTGCGTAGAGTTACAATTACCTTTAAGATCCGGGAACACGTGCTCGATGAGTGTGTCGATTGACTTATCAGAGTTATACTCCATGACAATGTCAACGGGGAGCTGTACATAATCATTGGTGTATGTTTCTTCAATCCCATTGCCAATCCTTAGCAGAAAATCAGAGTACCAACTATCACTCTGTGCTCTCATGTTCTGCTGCAATCGTATCATCCGTACCTTGTCCCATATATATGAGTGTTGCAGTGTCGCATCATTGATCTGGGCTCTTGTCCCGTGAGGCACAGCAGGAAGAACCTGTCTAAAGTCTCCTCCAAACACCATAACCTTACCCCCAAAAGGTTCAGTACAACCCATTATATCTTGCAATGATCTATCAAGCGTCTCGACTGCTTGTCTTCGAGTCATGGCAACTTCATCCCATATAATCAAAGAAGTTGTAAAGTTGCATACAGAATTATCACCGAGTTTGATGGGGATTTTGAACCTAGAGTGTGCAGTACGACCACCTGGCATGATAGAGGCTGCAATACCAGATGTCACGGTAGTGATTGCAATAAGATCCATGAAGCGCACCTTAGCAAGCAATGCCCTGTACAGGTACGTCTTGCCGGTTCCGCCAGGACCATCAACAAAGAATACCTTGCCTCGGTTAGTAACCACATGATCTAATATTTCATTGAAACCAGCCCTCTGTTCCGCATTCAACGTGTCTATAATTTCCAAATCCTCTTCTTTGAAACCAATTTTTCTCTCCTCTATCAGCTCTCTATAGTAGTCTCTTGACTTGTCATCTGTTGTTATTTGCCAAAAAAAATATTAAGAAATGGTTATATGGAAATAAATGTAACTAACAAACAACAAGTAAAAATTACATACATTGTTTTTAGATGGAATGCACATGTAGTTTGAAATTTCCACGGTAAATGGTACCATTAATATACAATGCATCACGTCCTAGTGCAATCAGTAATGTGCGGTGCAACTATTTGATGTTTACAAAGTATATATGAGCAATAACAGAAAATGTTAGCGTGTCTATTAGGTAGGATAGATGGTGTTTTATCTACATATCACTTTACAAGTTCAGGTGTGCGAATCTGTTTGAATGTTGTAATACTAATTTCTTATCAAGGTGACCATCTAATAACTCACCATAGCCATAGCACTATGAAAATCCACTCATCTATTATACATTATCAACGGCTACCAGATTCACACCTCATGTAAGATGCTACAATTTTAGCAAGACAACAGAAAGGGTTCAGTTTCAAAAAATAAATTTCAAAAAACGACAACAAAAATCTGTCACTTAGTTTTTTTATTAGAACCACTACATATAGAGCTAACTGTTCTACGGAGGTAACAAACAATTTATACTACATGCTTATGAAACTACAAAAATTGTGCAAGTGACACACAAAATGCGCACAATGCTAATATAGTTACCACGATTCAAAACACAAACAATATCTTAAACTTTATAAATTATTTCCATCCACTCATCATTCGAACTCTAATGGCATCATCAAGTATAAATAAAAATCAACATGAATATCCAAATAATGCCAAACAATCTAACCTGACTCATCAAGCACAGGAAGACCATAGCTCCTTATGTCCTTGCCCATCAAATAGACGATATCTGCTATGTCCCTAAGCACGAGTTGAAGAACCAATCTGGAACTCCCATGAGTTCGACGATAGTCTTCAGCCATAGATTCGAAGTGCTTGTCCCAAAGTTCACGGATATTGGTGTACTCACAAAATACGATAATCGTGGCAACCAATCTTCTCAAAGCACAAGGCATTTTAAGTGACGTAGCTTTAGTCAGTGCATCATCTAGAGATTTGTCAGTCTCCACAAGGCCCAGCACCTCACAAGCTTTTCTGAAAGTCGGACTTAGCATACCACGCACAGTGCGAAGTGCAGCAAATGAAGTTTCTCCTCTAACATGGTTTAGGAGAACTCGTAGGTAGTACCTATCACCTTCCGCGGGGTGTGCATAAACAAGCTTTCCAATCTAAAAGCGTTTATTCTTCCTAGGTTTCCAGTGTTTTCCAGATTTGATCCACCTAAAATGCTCTGGAAACTCCCTGTACAGATACTTGGGTGCATTAGGATCTTCTCTGTTCATCCTAAAATACTCTGTAAGCATTGATCGTTGTGACTGTGAACGCTGTGCTACTTCTTCAAGGTTGTTGATCTCATTGAATGGAACCATGTGCATACTGGGCATATGCACCTGCATTTGCAGAACAGGGGGTGACATAGAGTACATTGGAAAATGATACAACCTGTATATTGCTTCTATTGCAGTGATGCATCTTGCTTTCCTGTACTGCTTGATCTCATTGATCTCTATAGGTCAATTTTGAGCAGAATCTTTGACCGAAAAGGAGGCACAGTCATATCCTTTATAAATGTACTTATAGATATACTCAATAGATTTGATGCTACAACACACCTCCTAATAAAAACCTTTTGTCCATCTAAAATGGAACCTTGTTTGGCACCACCACCAACAATTCTAGATGACATTCTTTTATATCTATCAACTTGTGTAGTTTCAACTCTTGTACATGAAGATTGACTCTTATCTTTCAGCAATCCAACATTTGTATCTGCAAGAAAAATGCAACAAATAAATAACATTACAACCGGTAGATATCATAATCACACAGTGAGCTTGCACATACCTGGCTTTTTATGCTTAGTGTACTTTCTCCTTTTCCTTGGAAAATGCACCACTGGTATTTCTTCCAACAATATCTTTTTATCCTCCCAACTGGTTTCTCCTCCAGGATAGAACAGAGGACAAGCCAACGGATCATAGCAGCCATGGTATGCTTTTATAAATTGTGCATCACCTGAGTTTGCATGTACCATTATACTGCTTTGGAAATTTACGCTACTCGTATGATCCATCCTTCTAGATGGTGGCCACCTGATCCATTGCCGGTGCATTATGTAACAACTCTACCTAAATTAAGTGCTTTTAAATATAAACCAGTGGTTAATCACTAAGTAAAAGAAGTGAAATGACCGTTTTAACCCTAAGAAGCTCTTTTTGGAGTTTGAGATAAAACTTGGAATTTTATATGCAAACTTAAAATTCTACCCAAATAAGAGTTGTAAAACTTTTAATTTCAAACAACTTTTGTTAAAGGCACTTTGACTAATTCGGAGTAGGAGGAAGTCAAAAACAGCAATCAAAACCGGAGTACTAAACAACCCTATAAACCTATTAAGTCCTGGAATTCAAGTTTTCCTCCAAACTTGCAAGCTGTTATCTCATGATTCCATATCTAAACTCAAGTCAGGCTCTTAATAAAAGTTGTTGTCCCCCGAGTGTGTTCCAACTTTGTTACACTAACCCAGGTCCAAATTGAACCAGAACCTATTCAAAATCTTGGTCAAAGTGGAGCAAAACAGTCAACTCAGCTCCTGAGCTCCACAACGCTAAGTCTGAAAAACTGCTCAGAGTGCACCTCTTGGTGAGAGCGTTCCTCCAAATTTCTGAACTAAACTCAAGAAATACCCTAAATAGAAGTTGAAGTCCTCAGTTTGGAGAGCAACTCCTTCAATAACACTTTGGTCTAATTCAACTTGGAAGCTGCCCTAAAATCGACTCAAACATAGCTAAGTTCCTGAAATTCCACCTCTCCGGCCAAAATTGGCCAAGTCTGGATTTCCAGATTTTTTGGCAAACTTTGGCACAAGATATCTCCAAATCCTTTCACAATCTAAACCAGCGCCTTAAACCAAGTTTGATCTACATCCAGAGTTGTGTTGCAAAATCTTGAGATAGGATCTCCCAAAGCTGGTCGGGCTTGCTGCCCGAAGGGGGCCTCGACGCCCGCACGCCAAGGCACGTTCGCCCGCGCGCCGCACGCCGCGTGGCCGCCGGCCACCAGCAGCTCGCCGGCGCCCTATCATCGGCGAGACAGCGACAGGGCGAGGGCCACAGTGCCCAACTTGCGCCTGCGACAGGACGGGGCGAATGCCGGGCTGACCAACCGCCGGCCGCGCGCGTGCCCTTTCCCTCTGCCGCGGCTCTGCCCCGCCAACTGCGCTCCGCCCGTCCACCGGGGAAGCCGCCACGCCGACGACGTCCCGCGCCTCCGCCCGCTCGCCCAACCCCCATGGTGGCCCTCCGCTTCGCCCGCCTGACAGACCGAAAGCCTCAGACATGCATCGCCAAAGGCCAATCACCGCCGGAGACCACCCGGAGCTTCGCCTCCTCTGCCCAATGGCTCCGCTGGCCAATGGCCACCTCGCCTGTAGTGCCCTCGCCTGCAGTGCCCCTTCCTTTCTTCCTGCCACACGCTAACCGAGCCGCCGCACCCAATCCTCCGCTTGATGTGACCAGACCCGCGCTCACCCTCACCAATCCTTCTCTCCGGCAAAACCGCACCTACACAAGCTCTGTCTCCAGTGCCCAATGACCAAAGACCCTATCCTTGAAGCTCCGCTTCGCCGACCAATGGAGGCGTCGCCCAATCACCGCCACGGCAGAGCACTCCATTCTCTTCAACCTGATCCTCGCGCTGCCCGGACTCCCTCTCTTCCGCACAGCTATAAAAGGGAGTATTAGAGCCCCTATCGGAGTTACCTTCGCCATCGTTGCCTTGCCGCATCTTCCTCTGTTTCGTTCTCAAGCGCTGCCACCTAAGCTCTTGAGGAACTCCCCTCTCCGCTCAACACCCGTCTTTCCCAACCCACCAACCGCTTGTTTCCTCCGCACGGTGCTAGAGCTTACTTGTGTCAACAAGAAGCACCGCCGCCGTCGGAGCACCACCGGACCTCGCCACCGCCCAAGCCTTAGCACCTTTCATCGCTCCGCCTAAGTCTGTTCCTTACCGACCACAAGACTTCACCAATAGGCCTAAAGGTAAGCTGCTGACCCCCTTCCCGGTTCGCCCGACCCTTTTTCCGTCTCGCCCGACCCTTCCCGGTTCGCCCGACCCTTTTCCGTTTCGCCCGACCCTGTCTGTTTCGCCAACCCTTACCCGCCTCGCCCGAGGGCTCGGCTGTATATTTTTCTTTGACCTAAGGGTATCTGTGTAAAATTTCAGGGACTTCTCTGTGTTAAGTCTGAGGACCCCGATACAATTATTCCTTAGGTCTGAGGGTCAGATCATAAGTTTCTCCCAATCCGACCCTTTTGTCTTGTTCTCTATCCACTGAAGCTTGAACTTCCGCACCTTTTTCCTGTAGCTTTGCTACAAGTTTCTGGGCTAAAGCTTGCAAGTGTTGTTGAAATAACCGTCTAAGTGTTAACCCTGCATTTGCATTCATGTAGAACTAAATCTCGCCGATGGAACCTACGAGCTCCACCCGGCACCGGAGGAAGACCCCGCTGCGGAGCTTCACCACTTGGAAGGCGAGCCCGAACCGGAGCAAGACCCCAAGGACCCGCTAACTTTTCCTGAAGGCAAGCCCCGGTGAATGAATTCCCTTTTTTACTTTTATGCCAATTGTCGATGCTTATGATTGTGCATTTACGTTGGTAGGAGTTGATTGAAACCGTAGATGCATGAACTTAGTACCTTGTTTGAATACTAGTTGCTAAAGTCGAGTAGTTGCAATGCTTAATAGGTCTCGGTAAAAGTCGAGTGATTTCCTGTCACTCGCGAGTTATAGGAGTTGAATGTTTATTCATGTTGCAACTATAAGGACGATGGACGGGGCAGGGCTTATGTTCAATACTTGGTGGTTTTCCCCGTCTGTCTAAAGGAAATTGATCAAGGTCGAAACGTGTCAGCGTTCACGATCAAGTGTTTGAAAGTACTAATCTCATACCTAGTATGGGATGGGGAAGCCTAGTACCTGATTGAACTGGGGCGTGACATACTCCCCCGGCTATCCTTGGAAGTCGTTCCCATGGTGCATCATGTGGGTGCAAGTGCGGTCATAATACGGCAGAGGCCGGGATTATGGAGCATTGCATGCCAAAGGCAGTTGGCCCTGACACGTGCTTAAGGGATCGATGGGGACGGCTGACAAATGAAACGACCCTTCATGGTGTGCGGATGTCGTGAGATTAGGTTCACCATGCATGGCTAATAAATTCGAATCGATTCGTCTGCCTCTCACAGTTTGGGACTACTTGATTGCTATTCTACACTGAGTAACGATGAAACATGATTACGAGATTAAGTTGATGCTTGTTTTTTAATTGCTTGAAAATTATGCTTGTTTAGTATAAGTTGCTAATCTAGACTGGTTAAAGAATGTAGAACTTGAGCTAAAATATTGAAAGTAAGGATCGATTGTAGACGCTTGTGGCAAAGAAATCCCAGAGCCAGAAAGCCTTGCATGTCTAGGTCTTGGTAAAGCAATTCACTCGACGGGTCAGTCTTGCTGAGTATTAGTTGCTCAGCCTTGTTGTGGCTTAATCTTTTCAGGTGATGTCAATAGTTTGGTTGCTGGCACCACTTAGCCTACCCAGCTCCCTCCGGGCTGGACAGTCGAGTGGGATCCCTCCTCGGACGGCGAGGGAAGGGATTTTTGATGTCATGATCGGCTCCGTCGTGATGTCATGTATCGACGTTTAGCTTCCGCTTGTTTTATCCGACTTTTCGAACCTTCCAACTTGTTTGAATTTCAGAAACTCTGATGTAATAATTTGTGAGACTAAGTTAATGTGATGGAATGTTGTAATCTCTGTGCTACTCACCTTCGTGTGAGCGATGCTTCTCGATCCTGTTGATGTGGTTCATCGGATGAAATCCGACGGTCGACCAGGTTGACTTGCTTAAAGTGCATAATCGCGTGTCAGGCGACTTCAATGCATTTTAGTTAGGTTAATTTGGGCGGTTCCGCCACAGCTGGTATCAGAGCTCGAAGCACGGTACGGAGAACAACAAACCTTAAAACACCATTTCTAACTAAAATTTGCAAGAAATGAGTCGAGAAATTTGTAAGTGCGTTAAGGATGAGTTTAGTACAAGGAGCCCTAGGGGAATTTTGGGTCTTTTAAGGTGGCTAATAATTATTGGTTATCTTCTGACTTCCAGCACTTGTTGCCACATCTATCATATGTGCGTCGAGATCCGCATCACGAGTATGCGAAGGGTGATAGGAATTCGATTCCAACGAGCCTATCACCACGGTTGTTTTGCCCACATCTATTACACGTGCGCAGGTTCCGTATGTTAATGCATGCGAAGGATGGTATGGTTCGATTCCAACGAGCCTACCGTCACGGTTGTTCGCCCACGTCTATTATACGTGTGCATGATTCCGCATCACGAGAATGCGAAGGGTTATATGGTTCTATTCAAAGGAACCTATTTCCACAGTTGTTGCGTTGTCCATGCAGCGTTAAACGCATGGGTGCCGTTTCTATAGTGAACAGTAATGATTGTGGACGCTTTCGTGAGTGCTGGCACGGAAGGTTCAAGCTGTGATGTGTTGCAAAACAATACCAGCAGTAGTGGCGAGACGACGATCGACAGAGGCACCGAAGCTAGTGAATGAGAAGTGTGAGTTGAAATTATCGAATGTTCTTTCTAAAATACAGTGCATCCCTGTCTGTCTGGCTTGTGAACAAGCGACGAAGCCCAATGGGAACATCTGGAATATATATATTCACCTTCCCCTTCCTACAACAGAAACTATCTCTTTCGCCTGAAAATTTATAGCACCACAACACTCACAGTTCGGCACTTTGCGGAGAACATGGTGAGCAGTCGGCAGATCTTTATATACTGCATCGTACTGATCATGGTCTAGCACAACCACGTCTGGATCTCTACATGTCTCATACTGAATAGCTGTCACACCAAATATATGAAAACAAATAAATTGCTAATAAAAAACTATGCAAATAGAAAAATGCTAATGTTTGAATGAACATATACCTCTCTCTTGAAACACCCTTGCTTCATCATCTTCATAAATATCAATATCACCAACCTCGGGCTCCAAGCAATCCAAATCTTCCTCTGGCGTTCAAACACATTTTAATCAAGCGTGAAGACGTTCCTAATGGTGAGTGTGGACTAAGATGAGCAAAATTTTGCCTTCCAAAGCAACCGTTGGATCTTCTGGTTCCCAAATTCTAGGGTCCACTTGCTCTACGTTGTTTGAACCACTATTCATCCCTGATTGAATCAATATTATTTTGTTAGTGTGACAGTCACATAAAGTGTCATAAAAACCTATTAATTCCAAGTGAAAAAACCAACCATTGATAACCCCTCTTGTTTTAGAACGTGTTAATACTTTTGTTACGACAGACTACGCGGACCCAAACACTGGAGCTTGAGAAGCCAAAGCTGCATATACGAAAGCATTATAATCAGCACAGTCCCATTAATAATGTCATTATACGTAGTGTACCTTGGTTAGACATGTTCTTGCATTTCCGACCCTCGTTATTTTTTAATATCTTCTCTTCTCTTGCCAAGTCTGACAGGTTTGCATATCTCTTCCTCTTTCTCTATCCCTCTTTAGCTCTATTTGAGACACCTCCTTAACACCAACTGTATACATATAGTATACAGATGCAATAAAACCAGGAAAAAACATACATATATAATTTATGCAGCTGTTAAGATAACAAACCTGTGACGGAAGTAGTGTTTATCGCAGCAATCCGAGACGAACCACCAATACTAGTCAACGCAGACCGTATGGTTCTGACCGGAGGTGACTCGAACACGACACCTGCAACAAGGAAAAAAATATGAGTAGAGCCTCAATAGCTTATTTAACGGAATTTATTTCATCTATATTTGCAACACCCGCAACAAACCACAAAATATAAGCATATAGACCCAATAGCCTACTCAAACTAATTTATTTTCTTCACTGAAGAATTTAATAAACATGGTCGTACATTGGCTTTGTAGAGTCATGTTGGTTGCAGGATCGTTGCCATTCTTACGAGGGTAATTTTCTCGGGATTTTGCATTCCTCTCGGCCTTCTGATCCTCTATCATCCTAGAATATCTGTTCCTTGACTTTTGATTCTCTTTCTCCTTCTACATTTCGTCTATTGACACCTCCTTATTAAGTGTAATGTTCACTAATATTAAAGACTCAATAGAACAAATGAAAGCATGCAAGGATTTTTTATTATAATACTTGTTGCTGATAATACAATTTCACCAAATAGCGTGTGATCAGTTACGGATTTGAGTTTGCTTCTAGCTGTTGCTGCATACTCCCTCCGTTCCAAATTATAGGTCGTTTTAACTTTTCTAGATACATAGATATTATTATGCATCTAGACATAGGATATATCTAAGTGCATAACAAAGACTATGAATCTAATAAAGTCAAAACGACCTATAATTTAGGACGGAGGGAGTATGTATCATTGCGACGAAGCCAATCTCCACCGGCATCATCTGGTTCAACACCCTAGGATAAAACTGCACACAAACACATATAATAATGACCATATGCATGACACACTAAAGTTACTGTTCTAGACAAATCTATCTGCACTATAAAGATCCATCGCACGGACAAACTTGAGAGTGGGGTTTGATTTGTTGCGGCAATTACTGATGAAGCATCTGCAAATACACATTGATCTATATAACCTGATGGGTAAGGGGAAAAAATATGAAAAACATTGCATTAGACATTGTACCAGGATTTTGCATAGTCACATCGGTTGCTTGTTTTTCAGCCTTTCTACGATGGTAATTTTCTCTTTTCTTTGCATTGAGCTTCGTTTTCTTCTCTTCTGACATCCTTGCGTACCTTTGCCTTTTGCCGTTTAAGTTCTCTCGGATCAAACTCTTCATAGATAAAATCACGCTCAATTGAAGACAACATTAAAACTTAAATACAGATATAGTGCCAATTACTGAAAAGAAAAATAAAGAAAAATACCATGGTCGTCCCCAGCAACATTTTCAAGGTCGTCCCCAGCAACATTTTCACCTTCCAATGTTATTGGCCCTGACTCCAATCTTTGCCTTTTACGATTTCCACCAGAACGGCAATTGGATTTGTTTGTCACATCTCCAAAAGGGGTATACGATTGTCCATTTAGAAGAAACAAATCACGGCATGCAAATAAATATGCAGCTTGTCAGCAAGGTAATCACGTCCAGGTCCTATCAATTTTTTTTGGATTTTATAACAAACAACATAAGCACATGGAAGAATCATATATTACTTCTATATCTATATCTATATATATATATATACCTAATATAAAGAGAGGATGTTTTCTTTCATCCTTTCAACCGTCGTGGTAATTTTGCGAAAACCCCCCCCT
>NC_028458.1:52052865-52113840 GCF_000263155.2 Setaria italica | reverse complement strand
CCTCCCTATTGCTGATATGAGAGGAATATCGAGCCATCCTGAACTTATCGGGCGCCAATACTACTTTGGGTGGTCGCGATCTCTCGGCTGTAGCCCCCCGTCCGACCGTCCGTTTCGTCGTCCGCCCTGGCCAGCGAGTCCTCACAGCAGGTTTGTTCTCCAAGGTGTTCCTCGTGCCAAGCTAGGTAACTAACTTCTTCCTAGATGAATCTGCCTCGCGATCAGGATGAGGATGCTATTTAACTTCTTTTATTCACTCATATTGATGACTACAATTGTTTATAATTTTGTTTTCTACTTTTTTCCTGGGTGTTGAATCATATATTACTTAATTACATGATACAGGACAAGCATAACCAAGAACGAAAAAACCTCACCTTAGTGAGATGCCGTCCGCTGCACTTTAGGCAGACCTTGGTGATATTAGAACTTGGCAACTGTGTTTAGTGTGCTTGGCATGAACTCCGTTTGATCGTTGTATCCAGGTTCGCCACGCGGTACCAAGGCAAGGTAGTTAGAGATGGGAGACGGACCAAGATCTCCCTGGTTGGGAGGATACACCATTGAAGCTGGGTATGGATTGAAGGGCAACAGAGCTGCAAATACCTGAACAGACCACGTACGGACGACGTCGCTGGGAGTGGCGACGAAGAGGCCTTCCCCGCGCCAAGAGCGCACGATGGAAGATCGTACGAGCAGTCAACAGTCTCGCCGACGCCCTAGCGCGCGGTACGTGGACTGCGGCCTCGCCGGACGATCGTACGAGGCTGCGTAGTCGACACCCTCGCCGACTTCCTTCCCGAGCGGCGAGCGCACGATGGATGATCGTACGAGTAGTCGACAGCCTCGCCGCTGCCCTAGCGCGTGGTACGTGGATGGACTGCGGCCTCGCCGGGCGATCGTACGACGCCGCGCGGTCGACACCCTCGCCGACGCCCTAGCGGCTAGCGCGCGGTACGGTACGCGGCGACGAAGAGGCTTCCCCTGCGAGGCTGCGCGGTCGAGGCCTCCCCCGTGGTCTTCCTCCAGCGACTACACTGTCCTGTTATTGGCGTCTGCATGCAACATACCAGCACGTACGCAAGCAGCCAGAATCAAATTTCATATGTACGTTGCAGCATGCAATTTGGATCGAACTTCACGTACCTTGCATCGCGCGCGGTGGTATTCATCAGCACTGTGAATTGTTGTTCCGGCAACGGCGGTCGTCGTAGTGGTCACGTTGCCGTTCTTGCTCTTACTTGCTTGGTTCCGATCGTCACGTCAATGCCGGCAAAAGATGCCGACGTCGACGTAGTTGAGGGCCTCGCCGCCGTCTAGGGTTACGTCCGAGCGCGCGGCGGACGGACTGCAGCGCCTCGGATCAGGGCTCACCAAGGCGCGGCAAGCGGATGGGTACCGAACCTGGTGGCGCAGTTGTGTTCTACTCGACGTCGTACCGAGGGCAGGCTTGAAGCAAATACAATCAAACGGAAAGAGTTGGCCGTGATCTCCCAATTTTGGCAGGGTGCTTCATTTGCGTGATTGATGATTGACGCATAATTGGTGCCTTGTGATTTGCTTGGATCCCGACATGGTCTATTTGGCAGGATCTTGGTGCTTTACAAATTTGGAAAAAATGCATTATTAAGGCTGATGAGTGCGTGATTGATGATTGATTCATGGTGAAAAATTTGAGGGCGAGATCGTGGTGGGAACTTCGGGCGGGTCGGAGAAAGCCTGGTGTCAAAAAAATTTCGATATTGGCAGAATCATTTTTCTTTGGTTGTTTTTTCCGTCTCTCCCCTTCCTGTCACACCCCTTTGACCTACGCAGTGGGTCCAACGTGAGAGTTATAAGGGAAATTATTTGGGTAAAAAATATTTTCAATTATTGTGGATTCCTATCACACCCCTTTGACCTACACAGTGGGTCCAACGTGAGAGTTATAAGGGAAATTGTTTGGGTGAAAAATATTTTCAATTATTGTGGATCTTTATAGTATAAATTTTTCCATCTCCCCCCTTCCTGTCACACCCCTTTGACCTGCGCAGTGGGTCCAACGTGAGAGGTACAGTGGAAATTGTTTGGGTAAAAAATATTTTTAATTGTTGTGGATTTTTATGATATAGATTTTTTCCGTCTCCCCCCTTCTTGTCACACCCCTTTGACCTGCGCAGTTGGTTCAATGTGAGAGGTATAGGGGAAATTATTTGGGTAAAATATATTTTCAATTGTTGTGGATCTTCACAGTATAGATACCCCTCCGGTCGGTAATATAGTTTTGAACTAGAAGCAAGATAATTGGCGGGTCTGCAACGTCATCTATTACGGACCGGAGGTAGTAACTTATTTGATGAATTATGGTCCATCAACTTTTTATTTCAAAATGTGTATCTATGCTGCTGGCATTTTTCATGCCAATGGTACAGCTCCTGCTATGCCAATTGCCAGCTACACCGATGGCAACCCTTCTGGCACTCAAATTGTCCGCGTTACACGTGGGTCCCAGGCCAATCCCTCCTATCTCAATGCAACGTGGGAACTCTGGACATGGTGGATGGTGCTATGTGATCACAGCAATTTTGTTTGAAAACTCGATGAAATCAACAAAAGAGGGAAAGCCCAATACTAGTGGACAGCCCAACCCAATACTACTAGTGGACGGCCCAACAAGGACCATCCACGAGCCAATCCTACGGTCACGGCAGCCGTTTCGAGTATGTGGATGGATAAAGTGGAGACCTAGGTTCTCCTAGGGTTTGGCGACTTCGGCGGCAATCGCTGCCGATAAAGGTTCTGGTCTCTATCCCTGCACCACGTCTCCTGCTTGTCTTCCTGTTCTGGCTGAACAAGGCGCTGACCGGCTCAGCTACCCAACCTTAGTAGGACAGCATTTCTCGGAGCTCATGGGTGTGTGCGGATTGGTTTTCTTCCCCAGGCTCAAGCTGTTTGCGATGGCGGCAGCATCAAGGGCCAAGTGGGGTGCTTTTATTGTGAATGAACTCCTCCAGTGAGGAGCACCTCCACTCCAAATGAGTAGCCTCAGTCGGAATTATCTCGGACTCAGCAACGCCGTGACAATTAAGGAACTTATGTGGAACTGAAGTTAGCTCAATAGCGTTGAGGATTTTGAGAGGGGAGGAGGACGCTACATCAATAAATGATACTTTTATTCTTCTAATCCCTAAGGTGGCAGATCCAGAGGAGTTGGGCCAGTTTAGGCCTATAAGCCTTTGTAACGTTCTGTATTAGATCGCCTCGAAAGTTGTTACAAACAGGCTGAAGTAAATGTTGCCTGAGGTTATATCAAAAGAGCAGTCATCATTTATACCTGGGCGTCTCATTATAGACAACATAATCTTGGCATATGAAGGTCTGCATTTTATGAAGCGGAAAAGGCCTCGTCAATTGAGATGTTGTGCTCTGAAGTTGGACATGAGGAAAGCTTATGACCGAGTTGAGTGGGACTATCTGCGAGTGATCATGCTCCGATTAGGCTTCCACCAATGTTGGGTTGAGACAGTTATGCACCTAGTAACTACTGTCTTTTTCAGTTCTTTTTAACAGTGATAGACTTAAAATTTTAAACCATCGAGGGGTATCCAACAAGGAGATCCTATCTCTCCCTACCTGTTTTTGTTAGCTGCAGAGGGCCTTTCGTGCCTGCTAAAAGCTAGGAATCAGTCGTCCGTACTCAATGGGATTAAAGTGGCGCCATCAGCTTCGATGGTGTCTCACTTACTCTTCGCAGATGACAGTCTGCTATTTTTCAGAGCTAATAGGAAAAGTGCAAAGGAGATCAAGGAGGTACTTAACATTTATTATCAAACTTCTAGACAGAGGATTAATATGGACAAGTTCTCAATTCATTTTGCGAAGGGCTGCAGATAGTCTCTTTGTGAGGTGATTAAGGGAGTACTTGATGTCCACAATGAATCTCTGAGTGAAAAAATACTTGGGCATGCCAACAGACATGGGTGTTTCCACTAACAGGGCTTTCAAATGCATTAAAGATCATGTGTGGAAAAAGGTCCAGGGCTGGCTGGAGCAGTGCTTGTCGTCGGGTGGTAAGGAAGTAGTGATTAATCAGTTGCGCAGGCTATACCTACTTATTCAATGTGATGCTTTAAGCTCCCTAGAGATTTATACCAGCACATCAATGGTTTATTGAGGAACTTCTGATAGGGTAGCAAGAATGGAAAAAGGAGAATGTGTTGGGTCGTTTGGGATGAGATGATCAAACCAAAGTGCATGGGTGGCCTGGACTTCAGGGATATTGAGCTATTTAATCTTGCGTTACTAGTGAAACAGGCATGGCACATCCTCATGAACGAGAGCTCGTTAAGTGTGTGAATTTTAAAAGCAGTTTACTTTCCAACTGTGAGTTTTTTATATGCTAATCTAGGATCTTCTCCCTCTCGGATATGGCAATCCATACTTGATGGCAAGGAAGTTCTGGAGCGGGGATTAATTAGGAGGATCGGAACCGGAGAATCAACACATATATGAAATATAAATTGGATTCCGGGAGCAAATTATCTTCGTCCCATTAGGATGGACTTGACAGATCTGTTGCAGATGGTTAGCAAGCTGATAGATCACACAACGACCTCATGGGATGTCCAAAAGCTTCATGTTATTTTCTGTCCACCTGATGTTGACGCGATTCTGAATATACCCCTCTGCACTCAGAAACATGGGGATTTCTGGGCATGGCACCATGAAAAGAGGGGTATTTTCTCTGTTTGTTCAGTTTAGAGGATGTTGGTTGTAAACAAAGAACGAGCTGCAACGTATCTAGAGAATATTGCTGGGAGATCAAATTTAAGGTCTGAGAAAAAATGAATGGAAGTTGCTATGGCAGGTTTAGGTACCATCAAAGATACATGTGTTCTTGTGGAGGCTTGCTCATCACTCCTTGCCGTCAGGTGATGTACTGCACCATAGAAACATGGCTACTCGAAGCACCTGTTCGATCTATGGTATGCCTGATTCTTGGAAGCACTCATTGATAGAGTGCAATATGGCAAAATGCGTGTAGGCTCTAGAACGCGAGGAAATCAAATAGCTGATGAGTGAAACTTAGGGTGTGTTTAATTGGGCTGTGACTTTTGACAAGCTTATGTGAGATGTGGGCTGTAGAAAAGCAGCTGTGAGAAAGCAGTTGTGGGAAAAGCAGAAGGCCGTTTGGTTAGAGCAGCTGTGAAACTGTAGGCTGTGTAAGAAATACCTGTAGTGCCCCTAAAGGCCTGAGGGTCTGTTTATATGCAAATTGCTCGTACCAAAATAATATGTTCACTAATTCGCATGTAAATGACTATTTTAGAAAGGAAAAAAATAAATTTTCTATATTTTTCATCCATCAAAGTGATTGGTCCACATGAATAGAACAATATCCATCAAAAGGTTTATACATTGATGCCATCCCTCACCAACATGACGAAGCCCGATTCCAAATTCCGGATTACTTTCACACTGCAACAAGCAGTCCGTTCAACACATACAACAACATTAATTTTGATCAATTTGTGAGTGCATGTCCTCACAACACATAGTTCAAATTAAAGACACTCGACTGATCAAGAATTAACACAATCAACAAGTACGGTCCCATACAGGTCCCCGCGGCAGCCTCTCGTAGGCGACGTTGCTGAATGACGTGGCCACGACGACGATGGGCCTCGCGACGATGAGTGCGCCGGCCACGCTGCCGCCAACGATGGCTAGGAACGCGGCGAGGCTGGTGGCGTTCGACGGTGCCGGTGGCAGGAGGAAGGATCCCGCAAGGGAGAGTATCTTGAACCTGCCGTGGAACGTGGCGATCGCCGTTGAGGCCGGGCTGGTCTAGGATGACTGCGGCCGGCGCAGCGTGACGTTGGTGATCCAGCCGCCGAGAACATGGGGCTCCATCCACCGGGCTCCTGGTGGCCTCGCCGATTCGGCAGCGGGACAGCCACGCCGGCTGCCACCAGTCGGCCCCGCCTGTGCTGCTCAGGGACAAGCGACGGGCCGCCAGCACGGAGAGCGTCGTCCACATGCTCCGCTCGGCGCTCGGCCCCGCCGAGGCCCTGGAGCTCTTCACGGTGGCGGCGCGGCAACCCACGGTGGTCCACACCACGGAGTCCTGCAACTACATGCTAGAGCTGATGCGCGGGGTGCGGCCGTCGGGTGGTGAGTGGCGGGGCTCCGGGGGCACGGCCGGTGGATCGGCGGTCGGGAGGAGGCGCACGGTTGGCTTTGCGAGAGGAGGCGGACGGTTTCTGCGGGAGGAGGCGGAGAAGAAATAGAATGGGGAGGAACGAACCGCTACGTTCATAACCAGTGGCAGGTGGGTACTTTTTTCTCCAAAAGCTCTTGGAAGCAGGGGGAAGGTGCTTTTGATTTTGTATTAGAGCAAAAGCAGCTTTTGGCCTAAAGCACATTTGGCTTTTAAGTCCTTTGGTTGATTTTTGGCTTTTGCAAAAGTAAAAGTAGGTTGAAAAGCCCAATCAAACACACCCTGAGTCTAGGGGATGGTTAGTGGCTATTATCAGCTCACTAAAGCTTGAGGTTCTGACGAGGATGGTGGTCACTCTTTGGGCGATTTGGTATGCTCGCAGGAAGACGATCCACGAGATCTCTTTTCAGAGTACTTTATCTACTCACTGTTTTGTGAATAATTTTATAATTGATCTGGAGATGATCAAGACAGTGTAGGCGGCATCGGTAAGACATACCCAAGGTGTCCCACCTCGGCGGATCCCTCCACCACCGGGCCTTGTTAAAAATTAATATCGATGCAGTCACTTCGAAGAATTCAAGCAAGGCAGTGGCGACTGCCATTGCTAGGGACGCTGTAGAAAACTTTCTGGGAGTGTCTGCGCTGGTAATTCGTGGACTTTTAGATGCAAAGATTGTCGAGGCTATTGCGTGCAGGGAAGGCCTGGTGTTAGCGAGTGACCTCATGGTTCAACACTTCAGGCTAGTCTCGGACAATATTAATGTAATCAGAGGAATTAAGGAGGGAGAAATAACCGTTGATGGCTACATCATTAAAGAGATAAAGGCTATAACAACGTAGTTTGGTACTGCTGATTTTTTCCATGAAAACAGACGCCACAACGTGAATACTCGTAAGGCTGTTAAATCCGCCTGTTCATAAAAATAAATTATGCCCTAGGCCCCGCCCCCCCCCCCCCCCGCGGCATCTTGGAGACGGCGGCGAGAAGAGGGGAAGGAGCGAGGACTGAAGCATGGCCGCCTCTTCGGCTCTCAGGGTACTCTTGCGCGCACGCGCAGCGCTGAAACCTCACCTTTTTTTTTTCCTCTTCATATTTCCTCTCTAACCTGCGGTTTACACTGGCGTCGGAACGATGCAGCTAATCCTGGGCTCCTCGTCGGCGTCGCGCCGCCAGATTCTGTCCGAGATGGGATACAAGTTCACACTTCTTGTTGGATATCTTTGCCCTCTTTGGTTGACATGTTATGCTTCAGTAGATTCTTCCCCTACGGTTCAGTACTTCAGTTCATTTATTTTCCTTTTCTTGTTTGCCTTCTCCGGGGGCTACAGAGTGCGGATATCGACGAGAAGGAGATCAGAAAGGAGAAGCCAGAGGAACTGGTGGTCGCCTTGGCTCATGCGAAAGTAATTCTTGCTCTATTCTGTTCTAGAACTTGATTCTGCTGCCCTTCTATTTTTCTTTGTGGCTGCTTTTCAGGATTAAGTCCTTGTTTGGATACATAGTAATCCCCTTCAATCCATACGTGTTGGGAGGGACTGGGGGTGGAAATTTAGTTCATTTTCCATTCGAATCCAGATGGATTGGGAGGGAATGGGTTTATCCAGACAAGGGGATGGGAGATGGGACCGTGGGAGTGGAGCTAGCGCGGCAGCTAAATATGTTTTGGGTTTAATAGTTTTTAGTATTTATGATTAGATGAAATATCAAAGTGCCTAGCATATGGACGAATTCCAGCTTTTTTGTCAAAACAACAAGGGTCTTTTATTTGGTTGTGACTAGTTCTGAGTTCTGACTTCTGACTTCTGACTCACATTTGTCTTTTAGTTACTTCAACTGTAGGTAATGGTTGATTAAGTCAGTTGCAATTTGATTACCATTGGTTTACTTAGTATATTTTGTCAATATCGTAGGCGGATGCTATTCTTGAGAAGATGAAGAACAATGGGATGATGAAAGAGATTGTTGATTCTCAAGAGACTACTTTGATGATCACCGCTGACCAAGTATGCTGCTTACACCTCATTGAGCACACTGCACACTCTGCTTGATAATCTTTCATGAGCTATGATGATTGGAGTTACATCATTTATGTGAATATAGGAGTCGATTTCCACACTGTAGTTATCGACAATCAAAGTGACTGGATGCATCCCAACTCTGTCATTCTTGCTGCATTTGAGCTACATGAAATCGTGAATACACCACCATTATATTTACACAGTAGCCTTAGCAATTTTTTAGGTTCAGCTGCTTCTGGAAACATGGCTCAACTTGTGTGTTTGATTCTTGAGTCGATATTTACTCTGCCACTTTTGTTAGGATGCCTGTGAAGTTAAAACATAAAAGGACATTAACACCGACCATCAGCTAATGTTTATTGTTTGTAAACATTCGCATGGATGATAGAAGAAAAGGGATGGTTATTGAAATCTAGGCTGAACAGTCTTCAAATTTCTGGTGATCAAAATCAAGAGGCATAAAAGGGTGGCTGGATGATAGAAGAATAATCACCCTCTTGTTTGCGCTTTCCCTGTGTATTCATATAGGGCATTGTTAGTATCTATCAATTTATGGAAATCAAAGTTTTGCTCAGATTGTACTGGACAGACACAAACTATCAAAATAGCGATTTTTAGGAATACGACTTTAGAAATTAGTAAATTGATCGTCATCAACATTCAAGTTGACTAGTTGAGAATTTTTATAGTTTGCCACGTGCTTGCGCATGTTATTACTGTTTAATACAACCATTAGTGTTTGTTTGGTTTTTAACTCTTCTTCCGACATTATGCTTTATGGAGGTTGTGGTTCATGATGGAGTGATTAGAGAAAAACCTAGTACTCCAGAAGAGGCACGGAAATTCATCAAGGGTTTGTGTTATTTTGTAGAACTCAAATTATTTTAGATGCTCTGTTGTACTTGTCCTTGCCCTGTGGTGATTTGTAAACGAATTTTGCTTTCAGGGTACTCTGAAAGCCATGCTGCAACGATTGGATCTGTGCTTGTTACAAATGTGAAGACTGGAGCTAGAAGGGAAGGATGGGATAAAGCAGAAGTACTATCTAAGTTTCCCTGATGTTTTTCTTCTAGGAATAAGTACCATACTGTCCTTATGCTTAGATATTAGGTTTACACCCTCAACTTGTTTTCTTAGCACATGTTTCAGTTTCTGTTTAATTACTGTTTATTTGTTTAATGTGATTTTTTGTAATGTCTTTTTAGCTTCCTGCCCAAATCAACCTTATCCTCAACTTCAGTTTCAAGTAAATTTGAAATTTGTGAACTAGTAACAGATTACTTTTAACTTAACCCTTCCTAACCTAAATTGAGCATTGAACTTATAGGCCCTTTTGCTCTGTGGTAAGTTGAGAGCTGAACATGAATTCTGCAATAAAATTTAGATGATGTTTGCTCTATCACAAAGTTGAGGGGTGAAGTCGAGGCTGAACATGAAGTTCAAAGAGTAGCTCTCTAACTTTGTATTTAGAAAGTTAATTTACTGTATTTGGTTTGGTTGATGATGTTAATCTTCTAGACCCTAATAAGATAATAGGTTTGGCATTATATCGCTCTTGGTTCTGAGGTATAAGTGTATAACTAATCTTTTGGTACAGTTATAAATCCTAATGATCGTGTATATTCCAGTACAATTGAATCATAGGTTTTCAATTGCTTTTGAGTTCTATTCTGCGATGCACCTGTTAACATTTCCACTGTATATGTTGATGATCAGGTTTATTTCCACAAAATTCCTGATGAAGTTGTGGAGAGTTTGGTAAGTCTGCACTCTGCAACAGTTAGCCCAGTATTCTGGTTTTGTTTGCTCTGCGACAATTGATCAGCTTTGTCATTGTTAAATATACCTCTTCCTTTGAGTAAAAATGTGATGGAATCTCATTGGCACACAGTTTACACTGAAAATTTGTTGGTTCTTCTTTCCACCGTAGTTTCTCTGGCATGAGACTCATCAAATAAAATTTTCACTTTTCTATGTTTCAGATTGAGGAGGGCAATGTCTTCTATGTTGCTGGTGGTCTCCTAGTAGAGCATCCCCTAACTTCACCTCTCGTGGAAGCCATTGTGAGTTGCTCATGTTCTGATTCCTGGTTAAATACTGATAGTCATTTCAGAGGGATTGCATCGCACCTGATGATCGGAACTATGTGCAGGTTGGTACAATTGATAGTGTAATGGGGCTACCGAAAGCACTCACGGAGAAGCTGATCAAGGAATCCCTTTCGGAGCCATAGCTAGAAACCTCTGGACTGAACTGACCGGAGATACATAAATCGTATTGGTGGCGCTGGCAAAATCTGTTTGGCAAACATCGTAGTGTGAGAATCATGTACTATTCATCTTATTTTTCGAACAAAAAACCATGTGATCATCTCACCATGAATGGAATTTATCCTTGGCTCCCATGACCATACATTCTGTTTTCTGAATCATAATACCCATGACCACGACCATAGGAATTCCTAATGTCTGGCAAATTACTTAATTTGGTCCATGAATTCGTGCAAGGTCGAGAAGCTCTCTGCCTCTGTGCGCTTCAAATCTGTCTGCTTTGGTTCGTTATCGTCAAATGCTTCCAAGCCTACCGTGCATTCATCTGGTCGATCGATTTTGTTTGGGATCCCATTTTGTTTCCGAAGAAATCGCTGATGTCACGGCAACACCCCACATGCTGCTCAGACGGCGCGTCGGACGGGGGTCGCCGCCGGTGGCCGCGGGGGGAAGCCATGGACGTTAGGATTCGGTTCACCGCTCCGCGCACGAGCGTGTTGACAATGACAAGCGGGCTCCACGATTTGACAGGTCCGTGCGGGCCCAAGACGTCAGCGAAACAGTTCGCAGGCCAGAGTGTGAAGTCCATTGCTGTTGACGCCGTGGCGCTGCGGCCCTCGGCGCCGGTGGAGATCGACTCGTCGACCGGGCATCGCGACCTCCTTTGCCGGCCTTGTGGATATCCTCCATCCTACCCAGTCCGGCGGCGCCGCACAGGTCGTCTCCATCCTCTTCCTGTGTCGGGTCCCGCCGCGCGGAGAGCGCAGCTCCGTTGTCCAGTCCGGCGCGGCGGCGGCGCACTTCAAGGCGAGAATGCCTCAAGTTGAAATCCAGTGGGTCGGAGCTCGGGCGGACGCTACGGCAGGAAATAGCGCTCGTGGGGTCGACATTGATGGCTCCGCGCCACAGCTGGATGGTCGGGATTTGGGAACGGCGGCGGCCGCCGGCATCCGAGTCGCCGGCCTGAACATTTTACAGAAACCCCCCTAACTTGGATCGCGATTATTAATCGCGCTCCAGTTTTTACCGAAACCTCCCTCATTTTGGATCGTGACTATTAATCGCGATCCAGTTTTTTACATAAACCCCCTGATTTCGATCGCGATTCGCGATCCAATATTTTTCCCAAACACCCCTAAATTCTTAGAAATTTTAACAAATAAGCCCTCCACCTCCAGAATCCAGATAGGCGCAGCCCATTCCCCTCCCCCGCCACACTTTTCCCCCCGTCTCGTTGCTACTTGCGAGGCAGAGGCCGCAGGTCCACGGGACAAACCCCAGCCGCGGCCTAATCTTCTCCGCCCCAATCAGTCCGCTCATTACCGCGCGGCGAGCCGGCGACCACTGGGGAGGGCAGCGGTCTGATGCGATGATGCGTCCGGCTAGAGGTGCGTCGATCTCGCTCTGTGGAGAGGGGCTTTGCGTTCGGGGGCGGGGGTAGTTGAGGGCATCCAAGGAACATCAGTGGGTGCGGGCCGACGCCGACGGCGCGTCGATTCTGCGAAGAGCAAAATCGAATCCTACGAAGCACAGGCCAACACAACACGACCAGCAATGAAGCTTTGATCACGGCTATGAGACCTCCGTTTGTTTGTGGTTTCCACTAATTTGTGCTGATGCAACACCTTAGTTGTATTGGCTAATGGCTAGTGTGCTAGATTGATTAGCGTTAGAATTTTTTTTTGGATCTACTGCTGCAGTGGTGGCAGTACAGAGTTGATTTTTGAATCTGTGACCTGATCGATGAACCTGTAGACCTAGTTATGGTACTGACATGGGAGCGCTATTCATGACCTTTGGATGCGCTACAATGCTTTAAATGTGAGTAGTGGCAGTGCATTTGTGTGTTAAGTAGCTAGTATAGTTGTGTTAGATGTATCTGTAATCTGTACAACATGCTAAACAATTGTATCAAGTAAACCTGTGCTGGCTTCCCTGTGTCACCTGTTTTCCCCCTGCTAACCACCATCCTTGTGGCATTGAATGAGTATAACGTGGTATATGGATGTTCATGTTTGTGGACCATGTGGATATAAACTAGTAGGACGAATTAGTGACTCACAGCGCTTCTCAGTTTCTCTTCATTATCCCCAATACTGCAAAATTTGGAGCTGAACACAAATAATGGATGGTAGAGATCCTTTTCCTTTTTGCCATAATCGTCAGCATACTGTGTGGTTGTGTGGTCTGAGCTCACTCAGCTGCAAGTTCAGAATTCATAATACTATACAAGATGGGCATACCACTCCAATCTTCGGGCTCAAATTTGGTGGGTGAAGCCCTTTACTTGATTGATCTCTGTGCACGTGCAGGACCCCTTCAAATTCGTTTGTTGTTTTTAGGCTCTGCCTAACTAACATATCACAGACTAACAAACCCCTTAGACTTCCTTTAGATAGCAAGAGGTGACATACTAATAATAATATAATACTTGGAGTTCCTATATCTGATAATGCTTGGAGTTCCTATATCTGACTGACTAGGACTCCTACACATCTAATCTGGCAGGGGTCATGCGTGTATGGTTTCTGATGTCCCTGTCTTGGCTTCATGATAGAGCAGATCTTGGTGTGTTTTTTAATCTTCAAAACTGGACTTTTACAGGATACATATTGAACTACTGTAATGATATGAAGTATCCATCCCAATGACATCCTGTGTGGACTCTGGAAGGCAACGATCCTTTCCAAGCAAGAAAGCAGACATATACAAGAGAGGTAAGGCGATGTTTCTTATTTCTTCCTTTCTTTTTCATCAATTTGGTGGATGGTTCAGTGCGCTTCTTGATTTCACAGTTCTGTCCATTATTAATCAAAAGTTTCTTTGTGAGACTTTAGGAGCCTAAAAGGTGTTAATCTGCTACTAGCTACATAGAATAGTACTCATAGGAAATGCTACCACTATCGAAATCTTTGCTGATAGAGTAACATTATTAAGGACCAGAACCTGTCAATATCCATAGCAAAACAACCAGTGAGATGATTGTTTCATGCTTTGGTTCCACTCAACATAAAGCTACCAGTTACTGCAACGCAAGGCCCTGTGGTTGTATCAATTGAAAGGCTAACAGAGTTGTACAAGAAAAGTTAAAATTTTCTCATACATAAAAAAACTAAAATTTCATTTTTCCTATTCAAGCTTGCAGTGCTGTTGCCTGCTCCCAGCCATTTCTAATTGAGCAATTATCCACTGCGAGTTCCCTTTAAGCTGCTTTCACTTTGAAGCTGATGTCTATGTCTTCCATCTCTCCTCTTATATTCTATTATCTTAGTTTTTTTTTTAAAAAAAACTTTGCTATGTCCACCCAGCGACTTAGTTTTGCTTCTGCCACATTAAAATTAATAAAAATTCATTTCAGAATTTGCTAAAGAAATATCTGGCTTAGTTTGGATTCATTTTGTTAGCTATCTTGCAAGAAGCCTATGCTAGAAAACATAATGATCCTTACTTTGAATAACTTAACTCTGTTATAGATTATGAGCTGTGTGGTTGTTGCTAAGCCGACCACTGTGATTATTGCTAGAAATGTTAGCTTAGCTGAGCTGTAAGTGCATCAACTTGATTTAAAATTTGACTAGCTGCTGCTAGCTAGTTGAAAGTAGCAGGGAGATGATTTGAAATGTCTGAAAAAAAATTATGTTCTTTCTGCTTGCCTTTTAACCTATCTATTTTGACACCAGAAATGTACTCCTCACCTTTTATTTATTGTATGTTTGGAGGTCCCTCAAGACAATTCACAAGTTCCATCCAGATCATTTTACCATGTCTTCAAGTTTGACCGATGATTAAGGCACATTTTGTTAGAGAACTTTGCAAGTTTTGACTAACAATTAGTTAACTATGTGTGTGGTTAGTGTTCAAAAGTTGCATCAATAGATTTGTATTCAAAATATTCTGTAAAAATTGACAATATGTTGTAAGAGAAATTGAAGGTCAAATTTGAAGTTTGAAGACCTTCTAATACTGAATACGCCTTAGATTGAGGGCAGAGGGAGAAGCTTGTAATATGCTCAACTATTGTGCAAATTTGATCATAGTTGTCTTTAGCATGCCTAATGCTCCTTCTTTTGGACATATTTGTATTTTGTACCATTGCTCTCTTCTTCAAACATAGTTGTACGAAATCTATTAATGTATTAGTTTGATGGTTTCTGTTGGGATCTAGCATGTTAATGATTGGGACGTGCTGCTACATTCTTGACTAATTAACAATCAATCTTGAGCTACCTATCCCTTGCCCTGATGGATCGCTTTTGTGTTTCAACAAATATAGATGCTTGCAAAATAATTTATCTTGTTTTTTACTGTGACTGATTTCTTCATCAGTTCAATTCTCATATTTGGGATATGAGTACCAGAGGATGTAATCTTATTTCTCGTATCATGTTTCATTAACTTCTTAGCAAATTGTTAATCTGACCGATGGAGGAACAGCCAGAATGCCAGATGTTCTGTCTGCCTCTTTGAGTTGTACTGTGATCAATTATATGACTCTAGTGATTTTGTCAGCCTTTTCTGCAGCAGCAGATTTGCAGCTTTTTCATTGTGCTTGGTGGCAATTATCAGGTTCACCAACTCCTATGGTGCTAGGATGGGGTCAAAGTGCTGAAAGATCATATTAATGTTTCTGCTACTCCTTGCAATTTGCATGCTGCTGTTTTGGTGCTGCTATTCAGTGTAAGTAATTTAAGTGTTTAGTCAGTTGGTAAATGCACTGTGGTTCATCTTTGCTACATGTCCTTTGCATGCCTTGTTAGCTACATACTTTTGCTCTGTCCTTTGTGGTACTTGGCATAAAGAGTTCCCTGTGATTGCTTTTTATGCTTGTCGCGAAAAATGAAACTGATAATTGATGCTTTGTTCTTGCTGAGATGTTTGCGGGGCCTTCCATGTAAATATTTGTGGAGGCATTGTTATTGATGTTTCTCTTTAACTTGCATATAGTTTCAATCTTCGGATGCATGTGCTTCAGTCCATTATTGATGTCTGAAATGTGTCCTTGGATGACATCAAAAGGAGATATTCTTGGAAGTAGAAAGAGGATGTTTCTTGAAGGTACATTTCTCATAACACTTTAACTTGCACTTCAGCATAAACTTGTATATATCTGGACTTGTTGAAGCTGAACCGCGCTTTGTGGACTTCAAGGTCATCTTCTGATTTCATTATATGGAATAAAAGAAATCACTGTTTCCAATGTATTCTCCAGGATTCACTTTGGTGTGGTTTGCTGATGATTGTTCTTGCTGTTGATGTTTGGATGAATTGCTCAAGTGGCTGACAGCCGGGATGAGGATATGGCAAAATGCTGATCGTCGTTGCCGATAGAGACAGGTGCCTCTTCTCTTTCGTGGACTTCAATTTTTGGCATTTTCCTTTTAAATGCACATCCATCATTATCCGGAATAAATTCCTGCATTAGGAGCCAGCATAAGGTTCTGAACACACCTGATTGCTTTCAATGCCATACCACAGTGAATTAAATGTTCTCGAAATTTTGGCAAAGCCAATACCCTTGTGCCATTTTTATTTACTAGGCATATCGTGTTTGATACACAGTTACTGCTACTATACAGGCTAATCACAATAAAATTTGACAAAAAAAAATCTGCTGGAAGTATCTCTCACAGAGAAAGAAGGTTTAACCTGCATGACATCTCTTTGCTGTTGATTCATGGTATTGGCAAAAGACTCTTGAAATTTTGAAGAAAGGAAAAAGAGGGACTGGGCAGGAAGCAAATGTGATGGTTTCTGAACCAACTGTAGTTGATTGCATTTTCTTTACATATAATTGATAAAAACATGTAGCCTTGACTGATAGAAGGGAAAGGAGGTGAGCCCCTGTGTGCCCATCAGCACAAAATGCCAGCTATATGATCAAATAGGTGAACGGTGGTCACATGTAGCCAGATTTTAGGAGCACCAGGTCCAGCTGGTTGTGGGGCGCATCAGTGAGAGGAGCGTGACACACATATACCCACAGCAGGCAAAGTTGCCACATTAGTCCCGGCAGATGCATTCGCCATTGGAACATATTCTGTTCACGCCTTGCCTTTTTAAGGAGTTCTTGATTCTACAAGATATTTACAAATTGATTGAATTCTCATTTATACCCGCATTAACCTGTTTCTGATACTTGATGTTTTCGCATTGTAGTCCATTCACCACCCCTTCTCTTTTCCAGCAAGGAAATATTCATGAGCTGTATTACTGGTTACCACTTACCACGTGTTATCTAATTGGTCAATGCTGCATCAGGAATAGCAAAGTGAACAGTTGATCTCGTTTCTGACTTCTGATTGCAAGGGTTAGGCGGTGCGAGTGGGTGCTGCACGGAGGTCCAACAAGGAGGAATTCTTCTCTTGGAGTGGGGGTTAAAGTGGCTTATCTTAATTTGCATCTGATCCTCTCTCGGACCTGCGATAAGAAGATTCAAAGGATGACACCCCATCGATAATGTTCCTGTTTCGCCGCTTTATCCATGAAAAAAGCAATGCTTCCTATCTACCACCCAAGAAAGCCTTTGCAATTGAATTTCCAACATGGAAGAGTCTCTCATGTCATGTGGGGCTGGTAAATAATTTGGTTTGGTTCTGGTCTGTTTTCGGCTAGACACACTGATGCCATAATCGAAATATCACATGAAGGCTGGCAGGCGCTTGATCTGAATAAAGTCCATGGTTCAATCTGTGGCCCTGGGACAGCGAGCTGTTCTTAAGAAAAGAGTGAAAAATTGACTGTTTGCATGCATATATCGTTGGTAAAGCCTGCTTTGTCGTGACTTGTGAGCTTGCAAACAGTAAAATGATTGTGCATGTGTTGGACCATGATTTTTATAAGATGGCATGAATATGAAATCATTTGCTTGCAGAAATGGACCAACATACGGTTTGAGGGTGGGCCATGCGCGTTCGTTTGTCTTTGTAAGCATGGTCCTGAGGTTTAATTTTTGTCTTGAAACGTGTCATTGCGATGGGCCATGCACTCCCGGAGGCTCAATTGCAAGGGCCTCTCCAATGCGCGCTCCTTGGCCGGTCCTATAGGCGCTGGACCCGGTCCATGCACTGCAAGGTCGGTCCTATCCGAGAGAAATTGAGGACCGGCTCCCAGGAGCGAGCTCCATGGAATAAAAAATTCCATCCTCTTCCCGACTTAGAGGCTGTTTGGACGCGAGGTACTAATCGGATGTTTGGACGCTAATTAGGAGAACTAAATATGAGCTAATTATATAATGATTCGTCTTGACTTAGGGGCTGTTTGGACGCGAGGTACTAATCGGATGTTCGGACGCTAATTAGGAGAACTAAATATGAGCTAATTATAAAACTAACTGCAGAACTCCTATAATAATTCGCAAGACGAATCTATTAAGCCTAATTAATCCATGATTAGCAAATAGTTACTGTAGCACCGTATTATCAAATTATGAACTAATTAGGCTTAATAGATTCGTCTCAGAATTAGACTCCATCTGTGTAATTAATTTTGTAATTAAACTATATTTAATACTTCTAATTAGTAGCCAAACATCCGATGTGACAGGTACCATGAGCCTGTATCCAAACTGAGCGTATCCAAACAGAGCCTTAACTTTCTCTCCCCTACTGTTGCTGCTCCCACCGCCTAGACGAAGCCGCCGCGTCTGCGAGCTACACCGTCGAGCAGGTCCCCAAAACCTTCAAGCTCTATGGCGGCGACTTCCGGCGCCACTCCGGGCTTGCCCACGCCGCCGAGAGGCAGGGGAAGCGGTGGCTCAGGAGAAGAACGGTGGGCGGGGCATCGGGCGGCTTGACCTCGCATTCTTGCACATGGTGTCCCAGTACACGGGTCTCTCATCCGGCTGCGCCCGCACGCTCAGATGTGTCGCCGGAGTATGAAGGTCGGGGGGCCTCGCTAGCGGAGGACGGAGACGCGGCATCACCTGTACGATTTCGACCTCCGATCGCAGCTACCAGCATCTAAGAACGAAGGAGCTTCTTCGCTGGAGGCAATCTTCTCCAAATCTGGCACCATTGCCTTCAGATCCAGATGCTAGGAGTTTGATTTGTGGCTTTCTGGGAGCAGGAAGGTGGGATCTGAAGCGGATCAGGAGGGGGCAGGCATGAAGATGGTGACGACGGCGGCAGGCAGCGGCGTGCGTGCTTCGGGTTCCTTGCGGTTGAGAGAAGGGCGGTTGGGGAAGAATTGATTTTTTTATTGAGAAGTGGGCCACCTTCAATTATGGAATCTGGTCTAAACATTGTGGGACTTTTTACAAAATCAGTCCGGTCCTAGAAGCGGGGTTGCTCCTATGCATTGGAGATGCCACAAAGATGTGAGATTGGGCACGGTATGTTGAGGTCCTCTTTCGATTGATACACAGCATAGAGAACATGGACTGTAAAACAGGCCAGGTCGATTGGGATGGTTACTGCATGTCTCTTCATCATATATCGGCAATAATCTTCGATAATATCTTCGACATTTGGGACGAGACAACCAAGAAAATCGGATCTCAACTTTCCTGATTGTTCGCTTCTGATTTTTTTGCAGCGTTTATGCTGCAGCTGCACGCCCAAAACAGCCAAGCTGCTGGAGCTGCAGGCTAGCCGAACGGCTGCTCATATCCGTGTACTCGTAAGTTTTGGTTTCTGGCTGTAATTGTACTGCTCATATCCATGTACTCGTAAATTTTGATTTCTAGCTGTAACTGTACTGCTCGCTGGCTGCGGCTGTTTTTTTTGACCGCTGCATCCCTACCGAACGCACATGTTGCCTCGTTGCCTGCAAGTGGTTTTGATTTTTTCCCCCCGACCTGTACGAGCGTACCACGCCTACCGTACGTGGTCACCATTGATGCTCTTTTCCAATCCCACCACGCATGCATGCTACGGAGTGTACATGTTACAGTGGTCAGTGGTGCAAGCTGTACTTTTAAAAAAACAGTGGTGCAAGCTCCTCTCTTTCGAGAAAGTACCATCACCATTCCCCATTAGACGACGGTGTAGTAGCGTGGTACCCTGGTCCGGCCGGTTCCCGATCGGCAGCCAACGTGTCGCCGGCCTAACAACGCCCGGTGGAGAAAAGTTGTTCTCGTGTCGGTATGGAACCAGCAAGCCAGGCAGCCTCGCGTCCCATCCCCTCTTGCCCTGTGTAACGTGTCTAGCACTAGTAGCAGGAGGTGGTAACAGTAACATGAATGCCAACGCGTAGCAGCACGCCGCATGCGCGCGTCTCCCTCCCTCTCTCCTAGCTGGAGGGCGAGAGGGTACGCCACTGTTATAGATGTCCACGCAATCCGTGGCCCGTCTGCCCGACACGGAGTCTGATTTTTTGACCCGGCTCCAGCCTGGCCCGGCACCGAGGGCTTCGGGCCCGAACTGGCCCGGCTCGATAGCTCATGCCGAGCATAGGCCGCCACCCCGGCACGATGGGCGGCTCGGCTCGGCACGGTGATAAGGAGCCAGTCTGTTAAGACCCGTATAAATACCAACAGTCCAACATCAACCGGCCAACCCTAACCATATCTCCTTTACCCCACTGCCACCCTTTCTTTCCCGGTTCCCATTCGCCATCTCCTTGTGACCCCGTCGCCTCCCCTCCTCCCCTCTGCCTGTGGCCTTCCCTCCGACGTGCGGCCTCCACCGTCAGCGGTGCCACCCTCCCTCGTGGCCTCCTCCACCGCCACCGGCAGAGCAGAGAGCCACGGCTGCAGCGCGGGGGCCGGCAGCGGCGAGAGGTCCGACGGCAGCGCGAGGGCCCGTTGTTCCTCGCGGTGGCCCGAAGCCGGCCGTGCTCGACGGGCCAGCTCGGCACGAAAAGGCATTGGGGGCCATGCTTGGGCTCTCGGTGCAGCCCGTGGGTCAGCACGGATGTCGTGACGGGTCAAGTCCAGCGCGAAAATTAACGGGCCTTGCTGGGCCCGTGCCAGACCGGCCCGGGCGGCCGAATGGACAACTATAGCCACTGTAGCGTGCATGCAGGTGATGGATTGCTGCGCCGCGCCCGTGCGCGTGCGCGTGCCTGGTGCTGACGAGTGACGATCGACGGGCACGGACGCCTCCGCCCGTCAGTCAGCAGCCTGCACCTCACCTGGGCCGAGTACGAGTGATAGATGCTTGATCGGTGGCCGGTCGTCGGCTCGTCGCCGTCCGTCCCCGGCGGGGCGGAGGCGGAGCCAATCAGCATCCGAAACGACGCCGGCCGAATTCGTCGCGCCCTCCCCCCCTTTCCCCCCGCGAGCGCGCCTGGGCATATGCCATTCCGTGCATGCGCTGCGCACCAACCAACCAGCCAGGCGTCGACGCGGACGTGACGCGGCCGCGTCAAGCGGGGCGAGGAGGGGGGGAGGCCGCCCTGCCTGCCCCGCGAGAGACAGGGCGATAATGCCGCGGTACCGCGGGGGGTAGCAAGCGACGTGCGTGATCCCCCCTGGCCCGGTATGTGCGTGCCTGTCAGCATGGTGCCTGCCCTGCGCCCCTGCCCGTCTAGGCACCCAGCCGCTAGCTAACCCTACCCCCTGGCCTATAGCTCTAGGCTCCTACTAGCTACGTAGAGCACGTACCACACAAGCACGGCATGGGAGACCAGAGACGCTGCTGCGTCAGTGTGCCCATGCAGCCAGCCCCGTGCATGCCGTCACGTGCGGCGTCGGTGGCCCGCCCGGCAGCGGCAGCGAGCCCAGAGCCAAAGATCTCTCGTGCGGCGTGTACGCGCGCGCGTATGTCGTCATGCGTACGAACCAATACTACGTCGTGGTAGTGCGTGCACACTGTGCGGGTGGCAGCCTTTACAAACGAGCAAGTACACGTTGGTCGCGTCCACTGTGCGTGCTGGCTCGATCGATGGATCGCTCGACCGACCGATCAATGGGTCAGTCCATCAGGGAGTCAGTACTGTTGGCCGGTGCATGGTCATGGTCGCATCGCATGGTTATGATCCATCCATCACCCATCGTCCATCGCGCCGGCTGGATGCGGCGCAAGTACTTACACGCCACATGGGCCCGTGGATATACGCATCTCCATGCAAAGGGGATCGTACGTCGTCCCCGAGCAGGGTCAACAAGGCCGACGACGTGTCCGATGCGGATGCGTGGGCGTTGCATGCCCGGTCGGAAGCAGCAGCGTACGGGCGCACGCGGCACGCCCTGTCTCCCGATGCCCTGCAAGGCCCGGCACCAGGGTTGTTGCTGCCTGCCATCATGACAAGGCCGTGCGCGCGCGCGCGGCCACGCCGAAGAGCTAGCGTGATCCCCGGTCGATCCGGCCATGCCAACTCATGCATGATCGATCGGTTAAGTTGCATGCACGCACGCAGCAATGGTGCTGACATGTAGCTGGCTTCAAGTATTTTGCAGTTGCATGGGAGGTAAGGCTGTGTTCCCCAAGAGGGCAACTGCTCCCTCCATGCTGGCCATTTACCGCCCTGCCGATTTCTTTGCATCATCTCTCTCTCATTCATTCACCTCTCTCTCTCCCCTCTCCTCTTCTCTCTCCTCTCTTCTCTCCCCTGTGCGTGGCGGTAGCATACTCCATGCATGATCAGTCACCATGTGGTACCGCGAATGGGCAGGCAGTTAAGGGGGTGTTTGGGAACACCCTGTTAAAGTTTAACACCTATCACATCGGATGTTTGGATGCTAATTAGGAGTATTAAACATAGGTTAATTACAAAACTAATTGCACAGATGGAGTATAATTCGCGAGACGAATCTATTAAGCCTAATTAGTCCATGATTTGACAATGTGGTGCTACAGTAACCATTTGCTAATGATGGATTAATTAGGCTTAATAGATTCGTCTCGCAAATTAGCACAGGGTTCTGCAATTAGTTTTATAATTAGCTCATGTTTAGTGCACCTAATTAGTATCCGAACATCCGATGTGACACTGTTAAAGTTTAACACCTCGTATCCAAACACCCCCTAAATGGGAAAGTACTCGGCCCCGCGCTCTCGAGTCATTGCACATGCACTTTGTGTCCACTTGATTGAATCCTTCTTGTCTCATCCCTCGTCCCCCCTCGTGACCTCGAGATGGGCGCCATCAACATATGCATGCACAGTAACTCGCAGTCTAACTAGTCCTCAGATTCGCCTATACACCGATACTCATGATACTGATGCTGATACTTTGCCTTTCGTAGGCGTATGTATATGGCCACCTAGTTATCACGATTCACGACCCCCTTCTCTGCTTCACCATATTAGTCCAAGCTCACCAACCACCGTATCACATATACATGGAGTACCAAGTGTTCAAGATGTGAACTGAACCCCGCCTAAAGGAACCTCAAGCCACCTATGAATTTGAAAGGTCATGCCTTTGCTAAGGATGTTGTTGCCGTGGTTTTTGTCGTGAGTCGTGTCTAAGTGAAGTTATTTGTTGGTGGAGTTTTCATATTCAGTCGTAGTTTAGCTGTTGTAACTTTTATGTTTCTTTTGTTGTTATTCCCTATAGGTTTGTTGTTTGCCCAGTCTGGACCTTCTCCTTATTAATGGAAAAGTTTATTTAACGATAGGTCGCTCTATCATACGAGAGCGTGACTGACGCTGCCTTCTAACAGCCCGATGGGATGGAGGTGGGCTATTGTGGCCTGCAATCCTTTTATTGGTTTCGCTTCTAAAAAATATGACAACTTCCTTATGAAGTATCTATTTTCAATTCTGTACACACCATTGTGTTTCTTATGTTGAGATCTACAAAACAAGACCTATGATCGATATATTTTGAAATATTTTTTATGTACTGGCAACTTATATTGAGTGTGTGGTAGCTACTTATATATTAAGGGTGCGATGAATTATGTGTAAACCTCTCGACAAACTATGTACATAAATTGCTACACAAATAAATTTTTACATTCGTATTACTTACCATTATGAAGACTAAACTATCTAAATCAGTCACCACATTGTCTCTACATAAATTACTATCGGATACAGTAAATAAGTTATTGTACTATGTGCAAACAAGTTGTTCACACCTTTACATAGTGATACAGATTATATGATATCAATTTATATGTATACCATGTAACAATTTTAATATATTTCTGCTAATAGCAACTTATGACATACTTTGGTACTATGTAACATGTTTATCATATATTTTTTTGCGATTGCAGCTTATGTGTATATTGTGTATCAAATTTAATATAGTTTTGAGATACCACCTAATGTACATACCATGTGACAACTTCAGTATATTTCTAGGATAGCAACTTTAATATATGCATGGTAGCAACTCCTTTAATAATCTCCAATCACACCTTTACGCATATGTTGCTACTAATATAAAAAGTCTTCAAAACATATCCAAGTGCGGTCTAGTTTTGTTCGTCTCATCGCGCAGAGCCCAAATATACAAATGAAATTTGAAACGGACACCCCGCTCAAAAGTTACAACGATTTGAAATGGACACCCCGTTCAAAAGTTATAGCGATTTAAAGTAAATATTACCCTTTTTCCTAGATGACGTTAGGCAAATATTACCCATGCATGCAGCCTGCTTACTTCCAGTCACATTAGCACACCAGGGACACGCAGTTCCGTATTGCGCGACTGGTCGCGGGTTAATGCGGTCCTTTATTAATATAATCGGCAACTGCTTGGTAGGTTTCAGGAAAAAAAAGTGAATTGAACCAATAGGAAATGGCTATACGTATCTATGTTAAATATCATATTTGAGTGTTGATTAGGTTCCTGGCAATGTGCTGCATTGCATCTGATCGAGCCACATAGTAATGGAATCAACCATGCCGCACCACGTGGTCATCGCGTGCTTTGGGATGGATAGATACATTGCAATCGAATATAATTTCCATGCATTGTGATATATGGACTAAGTGTCGCGTGTGTCACATGCCATGTGAGGATCATATTCTAGGCAACCTTGTCATCAGCATATAACTACACTGCAAGATTTTCCATCTTTCACTGCAGCTATTTTGGGAGTTGAAAATGTCATTGAAAAACAACCGGCATAGGACTATACACACAAACTAAAAGAGGAATCTATATATACATTGCAGGTTCAGCTCACTGTTGGACACTCAGTAATAATATGCGACCCCCCCCCCCCCCCCAAAAGAAAGGTTTGATATTTTGTAGCACGGTGTGCCCATGCTTTTCCAAGGATTAGTATTTGGAAAAGAAAAAAAACTAAAAACCAAAAATATTATTTTTTTAAGAATGGAAAACATAGGGCAGATATAGCGTTACAGACAACCCGCCATTATATCTTGGTGTTTTTCATCAGTGGGACAGCAATTGGGTTTCATCAAGCAGCAACATGGCACATTGTTGGGATGAACAATAGAGCAAATAATCAGAGGTACTGTACTTGTATGATCAGCTCGAAAAAAAAGAGGGTGTGTGTGTGTGTTTGGGGGGGGGGGGGGGGGTTGATAAAAGGTTTTTTGTGGTACAACTATATTTTCAACTATAACACAATACATAGTTCACATTGTGATCCTAAATGCAAATCTTCATATGCTATATTTTCAACTATAACACAATACATAGTTCACACTGTGATCCTAAATGCAAATTTTTATACGTTTTATTCACAAGTAGCAGCTGAGTAGCAATAATTCGTGTAGTATAGCACGCATTAGTATAATTGGAACATATAACACGATGAGATGATCATCAACGTCCTTATCGACAAATATTAGCGAAACGTACATGGAGTTTTAATGTGGCCAGTCTCAAGAAATAGTATTTCCATGTATATATACACGTACGTACGTCCATGTATCAGTGCTTGACAGTTTGGAAGTTGGATCGTAGCATACTCTAAAACGACAGCTATTTAGGGACCGCGCGCGCAGAGATAAAGATGTTAGCTGCTAAAGCAATACTGGTGGTTCAGCTGCTACGTACATGTACACTAAGCTGCTAGGTGATGCGCATCTGAAGTGGTACGCACTGAAACGCTACACGTTACGGGCATCAAGATCTGAGTGACTGAATGTACGTCGGATGATTGTTCTTGACGCCACCACAAAGGAGGCCACCTGGCTGAAAGGGATCGGAACGGCCGGAGAGGCGCCCTGGAACAATTTCAGAATGCTCATATCCGGCAATCATCTCCATTATACACACACACAGGGCAAGCGAATGCAAAGTCCACCCCAGAAATGTCGAGGGATATTTCTTCGTGGCGCAATAGTAACGAGCAGGCCTAGAAAAAGCTCCAGCTTTTGCGAGAATGGAAAAAGGGCGACAGTGCAAAAAGCTCGTAAAATGATGAAGCAGCAAGAGGGGGGAAAAAGGGTTGGTGTTTGTACTTGTGAGGACTGAAAGTTCAATCAACCAGCTCAGGCCTCTCAGCTGCGGTGGTACTGCTACTGCCGTGTCCAGAGAATTCAGATTAAAATGGCAGGGATTTCTCTGATGGAATTAACCCCTGCCTGCAGGGGCCACGCAAGGACAGAGCAAAGAGTAAATAAGAGTACGCCTGCCTGCCTGCATTCCCGCTAGCTGCATGCGCAGGGTGTGGCGGAGTTTAAATTCGCGCAAAATCGGGTAGCTAGGCTGCAAATCCCTGCGCCTGCATGCTGCCCCAGAACTGGGGATCAATGCTAGCTGCTGCCGCTGCTCCGAGAACAGGAGAAAGGCGAGAGAGGTAGCAACTGCTGCTCTCTCATTTCATTTCCTTTCATTCAGAGCCAGCCAGCAGCCCAGCACAGGGACGACGACGACCCGGACCACCCATGCATGCCCGGGGTCGCTAGCTAGCTGTGCGCAAGTAGCAGTGAGCAATGGATCGGAGACAAGGTGACGCAGCGCATGCATGCATGATGAACGGGGGAGCGGCTAGGCGCGCAGGCAGGCAGCTACCGCCGCGTCGAGCCGAGCTGCCCCTGCTCCGGGCTGCTGTTGCGGCTTCAATGTGGGAGCGCGATCGCTGCGTGCGCCAATTAAGCGCGCACAGCCACGGGTGGCATGGCACAGGGCGCAGCGCAGGGGCCTGGCCTGGCGCGGTTGCTTATCCTAGCCATGCATGCCGATCTACAGGCGCAGAGCGAGAGGGAGAGGGAGAGGGGGTCGGGTCGGGTCGGGCTCGCTATGGCTACTAGCTCTCACACCCGGGGGCGGCCTGTCATTCTGAACGTGAACTCAATGCTGTGCGCTTCACAGTGCAGCCATCACTTCTGGCCCGGCGCGCCCTGGTGCGCGGCGTAGTAGTGCCCTCGTTGACATGCATCGTTCCAATGTCGACATGGTACTGGAAAATTCAGCATTCATCCCAAGGCTCAGTACCGGTTGCATTTTAATCCAGTATTAATACATTAATACCGGGTCTAACGGTTAGTCCCCGAGGAGCCTTTGTGACCCCCTTTAGTACCGGGTGGAGGCTTCACCCGGTACTAAAGGTCACCCATTAGTACCGGTCGAAGCCTCCATCTGGTACTAATATGCCTGAGGGCCTTTAGTACTGGGTAAAGGCTTCACCCGTTACTAATCCTCTACCGACCCCTCCTTCCCTCCCCCTCACTCCCCCACGCAAGCCTTATCCTCTACCGACCCCCTCCCTCCCTCCGCAACGGCCCCCCTCCTCCCTCCCTCTAGGAGGTGCCGACCCGGCCCCTTCCTCCCCCTCCCTCCCTCCGCCGCCCGCTGACCCTCTCCCTCTCTCCCTCCCCAGCCTCTCCTCTCCCTCCCCCTCCGCTCGCCCCCCCACCCTCGTGCCTGAGGTAAGGAGCGGCGGCGGCTAGCGGGCTCGACGCGACATGATGGAGCGGAGGCGGCGGCAACGAGATCCGGGGGTGGCGGCGGCTAGTAGGCTCGGCGTGATAGGATGGAGCGGCGGGACCCAGGCTCGGTGGCGGCCGGTGGGATGCGAGGCCAGACACCGTTAATTTTTTTAATACCCCTTTAGTAGTGGTTATTTGACCTGATACTAAAAGTTCCTTTAGTACCGAAGTAGCAATACCGGTTGCACAACTGATATTAAGGGAGTAGAAATCGGTACGGAAGGCACTTCCCCAGCAACTTAGAGGAGCTCTGCCGTGTAGGTCCAAGCAAGACCGGCCGGGAAAAGGTGAAAAGTAAAACGGCAGGGCAGAACCCCGTCCGTTCTTTCAGGAATACGGCTGCCGTTGGGTGGTGATTAACTGGTGGCCGGCTGTCTAGCAGGTGAAGCGCAGGAGCTAGCAGACCGATCGATCGGCACTGATCGAGCCCAATGCAAATCAACCCTACTCTACAGTCTACAGTCAGTGCATAGGTGCGCGCGGTTCGGCCACGAACCACTCGGGCGGCGCCCGAGTAAATCTGCGTCGACCACTGAGCTGTCACGGCCGGGGGAGGCGGCCGTGGGTGCGCGGCACTGGAACGGACCCATTTGTTCCGACAGACCGGACGCGCCAATATGCCATTCCCCCGCCCAAAGGATAGCGGAATTTTTCAGACAGCCGAGCGCGCACGCATAGATGCCGATGCCACCCGGGACGCGATCGATCGATCGGGACTCAGGCGTCAGGGCATCAGGCCGCCGCGCGCGCGAGCCGGTCGATGCCGGCCGGCCGGCCGGCGCACGCGGATTTTCCAAGTCCCTTTCCTCCCTCCTCCCGGCCCGGGGATTGGATCGGATCCCCCAACGGCAGACACGTACGTGCAGCCTCTGCCTGGCGCGGGCGGGCGGGCGGGCGTCCCCCCCACGCCCGTGCGCCCCCCCAGCGCGCGCGCGCGCGGCGCGTATATATATGGGCAGGCCGCAACCCCCAAGGCGACCCAACACACAAACCAACCAACAGAGCTCCTGAATCCTGATCGCTCTCCACTGACCGCCGCACCTCCTCCTCTGGAGGAGACCAAAAGGCCGAGCACACCAGCACCAACCCGTCCCAGCAGCAGCAGCCAGCCAGCCACAAAGAGAGAAGAGAGAGATTACTACTGCTAAAAGGCTCGAGAGCAAGCTAGTCAAAACGTACTTGTAGCTCGCACCGGCCACCAATCACCAGAGGACAGCGCCCCCCCTCCCTGCATATATCTTCTTCAACAGTGGGAAGGAGAGGCGCCGCCGCACACGCGCGGCAGGACGCGCGCGCGAGCACGCACTTCAATCAAGCCCCCGGATTATCATCGAGCGAGCATCATGTGCAACGCCGCCGGGACCGACTCCTCCTTGCCGCCGGCGCCGGCGCCGCCGCTCGGCTCCTTCAAGGCCTCCGCGCACCAGCTCCTCCACCCCGTCGACGGCGACGACGCCGGCGGCCATGTACTGCAGCTCTCCAAGGTATACGCCGTGATGGGCCGCGCGCATTATTCTTCTCTGTTAAGCTGCCGCGGCCGGCCGGCCGGCCGGTGACTGGCACGCGCACGCACGTAGGCGGTAGCACGCCCAGCACAGCACAGGCACGGCTACGTACAGTGCGCGAGTGGCGGTCAGCACCTAGCTGCCGCTTGTTGTCTATGTCTAGTTTACTAGCTAGTAGCTGGTACTGGCATGTCGCGGTAAATAGTTACGGGAAGGAAAAGGAAAGCGCGAGCTGTTGGAAAATGGCAGCTCGATCGCCTCGGCTGGAGGCGTACTATGTGTGCTAGCTACCTTACCTGTGCAGCTGGATGGCACCCTGCAGGTGGCCGGCGAGGCGCGGGCGATCGGCCGGTTGTCGGTGCCGATGGCGGTGACGGGGCTCGTCATGTACTCGCGGGCGCTCATCTCCATGCTCTTCCTGGGGCGGCTGGGCGAGCTCGCGCTCGCCGGCGGGTCCCTGGCGCTCGGCTTCGCCAACATCACCGGCTACTCCGTGCTCTCGGGCCTCGCGCTCGGCATGGAGCCCATCTGCGGCCAGGCCTTCGGCGCGCGCCGCGGCAAGCTGCTGGCACTCGCGCTGCACCGCACCGTGCTGCTGCTCCTCGCCGTCGCGCTGCCCATCTCCCTCCTGTGGGTCACATCCACGGGGTACATCCTCAGGCTGCTGGGCCAGGACGAGGGCGTCGCGGGCGCGGCGCAGACGTTCGCCGCGTACGCGTCGGCGGACCTCGCGGTGTTGGCCGTGCTGCACCCGCTGCGCGTCTACCTCCGGTCGCAGAACCTGACGCTGCCCATCACGGCGTGCTCCCTCTTCTCCGTGGTGCTGCACGGGCCCATCAACTACCTCCTGGTGGACCGCCTCGGCATGGGCGTCGCCGGGGTGGCGCTCGCCGTCGCGCTCACCGACCTCAACCTCCTCCTCGCGCTCCTCTGCTTCCTCGCCATCTCGGGCGCGCACAGGGACTCGTGGGTGGGCCCCACCTCCGACTGCCTCCGGGGCTGGCCGGCGCTGCTCCGCCTGGCGGTCCCCACCGCCACGGCGGTGTGCCTCGAGTGGTGGTGGTACGAGCTCATGATCGTGCTGTCGGGGCTCCTGGCCAACCCGCGCGGCACCGTGGCGTCCATGGGCATCCTCATCCAGGCCACGTCGCTCGTCTACGTGTTCCCCTCCTCGCTGGGCCAGGGGGCGTCCACGCGCGTCAGCCATCAGCTCGGCGCCGGCCGCCCCGCGGGCGCGCGACGCGCCGCCGGCGCAGCGCTCTCCATCGGCGTCGCCGTGGGACTGGCGGCGGCCGCCTTCATGGTCTCCGTCCGCAACCACTGGGCCCGCATATTCACGTCGGACGCGGACATCCTCCGCCTGACGGCCGTGGCGCTCCCCATCGCGGGGCTCTGCGAGCTCGGCAACTGCCCGCAGACGGCCGGCTGCGGCGTCCTCCGCGGCAGCGCCCGCCCGGCCAGCGGCGCGCGCATCAACCTGGCCTCCTTCTACCTGGTGGGCATGCCGGTGGGCGTGGCGCTGGCGTTCGGCGCCCGGCTCGGCTTCGCCGGGCTGTGGCTCGGCCTTCTGGCGGCGCAGGCTGCCTGCGCCGTCTGGATGGCGCGCGCGGTGGCGGGCACCGACTGGGACGTGGAGGTGGCACGCGCCAAGGAGCTGACCAAAGCCAGCACTAGCAACAACCACAGCGAGTGCAACGCCACCACCACCCCGGCTAGTGATATAACCACTGTGATCGCCACTATCGCCACAGGCGCCACTACCAACAACAGCAATGCCGCCGGCTGCAAGAACAACAGCAACGGCTACGTGCCGATCAGCGAGAGCTGCTGCGGCAACGACAACGAGCTGGAGAAGCTGGAGGCAGGCCTGATGACCAGCGACGACGACGCGCCTAGCGCCAGCGTCAGCGGCAACGACGACGCGTCAGGCGACACCGATACCGCTGTGGTTAGCGAGAATCACGGCAGCAGCAGCAGCGATGGCGCTGCTGGTACGACGGCGACGGAGGGAAAGGAGCAGAGGAGGGGCGGCCCGGAGCGGGCCCCGCTCATCAGTGTGGGGGACGGGGAGCACGGTGGCGACAGCCGGGGAGGTGGCCAGGTCTAAGCGAGCGCGCGTGATTGGCCGATTAATCCATTAATCTTTTGCTATTGACTTTGATCCGTCTCCATTTCATTTCATCTGTTCCTCCTTTTTCTCTTTGAATGAACTGGGGCGAGGTTTTGTGAGAAATTATGCTACTACTACTAGAGATAGAAAAGAATTATATGTTTTGCCATCCACATATATAATTTCTTTTCTATCTACCCTCACCCCGGTACATATAATGTACATGCATGCATGTAATCCTCTCCTCCATGTAATGATCAAGGGAGGTGTGTCTTATAAAATTGAGATGCTGATGGCAAGCAATCTGACGAGCGAGTGCACACGTGAACACACGCATGTGTGTGCGGGTGCGGCGTCGTAGATGTATGGCACTGTTCCCCTGCCTGCCTCCACGCCCAGTTCACGATTCCCCTAGCCCCAGCACTGGCAGGCAGCTGCTTGCCGAGCCCTGCCTCTGCCTCTGCCTCTGCCTGTAGCGCTGTTCCCCCAGTGGTTACATACGTGAGGGGGCCAATGGGGTGGGTGGGGGTGCCCCAGTGCCGGCACTGTTTCCATATTCAACTCATTTGTCCTCCCCCTGTTGTACATGTGCTTTTACCATAAAGTCGCACGGCAAATGAATGGCCTTGATATCTACAGGCACTTGAGGGGAAGAGAAAGAAAGAAAGAAAAAAGGTACCCTTGGTGTCTTGCAATTTTTTTGTGTGTAAAAGGCCACGCACGCTTTTCCGTTCGCGTTGCAAAAAGGGGAGCGAATGGGGCGATGGTGCGCGGCTGCATTCCCCCCGGGGATTTTTGTATATGGAAGATAATCCTTTTCGGCAAAAGGGTGGTGCTGCTCCAACATTTGCCGGTGTTCACCCCGCACAGGTGTCAAGCTGCACGCGAGTCAAAGTGTAAAAGGAATCGGATTAGCTAGCGTGAAGTGGTAATTTATAGTCGCGGTGATAGTGAAAAAGGGGACTTTAGTTTATATATAGGAGAACAAAGAATCTATGGTAAACCATATGCGTGTCGCGTGTGACAAGTCATATTTGTAAAAGTTGATGGGCCTGTTCGGAATATAGGAATTTCCCACGAAAGAATCCATGAGAATTCTTAGGTTCCAAGTGATTTCCAATTCAGACATATACATCGTCTAAGTGTGATGAAAGAGAGAAATATAGTGTCCCTCTCTTAAAGGGTGTAAAGCAGTAAAGGATCCGTCCTCATATTAGCTAGCATGAACTGGTATTTTATAGGTGCGGTGGTAGTGAAAAAGGGACTATTTATTATATATTTATGCAGGAGAACAAAGAATCTATTGGTAAACAATGTGCATGTCACGCATGGCAAGTCATATATTTGTAAAAGTCAACGAGCTTGTTTGGAACATAAGAATTTCGTGCAAAGAATTCATGGGAATTCATGGGCTCCAAGTGATTTCCAATTCGGACATATATATCGTGTGAGTGGGATGAAAGAGAGAAATATAGTGTCCCTCTCTCAAAATGGTGTAAAGCCACCCTTCCTCATCACCAACCTTCCACATTCCTTTCCAAATTGTACCATTGCCCTTTTTCTTAAGCAGCAAAGGCAGCTAGTAGCCACCACACCATGCATCTCGCACAAAGCCTTTTCCACCCCCGAAAAGAAAATAGAAACAATCACTGCTACTCGAGTGCGCCAGGGATTTTCATACTCTCATACGTACTACCGGGCCGGCCAGGGGATCGAAGACGACCGCCGGGGGAAGGGGGGTGGGGGGGGCGGCGGGGCGGTTTGCAGACGGCAGGAACGATCACCACAGCAGGGCTGCGATCTGCAGATGAATATCTCCGATCCGTGCCGACGAGGCGCTGAGGCGACGACGGCCGGCGATCGAGACGCATAGTTCGTGGGATCGAGTCAGAGCTCACAAGCGCTCGCATGCAACCGCGATCGACCGGCCGTGCATGGCGTGCCGCCGAAGCCGACGACCTCGTCGGTCCGTGATGTCACGGCACATGTCGTCCTGTCTGCTGGCAGGTGAGTCGGTCGGCCTGCTCGCTCCTGAAGGCCATTAAACTTTGCCCAATTATAACCATATATATGGATCGGAAGCGATGGCATTAGTGCTGGCTCGATCATGAGCCTGCTTGCCCACGCATTTGCTGTCCAAACAAGCTAAGGCAGCTAGCTTTTCTCTGCCGGCTGGGAAACGAGGAAACAAAACTTAGGACGGGATCAGAAAGCACCTCCACTTGCTATCGTTTATTTGGCTCTATATCTTAGCCGGCTGGCACTATCAAATCGGGCGCACTAGCGATCGAGAGCACTGTCGCGACGGCAAGAGCTCGCTTTGCTCGCGATTCCCCCCGCATGGTCCAAGGATCGCGCACTCGCGGGCGCCTTACCGCGGGGGCCGGGGACGACGAGTCCTAACAAATGCAGCATCCGCATAGGTGAAAGCAGGGCCGGAAAGTAGAGCGCAGGCGTCGGCTCCCACTACCCCTCGATCGCCTTTCTTCCTTTCGAATAGTGTAAGTTGACTACATGTATACTACTAGTTGTTCTTGAAATGCATATATATATATATATATATATATATGTGTGTGTGTGTGTGTGTGTGTGTGTGTGTGTGTGTGTGTGTGTGTGTGTGTGTGTGTGTGTGTGTGTGTGTGTAGCCGGGTGCGTTACGACTAGCGTTCGGTTCTGCAATTTAGAAATGGGCCGTCAACGTCAGGTGGTCTCGGACTTTAAGAAAAGTTGGGCAAAAACTACTAACATGTCAACGCATAAATATCGCTTGCATTCAACCACCACTGGCACAGTGATTTATGTAAAGGTTAGTGCAAAGCCGTCAGACACGCACAAAGGTACCGCCACGGGATCGGAATCGGTGAGACCGATTGGGTTGGGTGAGGCGGACGCGATACTCTGTAGGCTGTAGCCACTGGCCCCGGGGCCCTAGCGGCAGCTGCAGGCGCAAGGGAGACGAAAGGAGAAGCGATCGACGGAGATATGTGCGCGCGCTTCCCTGCCATTATTTGCCAGCCTCTGGCCTCTGCTGTGTGTCTACTTCCAAGATGACAGCGCCTCTGCCGCCTGCGGGCGAGATTAGCAAGCATTAGTACATCATATCCTGGTTGGCCACCATCATCGACACCATCATCACCAGCCCTCCCCCACACCCACTCTATGCCGCCCGTTCCTCCATCCCCAGGCACACACACTCCCATAGTCCCATGGCCCCCCTCCTCCCCCTGCCTCCTCCATTTCCAACTCGACCACCCTTCCTTTCGGCACATCATGCTAGCTTAGCTTGTCATGACATGTAGCTAGCGCCATCACCTGCGCCTATCGCGCACATTCTACTTTTTCGCCATCTACGGAGTATATATTTTTCCTTTCATATACCATCGTGTATTGTTTCAGCAACGAGCATATATACGAGGGTACGGTGCACGCATACTGTAGATGATCGTAGTACGATCGAGCTGGCGGTTACGTGTGATCGCGCAGGTGAAATCTCTGACCCGAAGCAACGGAGGTTGCGTCCGGCCGATCGAGCAACGGGGACGGATAAGATGCGCACACGCACTCACTAGTGTACTGCCTTGGACCACCGTGATCTGCCGCAGATGGCTCGATCGACCTCCCCCACTGATCCCAAGCTATCGTACGTGCATGCCATATCGGCGCCTCCGATCCCCGGCCGGCCGGCTGCCATCGATCTTTTCCCCGCCGGCCCGCCGAACCGAAGAAAGCGAGAGACGACGCGCACGTGCACGATGCCAACATTTCATCGCAGGCACGCCAAGACGTGCCGGGACTGCAAGTTTTCGCGTTCTCACAATCTATCGGCATATGTTATCCGCTCCCCCGGCCGGCCGTGGTACGCCGTTGTCGACTTGTCGTCCGTCCATCACTAGAGAAGGGTAGCTAGGTAGGTAGCTACGCCGTCGATCGATCAATCGACAGATCGCGATCAGTGCGCGCAGTGTCGTCGCCAATTTAATTTACGTGTTAGTTAACCTCGTGCTGAGGCAAACGCATGCTTGTTGGTTCCTCCATCTTCAACTTGGTCGGTTTATACATCAGCTGCATGCTGATCGATGCGATGTCGAAAATGATAGAACCAAGAGGGCGTTCCATGCGACAGTCGATCACAAAGGGCCTGCGTGCGCAATATATGACCACGACAAACATTACCCCACCTCCTTTCAAACCTAATCGGCTAAAACTTCAAAACATAATTTCTGTTCTCATGTGCTTCAAAATGTCCAAATTCAAGTATATCCGAAGGTTCGGATTATGACCTAAACTAATTTTTTGACTGAAGTCAGCAGGGGAAGCTCCAACATATTTTTTTTATAATTTTTTTATTCCAGATCTATTTAATTAGCTCCCACGGGGAGTCGAACCTAGATCTGTTGGATGCTATTTAGGTACTCTAACCACTACGCTAGAGACCAACGCCACCTAAACTATATTTTTTGGTTCAGTTACCCCTTAAAATATATCATTTAGTAAAATTTACCCCTAATACAATTTGTATTTTTTCCTTTCCCATACACAAGTTGAATTTTAATTTAAAACTTTGCAGTGTGGTACTATGCATCACAATGTATATATATAAAAAATATTATGTAATTTCATCATTATTTTTCTTAGAATTTTAAATCCCAAAGATTAATTTATTATTAAGTGGAATACCATATTAAAATAACAATAAAAATTTATGATGTATTTTTCTAATATGTGTTATGATATATATCTACTATCATCTCAAAAAAATTTAACTTAGACTTCACCAGTTCATGGAGAAATAAAAAAGACAAATTGTATTAGGGGTAACTTGAACCAAATGACATAGTTTAGGAGCAAACCGAACCAAGAAATAGTTTAGGATATTTCCGAACTTTACCTATATACTTGAGGGGGGAGTAATATGGATTTTTTTATGAAAAATTAAGCTCAGGTAACCACAGGTAAACTTATGCAAATTCTTCTATTGATAACAGCGAACGTGATTTATGTCTTCCCTTTTGCCTCTAAAACAGAGCTTGATTTATGTGTTGTAAACTGATTTTTTTTTGACATGGTGTCTATATACATTATGAATTTATGATCAATATAACGATGAGAATTTTTTGCTTTTTGCTTTTAAAAAGATGAAGCTTTCACCAACGAGAAAACAAGGATAGCTGCTGCTGCGGAAAAGCATATGATGTCCAACTGGTGGTCTAGATTAATCCGAGATCAATTAGTATACTATTTCCTCCGTTCCAAATTTGAAATTGTAGATCATTCTGATTTTTATAGGTTCATAGATATTATTATATATGCATCTAGACATACACTAGATGCATAATAATATTTATGCACGGAAAAAATTCAAAACGACTTACAATTCGGAACGGAGGGAGTAATAAGTAAAGCTAAAGGTGATCACGCAAACTATATAAGTTAAATAACGACCGTTCATTGTCACGCATGAGAGCTAAAGTACATACGAACATTATGAAAACGAGGGAATATTAATTACTGTGCACAGTCGGGTTTTGAACTTTTGATCCATCTCTCGTCACGGCCGGACTCCACTTGGTTGTTACAGATGCTTCAAAATCCTGGACGTTTCCATCTCCTCGATTACGGGTTAGCCAAAACGAGAGCTTGGAGAAACACATACGGAACATGAAAGAAGGCAATTTGAACCTTAAACTTTAGCATCAGATGCAAAGCAGCACGTCGATCTGGAAGAGCCGTCAAAACCTCAATATATGCTCATCTTGGCCAGGTACCCCTTTTATTCGTTTTCCATTTCCTTTTCATGGCCAGCAGCAGAGAATTCGGCCACGAAAATAAAATAGGGAATTTTATCTTGACTCCCACCACGCAAATTTGCAAAAGAGCTTTCTGTCTGAGAAAAGGAGGCAAAGGAAAGGAATATAATAATCTTTCTCGTCAGACCAACTTTCTTCCACCAGTTGACACAACGCGCACCATCCAAAACCAATTGGGACAAATATAATAACATATTATTTTTTCTCCTCAGATATATACTTCCTCCCGCCAACTTGTTTATGTGTTAACTAATGTATGCCGTGGAATTATATGCTAGTGCAAGAGAGATTATTCTTCCCATCACAATATATATATATATATATATATATATATATATATATATATAAAGAAACATAAAGCATCCACAGCCTGAAGTGATGAGCTATTAACTGATTTATCACCTTCCGTTGGTGTTTAAACCTGACAACCTACCGAGGGGATACCCGAGGTAGTGTTTTGGTTAGTGGGGCTCATCGAGATCAGAAACTCGAAGGTAAACGTAGACACACGATTTAGACAGGTTCGGGCTACTAGATTGCATAATACCCTACATTCTATGTGTTGGTTGGATTGAATTGCTTTGGAGGGGATCCCTGCCTTACCTTATATTGTCGGGGGCAGGGTTACAGGTCGGTTGGTTACAAGAATACTAGTCGGATTCGACTAGAGGAGTTCTACTCTTATTACTACAAGTACTTTTCTAATCCTCAACTAGTTCCTATCTTTCCATGTAGACTACGCTGTCCTGCGCTATAGTCTCCATGTCAGATGCATCTAGGTGTTCAGCCCCATATCTAGGACTATTCAAACTTTCTAGTGGGCCCATAGATGTATGTACGACAAGCCCCTGAGTACATTTTAGTCAAATGCAGCAATTTCAAGTACTTTTCTAGACTTCACCGACTAATTTTGGTACTATTCAAGTACTTCATCACGTTGAATCTTCAAAGGTACCCAAAAACTGACGTGCGGCTAGAATGTACTCAAGCCTTATTGAAATTAGTCTCATATCCTTCAATCTTGAATTTTATGTGGAAGTGCGACAAAAGTCACACTCCATATGGAGTAGTCCCAGACCCTTAGGTTGAATCGAAGAATCAGACTCATGATCAATCTGTAATTCGCATCACTTTCCCCTTAAAGCCCGGAGTAATTTTTTTTGTCGATGGACACATGGCACACAGCCCTCGAGCCTTTTAGCCGGGTATAAGGGTCAACTTTTGGTCAATGTGACCATCTTCTAGAAGGAAAATCTTATCTCTTCTTGAAATAAAGGTAACTGCCAATTAGGTGTCCCGAAATCTAGGGATCCTTTAAACCAAAATCCCTTTATTTGCGCTATTGTTACCGTGCCACTGTGATAAATAACGGAGAAAGTTATCCCTTCCATTTTACCTTTGCTAGTTGCCTTTCCAATTTCCACATTGTAGCCCTAGCGCCGCCACCATTGTTCAATCTTCGAACACTTGCGCCACCGTCTCTCCACCAAGCAGCCCCCGAGCATATTCGACTGAAAACGCTTGTAATATCAAAGATGGGAAGGAAGGTTGCTGCATCCAAAGCGGGCGAGGGTGAGAATAAGAAAAGGTCTGGCAAGAAGAAGGAGCCGCAGTTGCCATCGCCCAAGTACGGGAAGACTGATCAAACTGCGCCGCCAAATCCCGTCTATGCTTGGAAGCGGTCAATGCTGAAGGAGGAGGATATCAAGGCACTCGTAGCCGCCAATTTACTCCAAGGTTAGGAATTCATCAACTGGAGATCTGCATATGGCAACGCCTGCCCTTTGGAGTCCTATCCTGATGAGATGGTAATTTTTGCCCACTTCATCGAGCGAGGCCATTCATTGCCCTCTTCAGATTTCTTTCGGGGTTTACTGCATTATTATAAATTGGAGTTGGTGCATCTGAACCCCAATGGGATCCTCCATACTGCAATCTTCGCTCATTTGTGCGAAGCCTTTCTGGGGATCAGGCCACACTTTCAATTGTTCTAGAAATTTTTCCGTGTGAAGCCTCAACCTTCAAAAGATCATACCCTCTTGGTTGGAGGCACCGGGATCCAGATGAGGGAGACAATGAGCAGCCAGTATGTGGATTATGAGTTGAAGACTCTAATGCTGGGTGGAAGGAGAAGTGGTGCTACATTGGCAACCATGATCCAAAACTACCCACTGATAGGGCATCGCCCCTCATGGAACAACTGCTGGCTTGATGAGCCAAAGCATGGCGATTGCCTGCAAGTACCCGAGTTGATGAAGCGAATAGCACATCTGAAGGAGCAAGGTCTGACCGGTCTTGGCGTTGCATTTAGCTTTATGAAGCGACGGATTCAGCTGCTGCAGTAGCGCTGTCATTTAGGCTACGAGTATACCGGCCTTGATGATCCTTCCAGATTCTCTCCTAATGAAATCAGCACGGATGAAATCATGGCAAGGCTCAAGCGAATGTTCAAGAACATGGGTGGGATTCCGACTATTGTACAGGAATTCAGTGCCTCACACCCGCCGAAGCCTGTTAGTACCTGGTGGCCTCAGCCCCCGAGTACTTATTTTGAATGTACTCGTCAACCGACTTGTCTCATTTTGCAGGAAAATTTTTCTTTCTACTTCTCTGCTCCTCCTCCCGGATCCGAAGAATCCTGTGAAGCCGCTCCTCACGTGTTTACATGGGAAGGCATGATAGGCAATGACCTGGAGGAGGAAGTAGTCGAATCCTCCAGCAGCACTAGTTCTGATGCCGTGGAGAAATATGAAGTCGAGGCCTGATCATCTGCGAAGGCCGGATCATCCTCCGGGTCGAAGAAGCGCTTGGCTATAGAGGAGCTTGAAGCCAAAATCCCTTTGCCACCGAAAAAGAAAGGGACCATTCCTGCGAAACGGGCCGTGAAGAAATCCATCGCTGCGGATAATGTGCCCCCCAAGGTAATTACCTATGAGGAAGGATAAAGTTCTGAGTATCATATACTCCCAATAGGTGTTTACCACTATGTCTACTCAAGATGACATTGGTGGTTTTGCAGGTACTCGACGAGGCGACCGAAGCGGAGAAGGCGGCAGCTGCGGCCGCTCAAAACAAGTCACCAATCATCGAGGAGTTGATCGAGATTGAGGATGATCCAAAGCCTCAAGATGTTGTTCATGTTGATCCCCAGGTGGTGAACCCCACTAGTGTCGTTGTCAAGATTAGCGGGTCAAGACTATGGCTAGTAAATTTTTTTTATGCGCGTAAGGCTTCGGATGGTGGCGTGGGAAGACACGGGGTTAGACTGGTTCGGGCAAGGAAGGCCCTACGTCCAGTATGAGGAGCTGCTCGTGTTGCCCACGCGGGGTCTGTAGTAGGGGTTACAAACGGGCGAGAGAGGGAGCCGGTTCCAAGTCTCTTGGGTGTGCACTGATGCTCTAGAGGTGAGTGTGTGGGTTCTGTTGGCTTTTGAGTCCCCCTGTCTCAGGGCCCCCGGTTCTCCTTTTATAGTGCAAGGAGAGGTCAGGGTTACAGATCAGCCAGGTGTGAGGAGAAGTAAAAGAGATAAGCTAAGTAAAGTAAAATACAAGGAGAAGGACCAAGTCCCCAGGTCGCCGCCTCTTGCTCCGACCTTCGGCTCCTGTCAGCGCGTCCACCGGAGGAGGGCGGCTGTCCTTGGATCCTGTCGACGATCTTCCTGGCGACCGCTGCCGCCAAGCATGATGATGATGTTCGGTCGTGGCAACTGTGCACGTTGGGGGGAGACGGCTGACCCTGTTGTCCTGCTTATGGCCCGTGGGACACGGACGTCGCGTCCCTGTCGCCAGATATGCGGGACGCGAGAACGGGCGGAGCTCCCTCCTGTGCCGGGCGGTGCATGCCATGAGTGCCTTACGACAAATCAGGGGGAGCCGCGGCCACTGTAGCCTGTGCGATCGTGGCTACAGTGTTCCGCCCGGGTACTTGTGGCGGTCACGTCGAGGGGCGCGGGCGCCTTTCTACGCGCTAGAGCCGCAGCACATTTATGGCAAGATTGGTGAGGGGCCCACGAGATTTGCGCCCTCGTTTGCCGGTCTACGCCCGAGGCGGATACTTATCTTGTGGGCCCGGATGAGTCCGACCCCCTACGCTCGGGGTCGGGCGAGGTGGAGTCTTGCGGCGAGGGGTCGGGTGCTCCCGACTGTGGGACCGCGGGTCGGGCGAGGCGGAGTTCTGCCATCGAGGGGTCGGGAGTGTCCGACCCCGGGGCCTAGGGTTGGGTGAGATAGAGTAGGATGTTCTCTGCCTCTGCTGGGTCGGCGGTAATCGTTATTACCGCAGGTGGGCCTGGGCCTTCATGATTGTTGCTTTGAGAGGCATTAGGAGGTCGTTAATATTTCCCCCCAACAACTAGTGCAGACACAACTCAAGCAGCAAAGGCGAAGCTCAAATCTGGCCAAGATCCTATTGTGGATGTATAGGCCACACCGAAAGTATCATCTTCAACTGTCAAGCCAATACGACTGTTTGGTGAACCCGCCCTACGGCTGAGGAGGTCTTCAAAGTAATATTTATGCTCCTTTCGAGTACTAATTGTAACTCAAAATTTACTTGTTGTGTCACTAAAAGCTTTGTCTTATGAAGGAAATCTCCTGATATGGATCTTGGAGGACTTGGCTTAAGGCCTATGACTAATGGCGATGGCCTCTCAGCCCAGGACGTTGCCTCGGCCCAAGCAAGTCCACAGCCAACAGAATACCCTGCATCAATGAGTAGTCCAGGTGCCGGTTTTTTTAGCAACATTGATGCGAGAAGTTATTTCATCTTTGAATAATGAGTAGTCCAGGAGTCTCCTCGTCCGGATCCGAGTAGTAGTCGAGGTCCTCAATCGTATCCATACCGAATTGTGATCTGGACAGGGCAACCTTATAAATAGTGATCGCGTTGCAGAGTCCGAACGAGAATCGACTTGGGTGGTAGTCCGCCTTGCACGATGACTTATGTGCCGGCTCGTGAAAGTCAATCCAATTGGTGGAAGAATTCAAATTGAACTCGGACTCGTCCCCCCAGCCTCTAACTAAGTCAGAAATTGAAAATTCACTGAAATTCTCAATGAGATCCTCCAGAGTTTGGTGCTGGAGCTTCATGGTTTGTTGCTTCTTTTCTGGGGTCGACGCAATGTGGCGGTGGAAATTTCCAGCACCGTCTGCGGTGGAAACCCAGGAGCCGAAGACGAACGTCGCACCTATTTCGAACGCGATGATTGGCTTAATGATGACTTGTGCCGTCGAGTTCGCCAATAGATTCTCGGCGAGGTCCCCTACCTGGCGCAACTTCGGTGTTTAAATCCGGCAACCTATCGAGGAGGGTGCCCGAGGTAGTGTTTTCGTTAGTGGGGCTCATCGCGATCAGGAACTTGAAGGTAAACACAGACGCACGATTTAGACAGGTTCGGGCCGCTAGATTGCGTAATACCCTACGTCCTGTGTGTTGGTTGGATTGAATTGCTTTGGAGGGGGTCCCTGCCTCACCTTATATTGTCGGGGCGGGGTTACAGGTCGGTTGGTTATAAGAATACTAGTCGAATTCGACTAGAGGAGTTCTACTCTTATTATTACTACGAGTACTTTTCTAATCCTCGACTAGTTCCTGTCTTTCCATGTAGACTACATCGCCCTGCGCCATAATCTTCATGTCAGATGTGTCTCGGTGTCCAGCCCCATATCTAGGACTGTCCAAATCTTCTAGTGGGTCCATAGATGTATGTACGACACCTTCTCCTTTATCCATCTTTTTTGCAGGCAGGTACCATTCTAGCTTGCTTCAGAATGCAGGCGCACCGGATTTATATTATAAAAGTGCAAAATTGACCTAGTGAGCGAGGAGCTAGCTAAGGGGGTGTTTGGTTCCAGGGACTAAAGTTTAGTCTATATCAGTTCCAGGGACTAAAGTTTAGTCCATATCACATCGAATGTTTAGATACTACTTAGGAGTATTAAATATAGGTTAATTACAAAACCAATTGCATAAATGAAGGCTAATTCACGGGACGAATCTATTAAGCCTAATTAATCCATGATTAGCACATATTTACTGTAGCATCACATGGTCAAATCATGGACTAATTAGGCTTAATAGATTCGTCTCGCGAATTAACCTTTATTTATATAATTAGTTTTGTAATTAACCTATATTTAATACTTCTAATTAGTATTTTTGATGTGATAGAGACTAAACTTTAGTCCCCGTAACCATGTACGTCGATCCACCATTCGTTCGTTCTATCGAAGGGCCACAAAGAATAAGTGCCCAGATCTGAATTCCCTGACACACCACCAAGTGGTGCTAATAAGAACATTAGTGTTTGGTATATGGCAAGTTGTTGGGATCACACTGACGAGCTGAGAGCCGCATCGCTCCACACACGTAACAGTACGTTGCATGGATCGGATTCCTTGATCAGGTCACATTGAGTAGTGGTGAAGTGAAAGCGAAGAATTGACCGCGTGTTGCGTTGCTCTGCGATTGGAGTCAGTGTTCCTTTGTGTCAACCGTACGTGTGTACATCGCGGGATGGAACGCAGAGAGAGAGAGAAACCACTGACCTGCCGAGTGTAAAACAAGCAAGCTATGTACTCTGTAAGAGTAAGACCATCCGCCAACTTCTGAATGTGGTAAAAAAAATCGATGTCAAAACTTGTGGTAACTAGCTATAGAAGAGAAGATATGTTTCCCCAACCAATAAGTACTGGCGGAGCTGCATGACACAGGAAATCAAATGCGTTGAATCAAGACTGGCTAGAGATACCAATAGGCAATATACAAATCAAAATGATAACGAGGTAGAAAGCCCAGGAAGTCAAAACTGAACGGCGAGAGGATAAAATGACTATATAGCATATAAATAGTAGCTAGATGGTTTAAGTTAGTCTATCCTAAACACCGACTTAATGGGTGGATCAGATGGGGGGCACTAGCTAGAGGTACACACATATCTGGTCCAGTTCTACCATGCATGTTCTAATGGCATCGGTAGTTACGAATTAGGTTATAGCATTTGCACCACTATATGTCCACCCATTCTGCTAGCGCACCATGTATCTATATGTGCATGATCCGTGCTTTATCTGTAGCATCAAGACTAATGAGTACTTAGGACCATTGTTAAACAATACACCACCGCCATTATCCGGCTAATGATACGAGGCGCACCTTTTGTACCATGTTGACAGTTGCACTTGTCGTAGCTGATCTTTAAGCTTAAATAAGTCCTTCCACTAGAACCCGGGTATGGTTAACAAATACCATGGAACGGAGTTTACCGGATGTAATTAAATTGCAAGGGGCACTGCAAATATAATAGGTATTGACGTAGAAAAGATAAGGAGTTGAACAACGTTAAATTATTGTTCCTTTATTGACATATAAATATATAAACTACTTGCGATGATTATAATCGATATGGATTCTTGTGTCTACATAGAGTTATGCCCTTGTATTTGAACTCTTTTATTTATAACACTTCGTCAACTATTTATCTTTCATAAACTTAATATATATGAAGAAAAGTAGGATGACATGGGTGGCACAACAACATGATTTAATTTATTACTATACAGTTTTAGTATTCAAAAATCAATATCACACAAATAGATCAACTTTGGGAAAACTAAAAATGCATAGGTATCTTTCCATCTCCCCACTATGACCACCTCCTCTACTGCAATTTGCACCACTGCTGTCTCTGCTAGTTTATTCTACTGACATGGTACAAGGTTACCACCTTACCGGCCACTGCTAGGTTTTCATTAATATCACTTGCATATAGGTTTAAAGATGGGAAGCATGTGGCATAAAAGATCGACCGAGACAGCCGATCATGAAGGATAAAAAGTACTCATCATCATCTCCATCACCATCACCATCGATCGCAACCATCTACCACACATATGGGCTAAAAAACTACACCCTAATAATTTCCCTACACGTGAACTTTTTTAAGGACAACCATAAAATAGGTTGGAGATAATAATGCTACGGATGACGGTCGTAGCACCACGTGTCACGCTGCACCAACCGTAATGCGTCCCCTTCTTACCTTTGGGGATAAATAAACTAGTTCAGATGGAACCATGAACCATGCAAGGGCTGCCATTGGTGGAATTGAAGAATGGAGGAGTTGTGTTTGTCGGGGGTAAAGGGATCGGAAGATGCAAAAGGAAATTATAAATTGATGAACAAATATGTGGACCTGATGATCCAAGCTATAGCACTACGATACCAAAAGCAGGTTGCTGAAAGGTCTAAACCAACCAAGTATTTGCCCATAGCAGCACTAGCGAGAAGTAGAACCAGTAAGAGAGTGTTACTAGTTCGGTTCAGTAGTACACTACTAAACAAGTGTCATGTCGTTGTACTTGTACCCTAGGTAGACTACTGATTGCTCCTTATCTCCACCCAGCCCCATCAAAGCAACAAAGAACAAACAAAAAGGAAATTAGAAAGAAAGAGAGGCACCCATTACATATCTATGATAGAAGAATGGTCAATGCTGTGGCCTTGGCCCATTGGAGTTCTAAAGAATTTTGGTTCCGTCGCCCATGGAGATGCATGGTGCGGCTAGGTTTTAGGGTTTGGAGCACCACCATTGCGTTACATGTGTTCACGAGGTTGCCGACAAAGGCACAGCGGCGAGAAGGCGGCATTCTCAAGATGATCTTTTCACTTGTGTGTTCTACCCTAATCATTACCACATCTTTTTTCCACGAGGCTAGGAAAGCTAGGGCTTACAATGCAAGTTCAATCTTTGCACGTCCACCAAACCGAACCAATTATTCAAGTACACCCCCTGCGCCGGCCACCGGGTTCCATCTTGTTATATTTTATAGGCTTGCATGCTGCCGCACGTCCGAGTAATTCCATTGTGCAGACGTTAAAAATCGTACAGCTTCCGGCTAGAGGCAAAATTCATAGGAGTATAGAAGTTGCCCGCTGTGAGAGATGCTCACACTGTTATTCATGCATGCATGCTTGCGTGGCTCTGACATAGAGGACACTACATAAAAGTTCTCCAAGACATCAGCCTTATCTTATATTAGTCTATAAATGCGTCAACTCAAGGAAAAGCCCCAGCTACAAAACATGCATGTCTGTCTCCTAGATGCTTGGGCACTCGTGCGACACGTTATTTGACACGTTTGAGCTGGTCCACATGCAGGAGAGAATACGCCATCACTGCATGCCAGCTGACAGCTGAGAGGTTGGATATGCATGCTGGATCATCGACACGGATTCTCATCAGTGGATCATCCCATGGACTACACTAAACTGCTGGTCGGTCAATCGTCTCAATTGATGACAAATTACCACACCCAACAACCCACTATGTACAAGTGTACATGTCAGTGGATTAAGCAGCAAGGCTTGGATCAAAAGGAAAAAAACAAATTATTACACGCATGGATGGATGGATGGATGGATGGATGGATAGATAGATAGGAGAAGATATAGATAACCAAAGCTTCCCCACGCGTTGACAAAACAGGACACCTGCACCGAAAACGCATGGTTCGAAGAAAAACATGTCCGTTTTCTCGCTCCAGCACCATAGCTGAATAGGAGAAAGAAAGTGAAAAGGGAGCGAGCGAGAGCAAAGGACGGCCGAGCTTTGCATCATCATGCAGCTCGCGACTCCTTTTCCAAGCTACCTCCTTTTCGATCATGCGTCGTCTATCTCTTATCGCTTTGGAATTAGCAAGTCCGGCCTAAAAGATGACGGGCTCCAAGCAGACCGACCAGCAGTAACGTGACTGGGATTGGTGGCCGCTTTGTAGCGCCGAGACGCCACCCCGGTCGGAGTTGGCGACTTTGTTTACCGTTTTTGGCAATGTGTGGGTCTAGGGCGCTGTTGGCAATGTGTTGGCCACACCTCACCCTTGCCCTGGAACTCTAGCTAGCCTAATTTACATGCTGACGACAACCATAAAGCTAGATGAGGAGCTTAACTGCTTAAGCACCTTGGGAATTCACATAGTGTGTGCATTTGCTTTTCAAACATGACTTTTTTTTAAAAATACGCAAATGCTTATGACTGCTCGTACCCACAACCTACCTAGGTGTCTACGAGAGGTTGGGCCAACAGTCGATCTTAAGATTGACTAAGTCATCACAGATATCCCGTTATTGATGTGGGCCATAAATAAATACGAGCAACCTTCCTGAGTCGTAAACTTGAATATACATGGACAATTTTCATCACAAAGAACCTAGCACCCTTCATACTTTTCAAGACATGTTCAAACGTTTGGACCAATCTGAAAGCATATTTAGTCATTTTTAAGTTGATAAAACACAGGTTTCTTAACTTATGAATCCCAAGTGCACATTTTTCTTTCAAAAAATGCACTTTTTTCTTTTTTTTAGTTCTAAAAAAAATAAGGCAAAGGCATGTAATCCTGTACTAATCCATCATTGCTCCCTTAACAATATGATATCTTGTGGGTGCGGGTGAGAGGGAAAGACCAGCGACAACATGAACAGTCGGCCACCATGATAGAAGTCATTCATGATCCAAAGCTCGGTTCGAGTTCCCAAATCAATAATCAAAAAGGCTAGGACTAATTTAGTTGGAGTTTGAATTTCTTATAAGCTCGACTGCATGTTGGCAATCGATGCGACTGCCTTTCTGGTCGATATAAAGTAGTACTCCTATCTGTGCCAAGAATCTTTGTATATATACAATTCAAAATGTGTTGATCCATTCCAATATCTGGATGGACCAGAGTTGAGTCTGAGTCGGATCCACCCGTGATCGATCTGTCTGTACCTGATGAGTATTTGTTTTAGGACACGATTTAGAGTTGGATCGGTGTTGTCGCAACGTGGTTTTCTTCGGAAAGAATTCACCGAGGATTGCACTGTGGCTACCACGCATGACATGAGAAAAGAACTTTAGCAGCGTATAGTACCGTTGTATAATTACTCCCTCCGTTCCAAATTGTAGGTCATTCCAACTACCTTGTAGAGTTAAATTATTTTATATTTAATCAAAATTACAGAGAGGATCACAAAGATTTTTAGCATCGAATAGATATACTATAAAAATATATTTAATGAAGAAACTAATAGTACTTATTTGGTATCATAAATGTTAGTAATTTATTGTATAAATTTGATCAAACTTGATATGCTTTGACTTTTCAAAAAATTTAAAATGACTTACAATTTGAAACGGAGGGAGTATCTTATTTTGGATGCTCCTCTTTGCAGCTGCCATTCTTTATTTTGGATGCTCCTCTTTGCAGCTGCCATTCTTAGAAGACGAATAGCAAGTAACAAAGACCAGCCACTGTATTCTTAGCAAGTGCTTCATATTGCAAGCGGAACAAGTAGGGCCCCATCAGGCATTTGACCACCCGGAGAAATTCGCTCGCCAGATACCTGCACCGATTAATCCCAAAGCTTTCGAGTTCATTTCCGGTAAGAAGTTGGTCAAAATCAGGCACGAAAAGGCGCGCGCGGTGTCTGTCATTCTTCATCTCAGTTCGCTGGTGACTGGTCTCCGAGGTGACCGAGTCCCGCAAGCCAGACCATCCACATGCGTGCGTCGGTCGATGGTGGAATGGAACCCAGGCGGATCGGAGGAGGAAAGGATCTCCTCTCCTTGCGGAGGCGTGCAACTGATCCGATGCGGCAAAGCAATAGTGGCAGTGGCCGTTTCAAACTCGGCCGCGGACCAGCCCACTAACGAGTGCTAGGTTGAGAGTTGAGAGCGATGCCGATGACGAAAAGCGAAAGCGGCGGCGGCGACAGCTTTCTGACGAGCACCACCACGCTGCGGAAGCCGGATGGATCAGCAGCCACGTCGTCACTGACCAGGACGGGAGGCTGGCGTTCCCGGGCCTAGCATGCAGCGGCCGGGCGCGATGCCGACGCCGGCCGGGCGGCCCGGCCGACAGTAGTGGCGTAATTCGACCCGGACAGGAGCGACGGCGCCGCGGGGGGGGGGCGGGAGGGGGCGGGGGGTCAAGGTCCAGATAAGCCTCCTTGGACTTGGACCGTCTGAAGAAACATGCCGCGCCGAAAGCAACCGATACGGAGGAACACGCACTGCAGCGTGATGTCTGAAAGATGTAACGGTAATTGGGTGAACGTGGCTGCCTACCTAGGCTAGCGCACAGCTCCATGTTAATATAAGGAAACTTTTCAACAAATTACAAGAGTTTGATTACAACATGTGATACAAGGCATAGTTATACAACATCTATTTGTAATTCAAAGTTTAACCAACATATCTATGTATCCAAACCATCACGTTCATTTGACGTGTTCACGTAGAACTCTTTACAAGGGAGACACCCGAAACCTTATTCTTTAACAGCCTTCCTCAATCTTAACCAAACTTGCTTCTGAGGTTTAGATTGCCTTTGAATTTTTCAAACTCCCGAACTGGAAGTGTCTTGGTGAAACCATCCGCCAATTGGTCTTTAGATGGAATAAAGCGAATCTCCAATTGCTTTCTTGCTACTTTTACAAAATGAAAATCGATCTCAATATACTTAGCACGAGCATGAAAGATAGGATTAGCTAACAAATACGTTGCACCAAGATTATCACACCCCAAGGAAGTTATTTTAACTTCACACCCAATTCGGATAGCAATGTTCCTACTGAAATGGTCTTAGCTGTAGCGTTGGCCAATGACCTATACTCTGCTTCAGTGCTTGATCTAGACACAATTGTCTGTTTTCTAGCACTCCATGAGATTAAATTCGGACCAAAATAAATAGCAAATCTACCAGTAGATCTTTGATCATCAACACTACCAGTCCAATCCGTATCAGAGAAAGCACTAAGCAAAGTAGATGACGATTTTCTAATTTCAAGCCCAATGCTAACTGTTCCTTTCACATACCGCAAAATCCTTTTGATGGCTGTCCAGTGAGTAGTTGTAGGAGTATGCAGAAATTGGCACACTTTGTTAATAGCAAAAGCTAGGTCAGAACGTGTGAGAGTTAAATATTGCAAGGCCCCAACAATACTGCGATATCTTGTACCATCTTCTAATGATAACAGAGTTCCATCTTGACATGATAATTTTTCTGAGGCTGCTAAAGGCGTCGAAGAAGACTTACAATTTGTCATGCCAACTCTTTTGAGAACATCCGAAGCATACTTTTCTTGTGACAATATAATGCCTCCCTGAGTTGGTTTGACTTGAATCCCAAGAAAATAATTCAGATCTCCCAAATCTTTGAGAGCAAAGTCGGCCCGTAAATCTTTAAGCAATGCTAAAACCGCATCCTTAGTGTCGGCCATACACCTATGGGCTCACCGGGAAGGCTTGGACAGTCCTACAATACTAGGCTGTACACCAAGACGTGTTAGACATGGAGACTACGGTGCAGGACAGCATGGTCTACATCACGGACAAGGACTAGCCAAGGATTAGGAAACTACTCGTAGCAATTAGAGTAGGACTCTCTAGTCGAATCCGACTAGTACTCTTGTACAACAACTGATCTGTAACCCTGCCCCCAGCAATATAAGGTGAGGCAGGGATCCCCTCCAAACGTATCATCAATCAATGCAATCAACCAACACACAGAACGTAGGGTATTATGCGACATAAGCGGCCCGAACCTGTCTAAATCGTGTGTTCGAGTTCACCTTCGAGTTCCTGATCTTCAACGAGCCCCATGCACAAAACACTACCTCGGGTACCCCCTCGGTATGTTGCCGGATCTAAACACCAACAGTTGGCGCGCTAGGTAGGGGACCTCGCTAAAGATCCACTAGCGAACTCGATGGCTTCAGTCATCATCAAATCCATCATCGCATTCCAAGAAGGCACGACGTTCGTCTTCGGCTCCTGGGTCTGCATTGCGGATGGCGCCGGTAACTTCCACCGCCACATCACGCCGGCCCCGGAGGAGAAGCACTACGACATCAACCTCCATCGCCAAGCTCTGGAGGACTTCGTTGAAAAATTCAACGAAATTTTTGACCTCTTCCGAGGTCCTAGGGGCGAGTCCGAGTACTACTCGACTTCTCGTTTGCAAGAAGAGCAAGCCCAACCTCTACTATATGCCTATGTTTTCTTTCTGCATAGCCATGTTGTTGGTGAGCATGAGGACATGAAACTCAATGGAGATGCCAATTTTCTAGAAAAAGGAATGCAATCCTTCATATTCTCCTCCCTAATCCGTTTGCATGGATACAATCTTCCTATCAAACTTGTGCTCAACAAGGTTTTGGAAATTATGGAAGACTTGGAAAACTTTAGACTTCTTTTGAAGCAAATAGATCCATGTATATTTATTATATTCATCGATAAAGCTCGCATAGTGTGAATGTCTACCAACAGATTCTGGAGCTGGATCCCACACGTCAGAATGAATTAATTGGAAAGGAAAAGTAGACACATTATTGGAATTTGCATAAGGTAACTAATAGCTCTTGGCTTTTTGACAAGGATCACAAACTGAGTTACTACTAGTATCATCTAGAAACAACAATTTATTGTTCTTCAAAACATGCCTAACAATAGGAAAAGATGGATGACCCAAGCGACTATGCCATCTATACATGGATGGTTTATTGACTCCAAACGCTACTTTACTTGTGCTTGCTTTAGAAGAGCTAGAAACTAAGGGATAAAGGCCTCCTTCACACCTGCCTTGATGGAGAGTTTTCTTCGATTCCTGGTCCTTGATGAGAAAAAAAATGGATGAAATTCAAGGACTATATTATCATCAGAGGCAAGACGATGAACTGAAGCAAAACTTTTATGAGCGCTAGGAACATGCAAGATATTTTTTAATAAAAGATTGCGACATGGGGTATGTAAACTTGAATGACCAATACTTCTGATTTTCATACTGAACCATTCGCTGTGTGGACTTGATCATGACCGCCATACTTGTCCCGTACCGCCATCTTGTCCAATTCACTAGTAATATGATCAGTCGCACCGCTGTCCATATACCAGTTAGTATCAACGCCATAGGCGGCTGAGCTTGGCTTCTTGTTGTTTGATGGCTAAAAATCTTCTTCAAATCGGTACCAACATTAAATAGCAGTGTGATTTGTCCTACCGCATATCTGGCACCGAGGTCTGCTTGACTGTCCTCCAGACTTGAAATTATTGTTGGAGGATTTGCTGTTGTTGGAAAAATTGCCGCTCCCTCTAGAGTTGCGGCCGCCTAACCCTCGCCCACGACTTCCATCGCGACCACGAGGGTTGAAGCCTCCTAGACCTCTAGAAGCTGAATTTGCTGAGGATTGGTAGTGACCTCCTCAACGTTGATCAAACATGTCCAAGCGCATCTCATATGCCATGACTTGAGCATAGAGATCATTGATAGAGATTGGATCCGACCGACCCAAGATAGAAGAGACGATGGGATTATATTCAAAATCAAGACCATTCAAAATAAAGGATATCATCTCATCATTGTCGATAGGCTTCCCCGCAGCAGCAATTTCATCTCCTATAGCCTTCATCTTGTTGAAGTATGTCGCGATGTTCATGCTTCCCTTCTTGAGGCATGCAAGTTGCATCCATAGATTGGTTACTCGTGCACGTGATTGTGCCGAGGACATGTCTTCCAATGTCGCCCAAACTTTGGACGACGATGTCAACGTAGCTACCTGTGCCAACACTGTGGACGACAACACTGTGGACGACAGGGAGTTGACGAGATGGTTGAGTACCTGCTGGTCCTGCACCAGCCAGATCTCGTATGCCGAGTTGGAGACATCGTTCTTCTTGTCATCTTGAATTATTTTCGGTGGTGCCGGGATCGAGCCGTCAAGGATGCCAAGAAGACGAGCACCCCTGATCGGCGGCAACACCTAGGCCTTCCAAAGAATGAAGTTCCCTCGCGTGAGCTTCTCAGAGACAGGCGACCCGAGAGCACTTGACGACGACGACGACTAGGAACTAGAAGCCATAGCCGTGGCAACTTAGATGTATTTTGAGGAAGTAGCTCTGATTACCATAAAAGATATAATGGTAATTGGGTGAATGTGGCGGCCTACCTAGGCTAGCGCACGGCTCCGTGTTAATATAGGGGAAATTCCTGACAACTTGCAAGAGTTTGATTACAACGTGTGATATAAGACATAGTTGGTTTAAACCTCCTCTATCTATATAACATCTATACGTAATTTAAGATTTAACCAACGTATCTATGTATCCAAATCATCACGTTCATTTGACGTGTTAACATAAAGCTCTTTACAAGGGAGACACCTGAAACCTTATCCTTTAACAATGTCTGCAAAAAACGAAGTGTGGTTTTGTTTCGTACTGTGTGGGTAACAGATTTTTTTGGAAATAAATGGGTAACAGATTTTTACTGCTGCTGAAACTGGAAGAGAGGAGAAGACACACGGTTCGAAACGTATCCGAGAAGAAAAGGGGCCGGGGTGGTGCTGGAGCAATGCCATTGCCAGCGTCCTGATCGATTTCGTGATCGTGCCTGTAACTGTCAGACCTTAGTTACCCGTGCTTTGTGCTGTGGGGAAAAGAACCAGCACGCTGAAACTGAAAGGGATGCTGCTGAACGGTGAGGTGATATTTGCACCTGATCGCAATGGCTCGGACTCTGGGACGGAAACGAACAGAGGCACCGAATCTTCTTCTTATCATTCCGCAGACGGATCTCGGACCAGATCCACGGCGACGCCGACGTACTCTCTCCCGGCCACGGATGACGGATCCAATAGTAGTTGTGAAACGGTCGTACGAACGAGCCACACGCAAAGCAAACGTCACGTGGCGCCCCGGCACGGAGCTACAACTAAGCGCGCACGCCGCCGGCGGCGACAGGTGCCGAGAGCACGCACGGCAATGGCACGGGCGGATCAGCGCGAAGCAACTAGCACGAGCATTGACTGGTCCACCCGAACCCGGCGCCCGTGCTCCGCGCCACCGACCAGTCAGTCACTGGCCGCGTAGCCGACCGCCGACGACCCACTTTCGCTCGCGCGCGGCCCAGAAACGCCGCCACGCGCCGGCGCCGCGCGTACTACCAGCACCTGCCCGGCCGGCGTTTTGCGTGTGAACGAGCCGGCGGAGTCACCGATCCGGGAAACACACGCACCCTCGCGCCCGCCCACGTCGCGCGGTCGCATCAGCAGCTGAGCTATGTGTCAATGTGTCATACCACGGCACGACCACCGTGCTTACCGACCCACTCGGCCCTGTGCTCTTGAATTCCGATGCGTAATGCACGCACCGCACGCTCCGGCTTCTTTTGAATTCGGCCGGACCCGGACCCGTAGGTGTGAACGCCTTGCCGCGATGGTCGTCGCCGAGCTTCGCAGCACTTAACCGATTCGCATTGCGTTACACAACGTGACTCGCGTTCGTGTCGCCTGACATCGTCATCCATGACTCTGGGTGAGGGATGTGATGTACCGTGCATTCCATTCGTTTCGCTTGCAGCCACGGCACGGCGGCGACCGCCGCCGAGACAGAGGCGCGGCCGCGCGAGCAACTCGTCGGCTTTGCTGCGCGGGATTAGGAAAGCCCAGCGTGGGATTAGCAACTCCTACATATATGCTTCTCTAACGGCCCATCTTCATCACTTGGATCCGTGCGTGGCCCGTTACGCAAACGTGCAACGCTAGCCCATTTAGACCCATGATCGATTAGTCTGAACCCATTGGCCCAGTTTGGAACCTAGGCCCTTTTCTCTTAGGATTCTCTTACGCTTGAAGGAATTTTGACTTCTTTTCTGAACTGCCATTTCTTTTACGCCTGGAGGCGTCATGGCGTACACGTTCCTGCAGGCAGCAAACCGGTGCAAGTTGTTGCTCACATAGTCACATTAGGTGGCATGGAGAGAGACAGGAACCATACAAACTGTACCTGTTCAATCAGTTTGTGCTCTCTGCAGATGGAAGAAACTTTTCGTTAGCTGTACCTCTGCAAATTGCTTCAGAAACTCTTTAGATTTTCGGCTTGCATGATGAACGACGTTCGGTGCTGGTCTTGCTATCGGATTTAGTACCCACTTGAGGCGAGAAAACAAGGGAATGAGTTCGAAGGCCATTTTACGAAGTAATTTACTTGCCATGTTTGATGCACAAAAGGATCCACTAGAACATGTTGCAAGCCTCAAAAAATTCGCAAGCAGAGGCCACCTGATTCATGTATTAATCAGTGGTACTATTGGCGTGATTGTATAAACCCCAGTCTTATTTTTAACTTGTTGCTTTGTGTGATAACAACATACAGCCTTTTCAAGATTCGACCATCACAACATCCTGACAACTCCAAAGATAATTCTTTTCTTAATTAGTTGTTAATTTCCACTGGTTTAGTTGTACTTCTACTATTTCTTTCCAGATACGATCCTAGCTGCATGAAACGCGCCAACATGTACATGATGGCCGTGCTAGTTGCAGCTGTTTAGTATATCTCAACTTGAAGAAAACCATGACTCTGATCCAACATGATCACTGGCCTTCTCAAAGTTTAATTTAATAATAGCTTATCATCATCTCAGCTGAAGCAAGTAGCTACTAATCAGAAGATCAGTTTGCATGTGAGTGCAGTTAGGGCAATTCATCAATCCAAGTTGAGTAACTAGCTCGTTGATGCTGGCAAAGTAGTGCTGGCATTGGCATTGCCAGCAACTGTATATAAAATTTTTATGGCGCCACTAAACATGCTGATACAGAGGCCTACTGCAGGAAAATGAAGTGATAGTACAAGCTACAGGTACACGAATTCCCAGGTGTCCAATTTTTATTGTCCAAGTTGGCCATGTTCGCCGGCCTACACAATTAGTCAACTGGCTAATTACTGATTAGGCCATGTGATGTCGGGAGATGCGCAGTTTACAAGTACATGAAGCCGCAAAATCTAAGCAAAATTTGCATCTCAATTTTATACGCACCCTAGAAAACTGCTGCTGGTGACAACTTTTTAACCAATCCTATGCTCGGAACCGGTGCCATGGAGAAGTCTGAATTCTCAGTTTTTCAAAGTTAGCGAAGCTAAGCGCTTGTCGATGCTGGCCCTATAAGCTAAATACCAGGTGGTGATAATAGCAATATGGTGGGAGCTTGAACTTGAAGATGATGTTACGGCATTACACTTTACACATACAGGAGTCAAAACGAAAACGACAGCTGAATGAAAAGTGCATGGTATCACATATCATGACATGACATGCATGACGAAAATTAGGGCAAAGTAATTGCTTGACTAGTTAAAACTGTCCTAGCAATTAATTTGTTTGCTCCACCTGAGAAGGTAACACCTGGATCAGATTTGTTGGCTTTTGCATGTGCACTGTGCACAGGGCCATATTTTTATACTTGCTCCTGGAACAATGCAACAGCAGGATAGTATTTTAACAATTAGCATGCTGCATCACCTGACTGGCAGGCTAAGACAAAACAATGGAGGCTCCTTTTGTTCTTCCTTTATGCTTTTCTTCAGATTATAAAGATTTTCTTCAGATTCAGACTCAGAAGCCCAGTTGGCCCGGAACGGTTGTCTACTATTTGTACTTTTGATTTAATCAGCTTTCTTGGGATTTGCTTCGATCTGTAATCTATAGCTTGCAAGTTCAGCATAAAAAACCTACGCCATTATCACATGGATTGCCTAAACAATTGGCGACAGTGCATTATATTTTGGTATGGACACAGCAAAAAGTTCAGAAATTGCACTCGCCTCCAACAACAGATGTGCACGCATCCTTACAAAACTGTCGCCATCGCAGGTACCTACTGTAGCTCATAGTTTGGTTCAACGAAACTACTTGTTCATGAAAGAATTTCTTACCAATACGCCATAACCATCACACACTTAATATGAAGGGAGATAGAGATAGACTTCTTCAAACAACAGATGAGACATTTTCTGGATAAAACAGCGTCACTGTCGTACAACCTACTGAATCTTCAGACAGGCTTTCTTGAGCTACGCTGAATAATTCTTTAAAGCTTGGTGCTTGCAGATCACAATTTTTCTCAGCAAAAAGAAGATAATACGAGATCTTTGAGGATCAGGGTAGTGATGTTAACACAAAAGTAGACCAAAAAGGAATAAATGGCGTCGGAGAGGAAAAACAAATAGGAACGCGTGTGCAGATCCAATCATGCAATCGTGCAAATATTTGCTAGCACCTAGCAGCTCGTTGGTCACCTCAATACTTGGCCTTTTCTGCAGAGAAACGCAAGGAGCACGTGAACGCCTTCTTCAGAACAGTAAGGCCGTAATTCACACCAAAACCACTAGGCCTGTATATAAGCAAGAGAAGTCCAGAAAGACCAGAAGCAGTGTGGACTGGGACTCTGGGAGAAGGAAGTCAGGATTGACGTACGGGAGGAAGAAAAGAAGAGGTGTGTTCTTTTGCCTGAGTTTCTTCAGAAATAAGTTCTTTAATCTCTAAAAAGGAGTTCTTCTAAGATTGGTCCAGACATCTATTCTTACAATCGATTCTGCTCATTTGTTTCTTGCTGTTCTGTATTATTGTATGATGCTTAGTGATTTACAGGATATATCAAGGTGATGGATGAGCTAAACCCATGGCATTCACATCCGGTAAAACCAAGAACTAGCATGAGCGAGATCTGAAAACTTCGATGCCTTGACTAATAATTCTTGCTATGGCGGTCATGTCAGGACCCTGAGGACGAGTTAGCATACATGTACGGGCAGCAAGAAGAGCACGCCGGGATGCAACACCATTTCGCCGAGCCCCAGCAGTACTACACACCACCGCCACCAATGGCGCCGCCGCCTAACCCGATGCATCCTTCTCATCCACACCGGGCCTCGAGTAGTTTCCCGGGCTTTGGGGTCCCGTCATTGCCCAGCCTGCCGTTCGGAGCGCTGGCGGTCAAGAGCGAGCCAGGGCAGCCGTCGTCGTCGTCGAGCATCTTCTCCTTCGGCGGACAGCCTCCTAGCACGCTCAACTTCTCGGGAGGAGACTGGCCGGACCCGGACGGCATTGAAGCGGCGGTGCAGGTGCAGCAGCAGGCGCCAGAGAGGCGGAGCCGGGCGCACTGGAACACGCAGGAACACGTCATCGCCGAGCGCAAGCGCCGCGAGAAGATGCAGCAGCAGTTCGTGGCGCTGGCTACCATCGTCCCGGACCTCACCAAGGTACATGGCTCCATGCCCGGTCGTTCTCTAATCCAAATATGCTGTTCTTTCACAATCGAAGCCGATTGCGTAAACTCTCCTGCGTATTCTAGAAAAAATAGAAAAAATCGAAACTGATTGCTTTCGGATAGTTTCGAATAAATTGAGACTCTGAAGATACGTGGAGAGAATCTCTTGCTGGATTAGGACTCGAACCACCGGCGCGGATGGCCGCCGCCCGAATTGGAACATCGGGATGAGGGCGGCTCGCGGCAGTTGTGCCAGCCGCGTAGCCGCGTAGGGGCGCGATCGAGTGCGTGCGGAGGTGCGCTGCCATCTAGTGAGCGGGACGACGCATACCGCATACGACGTCCACTGGGCATTGGCCACTGCCGCGGTGTGGGTTTCGCGCCGTACTTGAGCGTGGGGATCGGAGGTGCACGTGATCAACCCGGGCAACGGGCAGCCAACGGTCGGCGGCGGCCACGCGGCAGCGGCGAGACGACGGGGCGTGTGTGAGCTTGGCCTTTGGCGGCGCGGTGCGGAGATTGGCGCTTTGAAGAGCCGGGAGCGGGTGAGGGAGCGGTAAGGGAGACAAGCAAAGGCATCGCCTGAGCAACCCTAGATCCAATCCAGTCAGGTCGAGCGGCGATCTGCGAGACGGCGAGACGAACAGTGGGGCGTGCCTGCCACCGGCCGTCTCGGCCTCCGAGATCATCGGCACATCCAAAGCGGCGTGGCGCACCCTTTTATTTTCGAGGGAGGTGAACAATTTTTGTTACCTCTCTTCTTCTTCTTTATTTTACTCCAATTTATTATGTCTTCTACACATCATGCCGTATACATTACATACTCCTATTCCTGAATAACTTTTCTGAATATATATTTCACAAATTATTAGAAGAATAGAAGTACAATATTTATTTTAAAATATGTTCTCTAACAAATCTATAAATACAGTATTTATGAATCTATGTTTCTGAGCATATAAGTGGTCAAAGTTTAGGACATGTAACCGTGCCATTGAGAAATTACTGCTTAATTTGAAAACTAGGACAATGGCTTGGCTACACTACACATATTACGAAACAACATACATTAGGTTAAGCATAGAGATTTCTACGATAAATATACTATATGTTTTTTAACGAATATTAATTTAGTGGTGGCAATGACTTGCCCTTGAAGATCATCTTTTTTATGGATTCATGCATCTGCTTACTTAGCTTATAAATATAATTTTCAGGCTAGGAAAATTCTATGCACCTCCTCGAGGAAAAAAAAAACAATACGACGACCAGAGAAAAAAATGAATATGTCTCCTCTAACAAGAGACTAGAAAGAGTTTGTAAATGGAACCCTTTTTGTAAACTACCAATCTTATTAATTGTGCTTGTGCCAAGAGTGACGATGAACAGATAGATCCATAAAAATATGCCATTAAATTTATCGTGCGGGGTTGATGTTGTTCTCATAGAAATTAACTATCAGATTTAATTTTGTTATTAATGGTGCATATGTTCATACTGATGGTTTGACACAATACCTATATACACTCTTTAAGAAAAGGAATACATCTAATATACTCAACGGTGACGAAATGGATAATTCAGGTTTTGATTGCCATCAGTTCGAATGGATCCCAATGGAAATTCAATGCAAATATCATAATGCGCATGTGATTGAGTATGTCCGTCGTATACTTGTAAAGGCATAAGTTATTTTGTTTTAATTTACTCAGTACAGTATGTCGAAATTTTGTGAACTACCACTGGATTGTTTATGGCTTCACTGGACGAATAACTAGGCTAGTATGTTTTCATGCTTAAGAAAACTGACTGTTGCGTTTGGCTTGTGAATGTTTTCTGTGTCAAAAATCTATAATACCTACACCAAACAAAACACGGCTGTAAACCTGTAATATCGATTTCTTGGTACAATCATGGGCTAACAAAAATGAGACGTGCTACCATAAAAAGGGCAAACTTTGCAAGAGAGGAGTAAAGCCAAATGTTGTGCGGACTAAATGGAACCATGTATGCCTAGCTAGGAGTAATAAGGACCTCTTTAGAGATTACTGGGTATGTTGAATTGAGGATTTGGAAGATTGAGTCAGGGGCCTCAATTGGCAACTGCAAACACTAGTTCAGAAGATTTTAGAGGATGACAATGCAAGCTCTAGGAGAGGGCTGGGCTGGTGTCGGTCGAAGCACAGTTATTTGATAATGGGATAGTGCTCTATTTTTGTTCAAGTTGATGGTCGCTGGTTGTTTAGGATTCTTTGCTCTATTTTTGTTCCAGTTGATGGTCGCTGGTTGTTTAGGATTCTTTATCGTTTAATTTCGTGCTGATTAGCCATGCGCTAAGAGGTGGGTACGGTCACGTCTTTGTACTTTGTATCTTGTATCTTATTTCTTCTCTTTTCAATGAGAAATGTGCATCACGCATTCTCAAAAAAAAAACTATAGCCACCTGGAAGTTATCTTCAATAATATAGCCTAATTAGGTCAATAATATAAACCAACTAAAAGGTCATCGTGCTTAAGTGAAGCATCATTAATTCAGTGAAAAATGTCAGCAAAGTGTCTCACCAAATTCTCTGTGAGGTTCAAAAGTTGATCATGGTCTTAGTTAATGTACTAACAAAGGTTAGAATCTACTTATGCAGTCATGTGATCAGAAGGGCAGTAGTATTTCTTTTTGGGTATGTAGGTAATTTTTTTATGATGTGGATAAATTAGAGGGATTTATCTGATAATATAGAAAATTTGAGAAAAATACTTTTAGATCAGAGAGGGAGCACTACCAAGAAGTTTATTTGCTTTCTAATTTCTATCATATTAGGCTATTAGTTTGCTGTGGTTCAAAACTCGGTCGTTAGGACACAACGCCATCTCTGAATTACACTAAGACCGTTAAACATTATATGTGTCAGCTGGGATTACATGTGTGTTTGACCTATTGCATAGTCTCAGGCTAGACCATTACTTTGCGTATGTTACATTAGGGTCAGGGGCGAAGCCAGAAACCCAGAACCCAACAATAGGAGAGGGGTAAGTTGTAGCAAATCATTAGGGGGCTAAAATTATTTTTTCCCCATTGATTTATGTGGTACAAATTTGTGTGCATTAGCTATGTGCATGTAGCATGGGCCGGGAATGGGAGGGGGGCAAGCCAATCACCCACTCCTCAGAACGAGTGTAAAATCGAACATAGTAGTGGTCAGCGCGGTAGATGGTATAGGAGCAGCAGGACCATGCATAAA
>NC_028458.1:52043318-52052765 GCF_000263155.2 Setaria italica | reverse complement strand
CCCCCCCCCCCCTTCGTCCTTGCGTTACATCGTACCTATCAATAGTTTTACCCACAAGTTTCAAAATATATCAAACCCCCTGCAACTTTTCTAAATTCTTTATTCGCCCATGTACAAAGTATAAGTAAAAGAATAAGATGCACAAAGTAGACGTAAATGCACAAAAGTAGAACTATTGCCACCATGCTTTTTGTTGCACGATTAAAGCATGCTATTTATTACTCTCTTGATTGTTTGTGAAACCTAACAAATTTTCTCGTGGTACAGGATTTACAATCTATCATAGCATTTATTTGTGAATGGATGATGGTTATTGCCTCCTTTATAGTATTTCTAACGTAAGCAAGAGCACATATATTATAGTAATTTGGATATTTCATGAGAGTAAGATCTTGGGTAACAAAGAAAAATAAACCGACAAGTTGATCATCATCAACACTACATGCATCTGAAAAAAATGCCAAGTAAGCTACCATAATGGCAACTAATAATTGTTAGGAAATGTTTTGATATCTCATGGTGTTATGCTATGTCAATGGATTTATATTAAAATTAGTCAATCATTTTTTAACTGGTGTTGAATAAGGGACAAAAAGGTGACTTATACTCAAGAAAAAAATAAGTCACTCGCAAATAGCAATCACTAGTTGAATGATGGGTTGTGGACCGAGATGGGACGGGTTCAAATAGTACTTCAAATTACAATGAGTAGTGAAGTATCCATTGAATTTGTGGTGTTTCTGACAAGTGTTATTGAATCTTAATTTTTCAGACCGACAAGATCTCTCTCCTTGGGAGCACCATCGAGTACGTCAAGCAGCTTGAGGAGAAGGTGAAGACTCTAGAGAGACAAAACATGAGGAGAACATCTGAGCCCACCGTCTTTGAGAGCAAGTGTCGCATATCAACTGATAGTAGCGATGCCTCAAGCTCCAGAGAGAGCACCTTCGGTGCGGGTAGGTTCAGCCCGACTGTTGAGGCAAGCATCCATGGCGATACCATCCTATTGAAAATATGCTGTAAGGAGAGAAGAGGAGTGCTGGTGACGCTCATCTCCGAGCTTGAGAACCAGGGCCTCTCTATCATAAACACCAGTGTTCTACCGTTCACAGACTCATGCCTCAACATCACCATCACAGCAAAGGCAAGTATTCTCTCCCGATTATTGAACTACAGTCTACAGACGATGTGTTTATCTTAGCTACGAAATATTTAATATATAGTAGAGTTTTTTAACATCCTATTTGGTGGTATATATAATTCTCACTATCATTCTATGAGAATTTCATTAGTATAGAATACACTACTGCCCATAGTCTCAGATTTTTGCATGTCCGTAAGTTTGACCAATTTTGATTTTGTTCAGATTGGAGAAGGGTTTTCGACCACAGTAGAGCTCGTAGCGGACCTGACCACGGCTCTCAGAGGTTTCAGTACTTGAGGTGGGAAAGAAAATTGAGTAGCAAGGGAAATGTAAATGAAGTGCTTGCTTTGGAAGTTATGATTTTTTACCCTCTTTTCTTCAAGGAGTAGAGGGGACACTGGGCCGGATACCCAAGCACGTTTTGAAATGATGAAACTCTTGTGCAAATCCTCTCTCTCTATTCTATTTAAGCATGTGTTGTGTGCATTCTTTCATTTGATTTCTTCCATTCATCTTTCAAAAACATGAGTAATAGAATTCCAGGAGCAGGATGTCCAGAACAGAAGCATGAAAGTTTGCATGGTTGAAAGACAACGGGCACTCAAGTATATTGTACGTGTGATTGTATTAGGATGTGAACGTGTTGAAAAGTTTAATTTCCATCGCCTACTACAGTCCTGTTTGTTTCCGCTTATTTTTCGCTTACCAGTAAAAATAAGCCATAATCCCACACATTTCTTGCTTCCCAGTGAAAATAAGTCATAATCCCACACAAACACCTCGCTTATTCTTCACTTAGCCCACAAGCCGCTTAGCTCAAAATCCCCGATACAACATGAACCACGCTTTTCTAGTAAGCGGCCTCCCGAGCGCTTATCCAGTAAGGCCTTGTTCGGCTCAAGGGGATGTAATCCCCAAGAGGAACTAATCCAGGGAGGGATTGAGTTGATCCCTCCCATGTCACTCAACCCCTTTGGGGGATGAATCCCTGCTTCCCTCTAATCCCTCTCTTAAAATATGTGTTCGCTTTTGCCTGGGTTTAGGATTGGGGGTGTTCAGCACCAAAAGCAGAAAGAAATAAAGTGGCAAATTATAACAGCTGAAGTCGGCAAACATTATCGCATTCGGTTCTCCAGTCACGATTTTAATTCTACATACGAAACACATCCAGAAACACATTGCAAACTGCAACAAACCATATGGTACCAGTCCATTTATTACACAGAGACCTTAAGTATCGCAAAGATTTTAGTTCAAAACGAGATGGTAGCTTTAAGCAAAGTTTGGATTTTGAGGTGGTCAGAAAGACAGAAACCAACAACAGAAACATCTAAAAATCATAACTTAGGAAAGAATCTTCCATCCTCTCAAAAGAGTAAGAGCAAGACAACAGAGCTTCCGAAACTCTGCAGCCCCTACTTCAAGTCTTCATCAAGCTGGGGATACAGCATTCTAATCCTCCTTGAGTCCTTGTCAACACGTGCATCAAGTCTTCATCAGCCTATTATGTGTTGCCTGAAAACAACAAAATCTAACAAGGTTACTGCATATAAAATGAATCTTACAGTTAGCAAATAGTGTACTGATAAAACTACTAAAAGCACATAATGGATGCAACTATACTTTCACAGATAAAGACTGCATTCCTCTTGGCTTCCAAACAAACATTTCACCCCAAAGCCTCCGTTGGACAAGATTCAAAAATTCAGCAAGCATATATAACAAAATAGAGTCAAACATCACAGCCAGTTCTTTGCCACCATATAATGCCCTGAAAGGCTGAAAGTCAATCAAATTTTGATATCTTTGCAAAGAAAAGGTTTAAACATCACATGGAAATAACATCTTCCGTTGCTAACATCATAGAACATTTTAATGAACTAGCAACAAAAAAAAATGCATATCAAGATACTGATATGCAAGTGCAGAAGCAGCATTGACAAATTTGCTAGTTGCTAACAGTCAATTGACAAATGAAAAAAAAAATAGAGAGAAGATTCAGAACTGTGTTGATTTCTGTTCACTATAGGATCAAATGCTACATGAGTTCCTGGCATGCAGACCAGTGTGTAGTTCACTCTAAATATACAGTAAGCCAGGCTACTCATTTGATCTACAAAAGCACAGTTGGCCATTTACAGGCTCTTGCTTATGTGATGGAGGCACCATAATAAAACAGTAAGCACATAATTTATCTTTCCATGGTGTCAGGATCAGGTAGGAGAGGAGAGGGGAAGAAAGAGAGAATACCTAAGCAATTTCACTTCTCAACCATAACAATGCAACTTCTGGATCGTCGTCACATGCACTTAAGATCTGCCTGTTGTCAGGGTCCTTGAAGAGTTTGAATGACTTTGCCTTTTCCTCTTTTGTGACTTCCAGGGTGTTAAGAACAGAAATGCATTTCTTGATTGAAAAAGCATTCCCCTCACTTTCCTCCTTTTCTCTAGCTAGTTGAACAGCTTCGTCCTCACCTTGTTTGGTTCTCATGCCGATGTATCTCTCCATCAATCCTTCTAAGTTACTGATTTTCTTCTGCCTCTTTGGTTCTCTTTCTTCTGTGTTCCTTGTCACGGTAGCAGCCCTTCTTTGCGATGAATGAACAACCCTTTCATCATTTTCTGTGTTCTTTGTCACAGTTGCATCCCTTCTTTGTCGCATCTGATCATCTTCTAGTACCATCACGTCATCATCTTCTCGGCCTGCCATTGTTTCTTGCAAATCTGAATTCAGAACTTCCATGTTCTCAACCTTGTCCCCATTCTCCACTTGTGTAGGATCTGTTAGTTGATTGGATGTGTAGTTGTAGGTCCCTTCAGTTGTTTGACCTACATAATGAAGTTTTGTTACAAAAAAGACATGTAAAGCATATAGCAAAGTATGAACTTTGTTATGAGACTAACCATCATAAAGCTCTCCCAAGGCCTCAAAGAGTGGAAAACCCTTACTGCGAAACTTCTTAGCCTTGGGATATGAATCTAAGATGTTTTCCCATACTGCTGGACAAGCCTTAATCCTCCCTGCCTTCGCATCAAAATGAGCTCCACTTTGCTGTTTTGCGTCCTTCAGCAACTTGTACTCTCTTTTCAGCTCCTTTTCCTTCTCTTGGATCTGGGCCTTTGTGAAATACACGTAGTCTTCTCTCACATGGAATTCGTTTACAATCTTGTTCTAGGATTCTGATGGCCATCCATTTTGACCCCTATGATAAGGGGTCTTGTGCTCATGAAGTCAACAAGAATTAAATTGTTATTGTGTGCCTGCTGCTTCCATGGTAAACAATCAGCATGCACAATCAAGACTGAAAGAACTACAAAACTATTGCTAAATTCCTAGAAACAGATCCAGAAATAGGATCCAGGTCCAAAGGTATTTCACTGTGCTTACTACATTTAACACTGGCAGTATAACACTGGCCGAACATGAACATAGGAATCTCATCATGACAGAGAAACAAAATAATAAAAAAAGTATTTATCCAAATATACAGATACAATCAACATTCAGTCCAGTTCAGGCAATAGTACTAGTAGTCAGAATAAAAATGCATGCTTGTGATGAGATCTGTTCTCCATTCTGGAAGGTTTGTGATGGTTGTGACTTGTGATTATATATGGACTTGATCACTTATATTTGTGTGTCCCTGTCTTTTTATTATATATGCTTGACGATTAATGTTTAAGAGAGAAGGCCTGGAGTGTCCTCTGCATGTGTAACTTTGCTTGTTCGTAGTGATTTACTGCCGACCATGAGTGACTAGAATTGGTCAATCTCTCCACAACATATACTTCTGCAATCCTTCTGTCAATTGAACCGCTACAACAATTCGGTGCAGTGACACATCCACCATTCCATTCAGTGCAGTGAAATAACAGTAGGACACAACAGTTGAACCAATTTTCAGCAAATCAAGAACTCCTACATCTAGATCCGGGCATGTGAATCAAAACCCTAGCAGGCAAGGGAGACAAGAGGAGAAGGGCGAGGATGGGTGACTCACCGGCGAGAAGACGACCACCGAAGGGGATGAGCGCTTGAGGGGAGAAGACCGCGTCGCCGTCGCCGCCGACCTGCCGTGCGCCTTGCGGGTATCCACCGTCGCCGCCGTCGGGAGGGGTCGCCGTAGGGGAGACAGCCGTGCTCCTGCTGATTCACCCGCTCCGCGGCCGCCGCCGGCCGGAGATGTCGCGCAGGGCCGCGGCGCCTCCACCCTCACCGCCTTGTGTCGCCTCCGCCCGCGAGGGTTGGTTCCACGCCAATCGGGAGATTTTGGGTTCCCGGCCGAGGTGGGAGGATCAGAGGGGTTTTGGACCAGGAAACAACCCAGGCCGGGGTGAAACGAATGCTAAATTTTTGGCGGGCCAGTATCTGAACCAGGCTGGGGTGACCCATGTGGATCGGGCCACGTTCCCGGCCGGGGTTGGGCTAAACGAACAAGGCCTAAGAGCAAATCCAAGAGTTCCTAAAAAATTCTTTCCCAAAACGAGGTATTAGGGGCTATGCTAAAAAATTTTCCCTCAAAAAACATATCATTCCACAGCAGTACGCTAAAAATTAAACCGCTAATATTTCAAATGAAGCCACGTCATCATATTGGGCCCATTTTAGGATCGTTTTTTTTCCAGCAGGCTGGGACCCCTCGCTCGTCGCCAGGCTTCTTTTTTCCCTGACGCCGCCGGACTTCTTTTTTCCAGGCCCTCGTCACGGCACGCCGCCTGACTTCTTTTTGGTTATTACTGAATAGCACATTTCTTTTCCATTTCAGGAGCTGAATAGCACGTTTGCAGGGGATTTCAGGTTCTCTATTATTACTGAAGATGTTCAGGCTGTAATATATGCTTCTTGTACTTGATTTCGAGCAGATGCTGCAACCTGCAGCCGCTGGCTCAACATAGAACAAAACATCACTAATAATATTGACTGAGCAAACATTAAAATCGACACAAGACGCTTCAAATCCACGTTAATACCATATGGAAATACTACTCAGATTCAAATACTAATTAAGTTTCGAACATCACACAGTACCATATGGAAATACTACTCTTTAGAAGATTCAAATACTAATTAAGTTTCGAACATCACACAATACCATATTTGCAGGAGCTGATTACAGAGAACGAGATATTTGCATTTATATACCTAGGCACTTGCTTGATTGCTCCCAAACTGGTGGTGCACTACTACTATGATCTGAACAACTTTAGCTACCGAATCAGGGGAGGAAGCATTTCACAACCACCATTACAATATCAGCTCCGCAAAGAGAGTAGTCAACAAGCTGATTAGTTTCTGAATCACATTGCAAAGACACATAGCAGCACCATATAAGCAAACAATGGCCAGATTATGTGCAAATGCAGTAACTACAAACGGCGGCCCTTTTCACAATGCTAAGGTAATGGATACAGCCAAGGATTTTAGCAAGAGAGCAAATTAACAATGAGTAGAGGTCATACCAATCCAGTCCTCGGGTTCTTGGCGAGATGTTGAAGATCTTCTGGCCGCCGTGGGCTTCCTGCTCAGCCCGACTGGCTGACTCGACAGGGTGCCGCCGCCCCTCACCCCTCGCCGCCGCCGGGAGAGGAGGGCTGCTGCCGAAGTGGGGAGGGCCGCCTCCGGGAGAGGAGGGGCGTGCCGCCGGGAGAGAAGGGGCGCGCCGGAGTGGGGAGGGCCGCCGCCGCCGCCTGCTCAGCCGGCCCGACAGGGCGCCGCCGCTGAGAGAGGAGGGCCACCACCGGAGTGGGGATGGCCGCCGCCGGGAAAGGATGGACGCGCCGCCGGGAGAGGAGGGGTGCGCCGGAGTGGGGAGGGTCGCCTCCGCCGCCTCCTCAGCCGGTTCGACAGGGCGCCGCCGCCCCTCGCCCCTCGCCGCCGCCGGGAGTGGAGGGGCGCGCCGCCGGGAGAGGAGGGGCGCGTCGGGAGAGGAGCCTGGCCGCCACTGCCTGGAAGGCTCGAGAAGATGACGGGAGAAGAGCGCGGCAAAAAAATAAAAAAGCGCGACAGGGGGCGTGGGAATGGATTGGGGGAAGGTTTCGGGTCGCGAAAATATACGGGAGGAGGGCATGTTTTTTGGTGTCGCTAATTTTTTGGGAAGATTTTGGGTGGACTGTTGGAGTTCATTTTTTCTCTTTTTTTCTCTAAAAAAGGTTTTGGGGGTAAGATTAGCATCCTCTTGGAGTTGCTATGTATTTTCCCCTGGGTACCCCTCCACCGATGCCTCCTCTGTCCGCCCCCCTCGTGCCTCCCTCCTTGGCTGCCGCATCCCTACCGTCGTGTCGCGGGGCTCCGCTCCCGGGGCCTCACCCGCGCGCAGGCCTGCGCCGTCGTGTTCTGGAACCCGGCGGTGCTCCTCAGCGACGTGGACGCCACCCTCGCGCCCAAGTTCCGCGTCGTGCGGTCGCTGGGCCTCACCTGCGCCGAGGCCGCGCGCGTCTTGGCACCTGAACTCCTCGAGCTGTATCCGCCTGATCACAGCAAGAGCAGCTCGCAGGGTGATTGTATGATTGACGTTTTTCCCCCCTAACTCCTGTGTGATGTGTGTTGAGGTTCAGATGTGATGTGCGTTGAGGTTCAGATTAGAGATTGACAGGGACATTGTTTTAAGATGATTTGAGCAGAACAGAAGCTAATAGATTAAGCATGTTCTGTTCGCAATGCAGAAGCTTATGCATAAACACTAAGCGTGCTGCATCGCATTCTGAATGAAAGGAAGTAGCCGTGATCTGCGGATTCGCTTTCTGAATGAGAGCCGTGACCCGTGATCTGCTGATTCGCTTTCTTAAATGGCTAGATGCACGAGTAGTTCTTGGTTTAATTGATGCTACGAGTACATTCAAATGGATTGCTGCTCTGAACTTTATTGTTTGATTGTTGCTCCTAAATGGACAGATGGATATATGGATAGTAGTTCATTGATTTTCACTGTTTTATGGTTGTAACCATCACTAATACTTATCTTTTAGTTAATTTATAATCTTTATATGCATTTGAAAGTATTGTAGTATAATTTCTAATTACCAAACTCAAAAGATATCAGAATTATTGATTTTTTCTCCTTGTATTTAGAAAATGAGCTATCATCATCCATAGGGCATTCATGTCATTTTAACACTCAGGACAATTGCCAAACACTCAGCTTATTCAGATAGCAGATTCTCCAGACAGCAGGCTGCTACCCAGATAAGCGAGGTTCAGAAAAGCAGATACAAACAGGTCTACATATTATATATGTTTATTTTTATATTTTTTATTTTAGTATTTTGTAAAAAATATATGTCCTAATAAAAAAAATTACAAATCTGTTTGAAATGGCTATAGCCAAATGAAACAGCGGAAGTTACCGCCGGTTCAACCGGCGGAATTTCTCTTCTCTGAGTAGCACACTTTTAAAAAATTATAACTAATTCATATGAACTCGGACGAAGATAAATTTTGTATGAAAATTGTAGATATCAAAGAGATCTACAACTTTGTAGTTTAAAAGTTTTTTATCTGAAGCCATCTTAGTGCTCAAATAATCGATAAAAGTCTGAAACTGGGCAGCACACTTTCAAAAAATCATAACTAATTTGTATAACTCGGATGGAGATACACTTTATATAAAAAATTGTATATCTCGAAGAGATTTTAGTTAAAACTTTTTCCATTTGGAGCCATCTTGGTCCATCTGGGACGGGATGGTTTTATATTTGTGCAATGGGCATCAGCAAGCTCATGGGCGCCTACACCCGGCACATGCCGGGGCACCTGGAGCGGCTCATCGCCGAGATGGAGGCGGACGGGAGGCCCAAGGTAAAGTGGCTCGTCTCCGACGTGTACGCGTGATGGTCCTTGGACATCGCCAAAAGGTTAGGCATCCGGGTGGCCTCATTCTGGCCGGTGTCGGTGGCGTGCTTAGCTATTAATCTCAAGATCCCCAAGTTGACAGAGGAAGGGCTCCTCAACAACAAGGGTTGGCCGGAGCGGGATGAGACGTTCCAGCTTGCCCCCGGGATCCCGCCGCTCCACACGTTGCAGCTGCCGTGGAACAACATCGGCACGGCCGAGGTGCAGCCCATCAGCTTCGAGCTGTTCAGCCAGACCGATAGGCTCAGCGCCGTCGCCGAGATGGTGGTGTGCAACTCCTTCCACGAGGCCAAAACCGGCGCGTTCATGCTCCTGCCGCCGAGCGTCCTGCCCATCGGCCCGCTGTCCTCCACCGGAAGTCCTTCGGGCAGTTCCTGCCTGAGGACACCCGGTGCCTTCGGTGGCTCGACGCCAGCCCGACGGCTTCATCGTGTACGTTGCGTTCGGCAGCACCA
>NC_028458.1:52013921-52043218 GCF_000263155.2 Setaria italica | reverse complement strand
AATCAAGAAGTATATATAATAGATGGGTCTTCTCATGCTTTTTATGCCAATAGCAGCCGCTTTTCCTGTTGGCACCGACCATCGGAGGGATTCCGCTGCAGTCTCCCCCTCCCAACGGGTACCGCCCTTTCATTCGGATCGTTCAAAGACAACAAGTCCGCGAGCGGAAGACGGGAGGACCAAGATGGCTCCAAATGGAAAAAAAAATTGAACTACGAAATTGTATATCTCGTTGAGATCTACAATTTTCATATAAAGTTTATCTCCATCAGAGTTCATATGAATTAGTTATTATTTTTTTCGATATATACAATTTTCATATAAAGTTTATCGTCAGAGCTCATATGAATTAGTTATAATTTTTTAAAAGTGTGCTATCCTAAGAAGGTAAATTCCGCCGAGGTTTCTGCAGTGTACCTTCCACCGTTTCATTTAGCTATAGCCGTTTCTAACGGTGGAATAGTTATAGATTTGTAATTTTTTTATTAGAACATATATTTTTATAAAATACTAAATATAAAAAAATCCGGCTAGACAGATCACAGACGACGATCAACACAGTACAAAATCTGGGGCGCGCACCGCACGGGTTTCGTATCGATCGAATCCGCAGGGAGGCGTACGGAGCGAGCTAAAATAGGATCGGAGCTCAAAACTCAAGGGCGGACGCGGACGGGTCGAGGCTGCTGGCATCGTCGCGTCGCGCGGAGCAGAGGCAGCGCATTGGAGCTCCGACGATGGCCGCGCCACCGAGGCACGGGGGGTAGGAGTAGGCGATATATATAGGGCGGTAGCTCCATCTGGTGCTGACGCTCAGCTTGCTCCGCCCACACTCTGTGCAAGTGGGCCGGCCTGCGGGTACCCGCTAGGCCGCTACCCGTCCGCATAAGCCGCAAGTTTTTTCGGGCCAAGGCGGTGTTTGTTCTTTTGCACCTTCTATCCCATCCAATATTAGATGTTAATTAGAATGATTAAATATAAGCTAATTATAAACTAATTACGCAGCTAATTCACGAGACGAATCTATTAAGTCTAATTAATCCATCATAGCACATGTTTACTGTAGCACCATATTGTCAAATTATAAACTAATTAGATTTAATAGATTCGTCTCGCAAATTAGTTTCCATCTGTGCAATTGATTTTATAATTAATCTATATTTAATACTCCTAATTAATATATAAAGTAACAAAAAATTCAGGAAACCTAACAACCAAACACCCGCTAATGCGGCTGCCCGCGAGACAGTTGGTTTTTCTTTTCTTTTCTTTTTGAAAAGAACCACTACACAGCTTGACAGCCTCGTCTGGCTTCCCAGATCACTCATTCCCCCAGTAACATGAGTGCTTGAAGAGCCCAGCGTTCGTTTTCTAATCCGTGTGATAGTACAGCTGTTGAATGCTGCTAGATTATTGAAGCACGAGCATTTCTTTGGTCAGCACAGCTCGATCACGCGCAGCCCCCGAGGTCCCATGGCAGAAGAGAGGTGAGAGTTGATCAGACAACTCAAACGATCTTGGAGCCTGGACCCAGGAATTAACTCCTGCGTCAAACCAAGATTGCCAGATCAATGCGTCCGATCGGCGGTCGGCCCGCGAGCTCGGTCCAGAAAAATGGCACGAGCACGAGACGTTGACCCGGAATTAAGTACGTGGTCGTGCGTGCGTGCACACGTACAGATGCCCCGAGCTTTGACCCACGAATTGAATTGAACCGGCGTTCTTCTCTGGATCAGCAACCGGGTTTCTTAATCGAGCCGTCGATGATCCCCTGGCAATCTGGGGCCTGGTGAGTGCGTACCGGAAGCGTCCAAACCAAGCTCCCCCGGGAGACAAGGAGGAAGACGCTCGAGATGACGGCTTGGGCCCAGTTTAGTTGCCCAATTTTAGTTGTTCAAAATCACTATACCAGCACTGTATCATACTGTAACGTTTCGTTTGTATTTGTAAATTATTATCCAAATATTGACTATTTAGGCTCAAAAGATTCGTCTCGCAAAGTACAACCAAACTGTGCAATTAGTTTTTAATTTCGTCTACATTCAGTACTCCATGCATGTACCGCAAGTTTGATGTGATGGAGAATCTTCTTTTTGCATAGTGCCAAAGTTTGGATTCTGGGTGAACTAAACAGGGCCTTGGTGGTGGAGCTGGAGCACCGCAATAGTGGAGTATCCAGTGTCAACTGTCAAGCATTGTTGGGGATCTGGATGGGGATATCAAACCGCTAGCCAAGGTAAACAGCATTTTACTTAAGCAAGACTGATGTTTGGACAGAGGAAGACGTGAAGGTTCGGGGCACCTTCACTTCGTAGGATCAAGGAAGAAGGCGCGAAAGTTGGGCACTTTCGCAGGCAGGCGCGGAGGTCCCGGGCACCTTCTCTATGGAAGATCAAGTTGGGAGGCGTGAAGGTCCCATGAACTCCCTCGATGAAGAATTCGGCAGACAATCCAAGCTGCTCAAGCAAAGGTGTGGAGAATTGGGGGTCACGTTGCGAACGTGACCCTGATAGCGTGAATAGTGTGATATGTTTGGGGTGTACAAGTTGGATTAGAACTCTTTCTTTACTAAAATATACAACATATTCCTAGGATGCCTACTAAAATATACAACATATTCCTAGGATGCTGTAGTGGTTGAGTATGAGTAAATTTGTATGTAAAAGTCGGTTGGGCTCCCTGTTAACGGTAGTTAGGACGTCAATTTGTGAACCGCAAGCTCACGATCATCGTAGCTTTTCCCTTTAAAGAAATAAAAAAGAGCAGCCCGCGTTAATAAAACTTATTCCATCCAAGGTTTGTCAATCCGTGGATCGGCAACGAACTGACTAGTGTTTTCTATCTAATCTAACGGGTCCTAACATGAAGCATAGAGTGCATATGAAGGGTAACCTTGATATAAAGATTGATATCATGAATAAGGATAGATCACATCCACAAATGATATAACACCTCCAGGGATAGCAAGAGCCTATCACTGGTAGATGAAACTAGATGAAACCATAGCGATGCGCCCGGTGGTTAAAGCCTAGAACACGTGACGGAACTTGCAACTCGCCGGAGATCGAGGTTGATGCAGCCCAGCTTGCTAGAAGGAACTCGTCGAGAAGCTACATTACTCCTACTCCTAGGGCAATGGCGTGAAGCCGTAAAGGTAAATATGTTGTATTATTGATCGTGTGATGATTCTTTACAATGGCCACGTCCCTATGTTGCATAATTGGCATCTAACCACGTACAAGGGAAGTCACGTACACAATCTTTTCTAATAAAAAACTCTATCTCTAACTAACCCAACTCTATCTCTAAAATATTTTATTCTTTGAAACAACCTCCCGTACATGCAAAGATCGGCCGCATGCATAATTATTCTGGTAGCCTCCCACGTATGGCATGCAAAGTGCACCAGAATCCATGTTGTATATTCTTATCATTTTTATCCATACGTGTTGGCCTTTCCTTTATATCAGCCTTGCCTCTCCTTGTCGATCAATCCAATGAAGCCGATTTGGACTCCATGCCCATGTGCGCGCATGCTAGCTTCTTATTGTTGTACGTGACTCCAATTATCTCGTACTCCGAATTTATAGGATTGGTCAAAATCCGGTGTCAACACATCTTCTCGTTGTAGTTCCAGCTAAAGTGGTAACAACCTATGTAACACCTTGATAAAGAGTCATCTCTTAGAAAGACGGCTCGCAAGCAGCCTACTTTCTTGTGATAGCCACTGCGAGGTGCGTGTTGACGCCTTCGGTTTCCCAAAGCTTTACACCAATGACTCCCAGAATACTCGCCATCGTTCCTACTCAACATTACGCACTTGTTCGGCCTTTTCCTCCCACATGCTGTCACCGCGCAAGGTTAATCACTCCAACTTTCTATGCATTACTAAGATTAAGATGTATCCGCAAGATATAGACTAATCACCACGATTATATCTATTCCTACTAAAGGCATATGGTACCTACACTTGTGAAAATAAGCATTAGACACATTTTTGGATGATTTTTTCTTGTGGATTTTGCTTTAACCTCAGGAATTTCAGAGCCAATATTTCCAGCCGCAACCATCTTCTTGTTGGCGGTGCTAGGATGAGCACAAGGACCGTACTTAACGCCCATTTCACCAAAGACACGATTGATCCTACCTTTGTGCCTCAAAGGTTTTCGATCTTGTTCATGTTATTTATGTAAATAATTATCAATCAAAGCAACAACTCTCCATTCAATCTCATCAACAATTTGTTCATCAGTCATCCTCTTAGGTTTTTTCACTCCAAATTTAGGAAACTTAATGGCAACTATCATTCCAGGAACATTTTTCTCACAAAAACTCTTGGGACACCAGCCGTGTCGCGAAGGCTAAATTTCAGCAGCCAAGAATTCTTCAACTGCATCTCATGTAGTAATGATCTGGCTGGCAAGATAGTAAGTATTGCTACATGAAGAATTTCAGTTTTTCTTCAAAAAAGGAGGACAATAATCTGTATCTATGTCCTCATTCTTGCTTGCAAGTGGGTACTCGACAACGGGTTTACCCTCGCTATCTTGTCCAGTAACAACTGGAATCGTTGCATAGAACCAATATGAGTCCCACTCATGAGCCCACCTGTTTTTTTGAGCGGGGGTTATGGCAACTAGAATTAAACCGGCGCTGATTTAGCGTGTTCGTGTTCGAAAAGTACATCACCCATATTGAGTTTCCATCTCCTCCTCGCCAACCAAAATGCACTTCTTCTGATGATGCAATTCAAAATAGTGGCAAAAAGAGTCTGCCTCGACTTCACCCTCAAACGAGCGGCAACTCCAAATATACTTTAGAAGATGAGGAATGGAATTAGGTGTTAGTTGGTGCAGCTGAACCTTGAAGGCATTGAGAATATCAACAACAACCTTTTCAAGATGAAATCTCGATCCAGAAATAAAGAAGTCACAAAATACTACAGTCTCATTAGGTTTCGGAACAGGAATTTCTTCTTCGTTCGGAGCTCTGCAATCACCATCGGCAAAATAACCTTTCTCCACATAAAAGCCAATGTCCCGTTGGGTCACTAACGAGCAACCAAAGAAGTAGGTCTTGGAACATTCGGGGATAAGCTCATCAGCATTAGCTTCCACATTCTCAAGATCCTCCTCTTCCCCCTCCTCGTCTTCTTCTTCATCACCAGTATTTCTAGATTTGCTCTCAAAAGATTATGTGCCAGATGCATCATCACCCTCGCGGATTCATCAAGAACCACCCAAATCGTCATCAAACACATTCTCATCATGCACAAGCATCTCCCAGCCTAGCAGCGGCTAACTCCTCGGAGCTCATGAGTCTAGCGGTTTGTTTCGTGCGAGCCACGATGAATTCTTAGAACGAAGAAAAGAGAGAAAAAATCTTAATAAAAAGAGACTTAGCAAAACTTACGGGAGAAAGAAAAAGAAGCAGCACAGGCACTTTCGCAACAGCTAAACAAGCAGTGGCACGGAAAGCACGAATCTCAAAGCAATGCAAATGTAAGCAACGAAGGTCTCCGAACAAATGAGAATGTGAAAAAGTTACCGCAACCCCTCTATTTATAGGCGTGAAAAGGAGCAGTTTCGATAACCGCGCTCAACGGTAAAAAAGTAAGGGCAAAACTATCAATTCAGCAACCTTCGTGGCGACCTCCGTTCCAGCGCGCGAGGAAGACGTTTTTTATCCTTGATCAAAATCAAATGATTTTTCAAGGGTTCGCCCGCTAGAGTAGGACCTCGCCCACGAGGTGCTGCTGTTGGGGATCTGGATCGAGTATATCAAATGTCACCCTCGCACGCTACCCTCGTTGAACCGCCAGCGAAGGTAAGCAGCGTTTTACTTAAGCATGATTGCAGGAACCAATGTTTGGATGAAGCAAAGGAAGACGCGAAGGTGCAGGGCACCTTCGCTTCGTAGGATGAAGGAAGAAGGTATGAAGGTTCAGGGCACTTTCGCAGGCAGGCGCGGAGGTCCCGGGCACCTTCGCTGTGGAAGACCAAGTTGGGAGGTGCGAAGGTCCTGTGAACTCTCTCGATGAAGAATTCGGCAGCCAACCCAAATTGCTCAAGCGAAGGTGTGGAGAATTGGGATCACGTTGCGAACGTGACCCTGATAGCGTGAATAGCGTGACCCGTTTTGGGTGTACAAGTTGGATTAAGACTCTTTCTTTACTAAAATGTATAGCATATTTCTAGGATGTAGTAGTTGAGTATGGATAAATTTGGTATGTAAAAGTTGGTTGGCCTCCCTATAAAAGGGGAGGCACCCCTACTTTACGAGAATTCACATTTTTTAAGAAATATAAGTCCTAAGAGAGTTTTGTTCCCATTCGTACTTATTTTCTTTAAAAGTGTTGGTGAGGAACTTGCTCCGAACCAATAAGCATCAAGTCCCGTTGACATTGACGACCGGCACCAATTCAACTCGAAAGCGCGGAGATCAATCACGGTGGCAGTTAAGCTGCAGGGAACATGCCATTAATTTGGCTTAGACTTTTGACGAAGGGATCAGAGGCGATAACGCCACTGCTTGATCAAATGACAGTCAACCAACCAGGTTTTAAAACTGGAATTCGTTCAGCTGCAGTATTACAGCTCCAGGGACCAGAGGGCTGCTCGATTTTTTTCCAAAAAGGTGTACCGCTGGATCGAAAGAGCGCCACTGTTCTGTCAGCATGGCCATGTAATGTAACAGTAGCGAGACAAACCGGCCACTCCAACAGCTCGGATCGGCAAAACGGACGCTGCTGCAGCGGCCACAGTACCCGCAGTGGCGCGGGGCAGGATACGGCCAGGGCGCCTGCGTTATGATACCCCGCGTATGTCGGCCCTGCCCCTGCGCGACGACAAGGCCGCGGGGGGGGTGGGGGGGGGGGGGTGAGGCGAGCTACTTTAATCGCCTGAACCACCGGCCGAAGATCCAGAATCTAGATGTGCACGAGGCGCCCAACACTCACAAATCGCAACACAAGCGCTCCTGCTAATCGGGCATTTTGCTCTGTACGTGTACAATCTACGGGGCGGATGGCTGGCTTTGTCCGAGAGACCGCACGTAGTGGACCGTGCCGTGCGGGGTATCTGCGTTCAGAAGTTCAGAAAGCCCATGCTCGCAGGCCACGGCAGCAGTCATCTGACACCGCAAACACCGTGCACACGAGTCCAAGGCCATCGCAGCTTGAACGGCGATTCCTTACGCACTCGCTCGCTGAAACGTTGGCGACGGGAAACTAAAACAACAACAGGAAAAGGCCGCGCTGCACTTGTTTATGAGTAAACAAACCCCCCCAGGAGGGCTAATGGTGGGCTACCGCTTTGTTTAATCCATGGACCCCAACAATCGATGGTGCAAACAAAGCGGCCGCCGCTTTGGGCCGCTCGATCGGGCCCGACCCAGCCCCACGCCGCCGCGGGAACCGGGGGCGCGCGCGGTGCATGCGAGTCGTCAATGCGGTGGCGCCGGGTTGGTGGCTAGCCCCGGACCCGGAGCGCGCCGCGCGCGAGCACCGTGCGACACCGCGGGAGACGCACCATCATTTCCTCCGACCCGCCGCGCTCCGGCCGCGCGGGCTCCCGCAGTCAGTCCCCCCCTTCCGCGTCCTCCTCGTTTGCCGGCCGAGTCGGAGCGGCGGCCGTGTCCGGGGACAGAGCGGAGGCTCGCTCGCGGGGTTCCACCAGGACCGCATCATGGCCGGGTGCCGGACGATCGGCCCATCCCCCTCCCCCTGCGCGTGTTTCCTCTGCGGCAGGTGGGTAGAAGAATGATTCAGGAGGCCGGCGCGGCTGCGATCCTAGAATCCTGGCTCGCCGTGGGGTCCCCCTCCCGACCCGCGGAATTTGCCGGATGCTTGCTTGGTCGAGCGGCTTCGGGGACGCTTGCGCGGCACTTTAGCTTTGTTTTGTTCGCTGGTGTGCGCTGATACGACGGGCATCCATGGTTGGATGTGTTGCACGTCTTCTCGGAGATAAACAAAGACGCCTATGTAGATTGTGATGATGGGTGTCTCACCGTGACCAGGAGAATTTCTCTCTAACCTTACTATTAGTCACAGGGGACAAAAAAAAAATGAATGCCGTGTAGACCACGGGCATAAACACGTCTAATGTACGTCGTACAGTGCTACTACAAAGGTACCACAGCGTACCAAACACTGCAGAGTTTACCCGCAGCGAATCCAGGTCCAAGCGAGGCTCACGCTCTCCACGCTTACCGCACTGTTTCTGACATCGAGGACCCACTACCCGAACAGGCACAGCAGGTATTGTTCCGTCTTCGTGCTCCCCCGATACGGTAAAAGCAGATACAGGCCACCACATGTTTCGGTCACTCTTCCTACTTTTGCCTCGCTCAATGACCGTGTGGACCCGCATGTAGGTTCATACACACTTGGCCTGCGAAAAAGTGCATCCACCATAATTACTCCTCCCGACATTAGTCTGTACTTCCATCAGCATAAAAATCATCAAAGAAAAACTTTATGCATTCAACGCCACATGTATGCTCTGGATACCGAAATTCCCTTTTCGAATCCGGAGGGCTTGCTTCATCAGAGAAAAAGTACCACGGTACTCCACTGTTTCTGCCACATAAGCCCCCAGAACTATCCCAAAATTCAGGATAAGAGCTCAGCTTAGTCACACAGACGCTACAGCAGATGGAGATGGTCTATGACTTCGCAGATTAGTCGACCTGTGAAGGTGTTTTCTTCAAGTGTCACATCTGCGAGTCCTGTATCACTTAATATGTTCCAAACATTCGTTTCAAAAAAAAATATCCAAACACACCAACATGCATCCTACTTCCGATACAATACAAGATCAGTGGCTGCCCTTTACTCCTTCTGACGATCCACATTATCTTCTGGATTGAAGAAGAAAGAGATTTTTAACGAAGCATATTTTTCTCGCATCATCTGAATACTTGACGCGGCACATTTTCCAGTCGTGGGCTACTTTCAAGTTTTAACATTGTCTGATAAATACAAGAACAGAACTGTAGCTGATCCGACACGTGTGCAGGTGATGACTGCTGATGGCACGTACTACTGCAAAACCTTCGGGCCTTGGAAGAAAGAATGCAAAAGGAGCACAATGGAAATCTTAAAAAACTCCCAGGCTGACATACAAAGCAACAACGAAAAGAAAACGAAGGCAAAACAACACACTCTATAACCCACGCTGTCCACCTGCGCTCGGACACCCACTCCACTCACCGCACCCATCCACGGCGATGGCGCCATCCATGGCCGCTGCTTCCACGCTTCTCCTCCCCGTCCTCCTCCTCATCGCCACCGCCAACCACTGCGCCGACGCCGCCGACTCACCCTCCTCCCCGGACGCGGCCGCGCTCCTCAACCTCTCCGCGGCGCTCACGGACCCCTCCGGCTACCTCGCCACGCACTGGACGCCGGACACCGCGCTCTGCTCGTGGCCGCGCGTGTCCTGCGACGTCGCCGACAGGCGCGTCATCTCCCTCGACCTCTCCGGTCTCAACCTATCCGGCCCCATCCCGGCCGCCGCGCTCTCCTCCCTCCCGCTCCTCCAGACGCTCAACCTCTCCAACAACATCCTCAACTCCACTTTCCCCGACGAGATCATCGCGTCGCTCAGGAGCCTTCGTGTTCTCGACCTCTACAACAACAACCTCACCGGCCCGCTACCGGCGGCGCTCCCTAACCTCACCGACCTTGTCCACCTCCACCTCGGCGGCAATTTCTTCTCCGGCAGCATCCCAAGATCCTATGGCCAGTGGACCCGTATCCGCTACCTGGCCCTCTCCGGCAATGAACTCACCGGCGAGATACCGCCGGAGCTTGGCAACCTGTCGACGTTAAGGGAGCTGTACCTCGGCTACTTCAACAGCTTCACCGGCGGGATACCGCCCGAGCTCGGCAGGCTGCGGGCGCTCGTCCGGCTCGACATGGCCAACTGCGGCATCTCCGGGGAGATCCCGCCAGAGGTGGCCAACCTCACGTCGCTCGACACTCTGTTTCTTCAGATCAACGCCCTGACTGGGAGGCTCCCGACGGAGATAGGCGCAATGGGGGCGCTGAAATCTCTCGACCTGTCGAACAACTTGTTCGTTGGGGCGATCCCGGCGAGCTTCGCGTCCCTCAAGAACTTGACTCTGCTGAACCTCTTCCGCAATCGCCTCGCCGGCGAGATTCCTGAGTTCATCGGCGAGCTGCCGAACCTCGAGGTTCTGCAGCTGTGGGAGAACAACTTCACAGGCGGGATACCGCCGAACCTTGGCGTGGCCGCGACCAGGCTCAAGATCGTCGACGTGAGCACCAACAAGCTCACCGGCGTTCTTCCCTCCGAGCTGTGCGCCGGCGAGCAGCTGGAGACGTTCATCGCCCTGGGGAATTCGCTGTTCGGCGGCATTCCGGACGGGCTCGCGGGGTGCCCGTCGCTGACGAGGATTCGGCTGGGAGAGAATTATCTCAACGGCACGATACCGGCGAAGCTGTTCACGCTGCCGAACCTGACGCAGATTGAGCTGCACGACAATCTGCTGTCCGGCGAGCTCAGCCTGGAAGCCGGGAAGGTGTCATCGTCGATCGGGGAGCTCAGCCTGTTCAACAACCGATTGTCCGGCCAGGTGCCGACCGGGATCGGTGGGTTCGTAGGACTTCAGAAGCTACTGCTCGCCGGGAACAGGCTGTCCGGCGAGCTCCCGCCCGAGATTGGGAAGTTACAGCAGCTCTCAAAGGCGGACCTTTCCGGGAACTTGATTTCCGGCGAAGTGCCCCCGGCGATCGGCAGATGCCGTCTGCTCACATTCCTGGACCTCTCGGGCAACAAGCTCTCCGGCCGCATCCCGCCGGAGCTCGCTAGCCTCCGCATCCTCAACTACCTCAACGTATCCCACAACGCACTCGAAGGGGAGATTCCGTCTGCCATCGCCGGCATGCAGAGCCTGACGGCCGTCGACTTCTCGTACAACAATCTCTGCGGCGAGGTCCCGGCCACCGGCCAGTTCGCCTACTTCAACGCGACCTCTTTCGCCGGAAACGACGAGCTATGCGGGGCGTTCCTCTCCCCGTGCCGCTCCCACGGCGTCGCGACGTCGGCCTTCGGCTCCCTCTCCTCGACCTCCAAGCTCCTCCTCGTGCTCGGGCTCCTCGCGCTGTCCATCATCTTCGCGGCCGCGGCCGTGCTGAAGGCACGTTCGCTGAAGCGGTCCGCCGAGGCCCGCGCGTGGCGGCTCACGGCGTTCCAGCGTCTGGACTTCGCCGTGGACGACGTGCTCGACTGCCTCAAGGAGGAGAACGTGATCGGCAAGGGCGGCTCCGGGATCGTGTACAAGGGCGCGATGCCGGGGGGCGCGGTGGTGGCCGTGAAGCGGCTGCCGGCCATCGGGCGCGCCGGCGCGGCGCACGACGACTACGGGTTCTCGGCGGAGATACAGACGCTGGGGCGCATCCGGCACCGCCACATCGTGCGACTGCTCGGGTTCGCGGCCAACCGGGAGACCAACCTGCTGGTGTACGAGTACATGCCCAACGGCAGCCTCGGCGAGGTGCTCCACGGCAAGAAGGGGGGACACCTGCAGTGGGCGACGCGGTTCAAGATCGCCGTGGAGGCGGCCAAGGGCCTCTGCTACCTGCACCACGACTGCTCGCCGCCGATACTGCACCGCGACGTCAAGTCCAACAACATCCTCCTCGACGCTGACTTCGAGGCCCACGTCGCCGACTTCGGCCTCGCCAAGTTCCTCCGCGGCAACGCCGGAGGCTCTGAATGCATGTCCGCCATCGCCGGCTCGTACGGCTACATCGCTCCTGGTACATTCCCTTCACAAATCGCTATCCTTATTTTCTGCTTCACTGTTTGCTATACTCAGCTCACTGTACAGACTTTTCCATGTTACTCCTGTCCAGTGAATTCACTGCAGAAATTTTATTTCAAAAAATCACTGCAGAAATTCTTCCATCTGCAAGATTTTACAATGTCCTGTTTGCTGCCAAATGTTACCTGCATTATTCAATCATGCTAACACTGGTTCTGTATATCATGTGGAAATTTGAACAGAATTTTCTTTCAAAAAAGAAAGAAAAGAACCGAATGGCTTCTGATATGTTTTTACTGTGTCCTACACACCCATTGCATCGTACATCCTCTGACCCTGAACATCTGATAGCTGCGTTTCGTCGCTTTGTCGTTTTTAATGGGGGAAGTGTTGGCTGTGATCTTATGTGGCTTCATTCTCCTGTTTCCCAGAGTACGCCTACACGCTCAAGGTGGATGAGAAGAGCGATGTCTACAGCTTCGGCGTCGTCTTACTAGAGCTCATCACCGGTCGTAAGCCGGTCGGAGAGTTTGGCGACGGCGTCGACATTGTGCAGTGGGTGCGGATGGTGACCGGCTCGAGCAAAGAGGGCGTGATGAAGATCGCCGACCCGCGCCTCTCGACGGTGCCCCTGTACGAACTGACCCACGTCTTCTACGTCGCCATGCTATGCGTCGCCGAGCAGAGCGTCGAGCGGCCCACGATGCGTGAGGTCGTGCAGATCCTGGCCGACATGCCCGGGTCGACGTCCACGTCCATTGACGCCCCCCTCGTCATTGAACCGAAGGAGGATGCGAGCTCGGAGAAGCCGCCTCGACAGCAGGAAGGGCCACACGACTCCCCGCCGCAGCAGGATCTCCTTAGTATCTAGAAGTGCCACCGGAGGAATTGGTCGTGGTGGTACTAGTAGTCCTTTGTAGCATCCAATCCCGCTGTTCTTTCAGTATTTCTTGTGTAGCGTTGGAACGTGGCGGTATGAGTGAGTGTGCAAGAGGTAATGTAACATGTAAGCGTGTTCGGGTAACTAGTTTATTACCACTATCACATAAGGTTGATTAGGCCTTGTAATCTCTGTGTCATGTACAAATCAAGCAATTGGAGCTTCCAGTCCAGCTCTGAAATCCACGGAGGGGGGCTCAAGTCGCCAAGGAAAATGGTTTGAAATTGCTAGTTTCGTGCTGCCAGAAATGGTTCCCCTCTGCTGATCCTGCACTGCACTGCAGGCTAACACCAACGCGCCAACGCCACAGCCCACAGGTCAGGGCCGCGGGGGGAGGAGTAGTACGCACGATTGCTGAGCACCTGCCGCTACGCTATTGCTATCCCGCACAGCGGCACAGGAGCAGCGCTGCCGCTGCTGGCTCAGTTCCCGCATGGAGACGGAGACGGGGCGCGTGCACGTGAAGGGTCAGTTCCGCCGTGCCCTTCTCTCTCTCCGGCCTGCGGAGGTCAATGACAGGTGGGCTCACGCCCATGGGCTTCAGAGTTTGAAACATATGTCACCACACTGCTTGCTCTACGATGTCGTCTCGGTGGCTCTGGCCGCCAGGGCGCTCGCTTCGCTTCGTTTCATCTGATCTGGTCGTGCAGCGGCAGCACCCGCTGCGGCGTGTTAGTCCAAGGCTCCATGCTGCGGCACTGTGACACTGTAACTGCTGCTAGAGAGTGCAAGAGTGGCCCGGGCAGAGGCAGCACACCGCGTGATGGGGTGACTGACTGAACACGTAGTCGGAGCTGTGCAGCGCGTACAGTACCAGGGCAAGGAGGCCGCGACGGGAGTGCGCTGCCACTGTTGCTATCCTGCACCGCGAGGCGAGCGAGCGCGGCGAGATTCGTGCGTGCGTTCCAGCTTGTATATCGTATTGTATGGTCAGGTCATTTGTCAATCCTTTGTCACGGGGTCACACCACGGCCGTACGGGAGAAGAATCTCCTCTCGTCTTCGCAGTGGAGACCCGAGCCACCGAGCGGCTCTCGTCGCGTCTCCGGTCACTGGTTTCACAACTGTGAATCTTCGTGTTTCTTACGTGTCCCTGTCATGTTGGATACTAATTAAGAGTATTAAATATAGTCTAATTACAAAACTAATTGCACAGATAGAGTCTAATTCGTGAGACGAATCTATTAAGCTTAATTAGTCTATGATTTGACAATGTGGTGTTACGGTAACCATTTGCTAATGATGGATTAATTAGATTCGTCTCGCGAATTAGATTCCATATGTACGATTAGTTTTGTAATTAGATCATGTTTAGTCCTCCTAATTAGCGTCAAACATCCAATATGATCCTGATAAAGTTGAGCTTCCTACTGGCAGGTAATAATCCAATGCAATGCACTCTCGAACGCCAGGATCCATGTAAGCTGGTAGTGGGGCCGTTTGCAATCGCCTTCCACCAGTAGCGTACTCCTTCGACTTGGACATTTCCATTTACGGGCACCGTTGAGTGGTTCAGCGCACGGATGTGCACGTATGGTCCACGACAGCTCAACGATTCGACGACGACAAAGCCTAAGACAACAACTAACAATGACACTTGTGGTTGTACCCAATACCGCTTTTAAGGCCACCTCAGAGCAACTCGATCTTGTTACCAACAGGACTTGCATTTGGTGCGTAGAATGGTTCCAGGTGACAGGTGAGTGCTTTGCTTGGATTGGATTGGCCTAGCGAGTAACCATTACTCGATCAGTACCTCTGGAACCTTTTTCCTTAGGAGAGAATTTTAAGACCAGGAGCATGTTCTACAAACTGGTCTAGGAAACAGATTGCGCGTCCCGGTGCCAAAATTAAGTAGCACTCCATCCATCCAAGAAATAATGCGATAAGCAAGGTAGACGTGCATTTTCATCTCTGATTACAACGAATCCGATCAATCATTCATTCAACAAAGTGAAAACTGCCGCCCACAATGTGTTACATCTGTACATAGACACATATGTACACAGTTCAATCATTGAGCTGTGCATCCATTGGTGTGGCTCACGCAGACGCATAGACGGCAGGGCATCGAAGACAACGGCCTAGTATAGGACACGCCAGAGCTAGAGGCCACCGTATACTAACCGATCTACTAGCTAGACGAGTAGATGATGAATTCATGGATGGGGACATGGAGCACGCAGCTAAGGACGGCCGCTCCGGCGGCCCGCGAGCCACATCAAGTCTACTTCCCTCTTTAGCCAAGACCCGCGAACTTTTCCTTTTGTCTCGGCTCCGGCCGGCTCCGCGGCCCCGCCACTCCCGGCCTCCCGCCGTGGAAACCATCCACGGGCTCTTGGCGTCGACCGATCGGCGGAATGAAAGACACGGCGTGCAAAAGCAGTCACCGTACCCCGCCGGCAAGCTGTACGCGCGCACGTATAGATAATGGATGTATATATGGCCGGCCGTGGAGCAGGATGTGACACGGATCACGTAGCTAGGCCTCGATTGCCTTGGCAGTATGCTGGGCGCCGCATGCATGAGCCGTCGCCTCCTGCGCCCTGGCCCCTGGCCGTGGCCGGTCGCGTCGCGTGGGAGGGATGGGACTATGGGAGGAAGGGGCGGAGGAGATGCAACGGGCAAAGGCATCGGCATCGGCACCGGGCCGTCGGTCGGTCGATCACTCCATCGACGGAGACGAGATGATGTCGCGGCGTCCTGGCGCGCGCGGAAGCGATCGAGGAGGACGGACGGCCGGGGTCGACGGATGGATGATTCGTGCTTGGACCCGGACCGGACGCGGCGACCGGGCGTGTCGCCTTGCAAGATTGACGAGACGCGCTGTTGGCTGCTCTAGGCTGCCTTTGCGTTGCTGTGCGCGAGGCGTGCCAATGCATCGCCATGTCTCGTAATTTCCCTGCCTTCGCTTTACGAGTCCTAGCCAATGGGGCTGTGCCTAGGTTACCACGAGGGATTCTCTCGCAGCTGTTGTTGTGTCCTGTACTATGTGGGCAGCAAGCAAATGCTTCGTCGTCACGCGGTCTATCGTGTACGTACCACGTGTACAGTTCAGGCTATCCTATCACGATGCAAAAAGACCTATTCTAATCCTTTTATACATACGAGGGAAGCCGTAATAATTTAAAATCCATGCATGGACGACCGAACAAGACGGGAGCCTAGCTGCAGTCAGTAATGTGTGGTCGAGTCATTGTCGTACGGTGTCCGTGCAGGGGCTGTCAGTTTATCTGAGCTGCAGATCCCAGATGAGACTGTGAACTGGAAGGGGACATGGGACATGGGCAATCTTCTGCTCCGAAACGTCTCTCGTTAGCTGTGTTTAGATAGAGTTTAGTGAGGTCACGTCGGATGTTCGATGCTAATTAAGAGAACTAAATATAATCTAATTTTTAAATTAATTGTACAGATGAAGTCTAATTCACGAGACGAATCTATTGAGGCTAATTAATTTATCATTAGCAAATGGTTACTGTAGCTCCATATTATCAAATCATGGATTAATTAGGTTTAATAGATTCATCTCGTGAATTAGATTTCATCTATGTAATTAGTTTTATAATTAGATTATATTTAATACTCAATTAGTATCAAACATCCGAGGTCACCCTTAGTTGTTCCTCCCTAGTAGGGGTTTAGATTAATTGCGGTTAGGATTAGGTCAACCTCTGCAACGCCTTTTGTTCCCGATCAAACCGGCGTGGTGTCATGGAGCTAAACAATGATGGCGCGTGCACGATGATCGTGATTCCTGTGCTCTTTCGTACAAGCTGGTGCGCTTTTGCCGGTGCGATTTGGAGCGTCTCTCTTGACACTCCCGTGATCATAACTGCTCCGTGGTCTTGGTTGCTATTGCTAAATCAGCTCAAATCCTGGTAGCAGCAAGTAACCTCGTTCGCGACACACTTGTGCAAAGTGGTGATGTAGTTCCGAGTCTCTTTGTTCATTTCTATAATATTTCCTTTGTTTTGAAATACGGATTAGTTTAACCAAATAAATTCTTGGATCCACTAAGCAAAGAAATGAAATTTGGATTCCTACGATCCTTCGGTGTGTTTTCTATAAACCATCTGACACCCACAAACACGCATGGAAACCCCCACACGTATGAATGTACCTATCTACATCCTACCCTGTAACCACATCCTAAGATTTGTAAGTTATTTTGGCTTTTCTAGGTTTATAGATATTTGTTGGCGCTGAAAATCAGTCGATGATCCTCAGCGTCGGAAACACAACCCGGGAAAACCTGCTTAACTCCTATTCGGGTTATTGCCCTGGTGCGGTTCGCGCGGCGTGCCAGTCAATCTGACCTGTTGATTGACAAGAAAAGAAAAGAATTAAATTCCAGGGGTTCCGATCGGCTAAATTTCCGATCTATCTTGAAAAGCGTATCAGCGAATCGGCCGATTTACTGTAGAGATAACCGGCTATAGACAGCCGATATCCATGTAGCAACTGTAAATAAACTGCTAGAGCAACCTAAACAACGCTACAAAAATAGCACTTAAAATAGATCTAATCGGCTATGTGATAATAAATAAAAATAATGATGAAAAGCTGACAGTTCGTATCTCAAGCTGGATAACTGGTGATAAAACTAAAACAACAGGTAAAATCTATAATTCTAGTTAATATCGATAACTGTTGAATAAATCTAAACGAAAGTTGGCAAAAGTTTTCTGCAAGGTCGGCTATATGGTTCCTTTTATTCCTTTTCATGATGATATCATCAACATAGGCTAGAATGTTTCTTCGAAGCTGAGTGCTGAACACTATTGCTATCATTCTTGAGAACGTTGACCGAGCGTTCTTGATACCCTTAGGCATTCTTATGAAACAATAGGTGCCGAAAGGAGTGATGAAACTTGTCTTTTCTTCATCCTCTTTTTTCACTCTTACTTAATGAGATCTTGAGAACATGTCTAATAGTGACAACATTTCACTGTATGCAGCGTCGTCTACTACCTTGTCCACCCTTTCCAAGGGGAAATTATCTTTTAGGCATGCCTTGTTGAGGTCGGTAAAATCTATGCACATTCTCCATTTTCCATTCTTTTTCTTAACTGGTACGGTGTTCGCTAGCCATTCGGAATATGTAACTTCACGGATGACATGAGCATCTTATAGTCCTTGTACTTCTGCTTTCACAGCTTGTACCTTCTCTTCTGACATTTTCCGCAGCTTCTGCTTCTTTGGTCTTGCCCCCTTTTTTATTACTAATTTGTGTTCCACTATGTCTCTATCAACCCCTTTAGGTCGCTTGCGGACCACGCGAAGACATCTTTGTTCTTATTCAAAAATTCAATCAACTCTTTTTCTTCATCAGGCTCGAGGTTAGCTCCGATGATTACTGCTCTGTCAAGGATGTCATCATCCAACAACTCTCTTTTGGTTTTGCCATCGGGACTCATTTTTATTTTCTCTTTGTATTTTTTTGTCTTGATGTATGGCCTTTTCTTTTCTGAGGATTCAGCTTCGTTGGAACATGCTAAGTGGTGTACATTTTTCTGTCCAGAAGTCTTACCCTTTTCAATGTCTCGGGCCGTCCGTTGGTCACCAAATACTATGATGAGTTCTTTGAGAGCTGGGATCTTTATGCCCAAGAATAATTGTCTTATTGCAGCATCGAATTTGTAGATGAAACCCCTTCCAAGGATTGCTATGGCAGAACCACCCAAATTAACCTAACTAAAGTGTACTCAACTTTGCCTCACATCCAAACTGACACTTTAATCAAGTCAATCTGGTAGTCTGTCGAGTTATACCCAATAAACCACTTGTTTCGGATCGAAACAAAAAGCATGCTCACATGAAGATCGTCCAACCCGGGGGGAGTTGGGTCAGCCAAGTCAAACTGGCAACCATTTGCTCAAAATCAACATTTCCTGAAAACATAGCCGCGAGTAAGGCTGAGTATACTAATACTCAACAAGATTTACCCGTCGGGTGGTAACTACTCCACCAACTTCTAGACATGCAAGGCTTTTTAGCTGAGAGGTTTGTTTTGCTAAAAGCATCTAAAGTAGGTCCTTACTTTCAAGTTTTAGCAGCAGATTCTAGTAGATTAACCATTCTAGGTAAGCGCCTGTTCTAAGCAAGCAAGTTGAGCAAAAATTTTATTCCACGCATCATCATTAAGATAACCATTCTCTATTCCACTTGTTACTCAGTGCAGAAGTGGATCAAGCAGCCTCAAACTGTGAGGGGCAAACAATTCGAATCAAGTTTTTTAACCTTGCAAGGTGAACCTAATCCCACAACATTGCGTACCACGACGAGTCCACACATGTCAGCCATCCCCTTCAATCCCTAAGCACGTGGTCAGGCCCACTTTCCTTGGATACAATGCCCCACGGTCCTGGAACGTCGTCATACTGGGACTGCACTTGTACCCACATGATGCACCAGGGGAACCGAGTTCCAAAGACAATGGGGAGGTACGCCCACATCCCGATTTGATCAGATACTAGACTTCCCTATCCCATACTAGATATGAGATTAGTACTTTTAAACACTTGACCACAGCTCTAAACACATTTTGACCTTAGCATCTTTTCCTAGACAGACTGGGTAAATTCCACCAAACCAGAACCAAAGCCCGACCATGTCCGTCATCCTTATGGTTGTAGTATAAATAAGCAAGCAACTCCTATAACTTGCGAGTGACAGGAAATCACTCGACTTTTACTGAGTCCCTATTACCATTGCAACTACTCGGCCTATCATGCTAGTGTTCAAACATATGTACCTGAGATCATGCAACTAGATTTTCAATCAACTCCTATGAACTTAAATGCACAAACATAAGTAACATAGGTAGTGCATGAACTTTAAAATACTTAAAAATAGGGTTATACTCCGGGGTTTGCCTTCCTGTTCTAAGTTAGTAAGGAGCTCGTTGGATGCTTGACTGGGCTCTTGCTTGGCCTCAACGTGATGCATCTCAGCAGGTACTTCCTTGGTCATCGAGAGCAGTTCGTACGTTTCGTCTATAAGATTCGCTACTACACAAGATGCATATGCAATAGTTCAAGTTTCCATGCTTTCACATGTAGGATGTAATTCATGAATTACTGTAGAATTGTAAATTGCATTTCAACCGCATTCACCTAGACAAGATTCCAAACTTTCATTATCTTCATGAAGTAAAGTGTGTTGTGATTTAAAACCCGAGGTTGACTTTGATGGTGATTGTGTACACATACAAGGTTTTAACAACCTAGACTTCACAAAAGAAAGGTGGAGGGGGGGGGGTCACTTTAGGGTTGCTCAAAACTCATTTGGAAAGTTATCATGTTTCTGAATTTTTAAACAACTTAAATAAGAAAAGTTGTTTGTATAGACAAGTTCTGCAATTTTTATATAGACAAAAGGTTAAGTTGTTATAACAAATTTGAATTTATCAACTACCCCCAAATAGAGCTTTTGAGGTATTTTTGGACATTTAGGGAATTTGAAATGTTTCCAAAAGTTGGGATTTGGACTTGAATGTTTTTCTACCTTACCAACCTAGCTGCTTGTTTTTCACACTTAGTTCCTTATTTGGCCTTGACTTTATTTTGCCCTTTTTGTGAGATTTCAAGTGCTAAGTGTATTGCATTTTAAACATGACAAGGTTTAAGGTTTGAGTGGGGTTTGAACTCTTAAACACTCCAATTAACTCTTTGCAAAGCACACTAAAACTAGGGATGTTATAGCGAAGCAAGGATAATACATTTCCACGACATCAAATGTAATGTGCTCTGTTCTAGCGTTGTCTAGTGTTTCGAATGATACTAGCAATGTGATTTTTGCCAAGGCTCTTACTAGCTTCCCCCCAAAACCAATCAAGGGTACTTCTGCTGGTTGTAATAGGCGGAGGTCGATTTTCATCTCACTGAATGTGTTTGAGAAGATGATGTCCGTTGAGCTTCCATTATCAACTAGCACTTCCCAATTGTCTAGCCTTCGATGATAGCCTCGATTACCATCGCATCATTAAGCGAGACTGTTTTTAGTTTGAAATCTTCCTCGGTGAAGGATATTGGCATGTGTGCCCATAGTGGCTTAGCTGGAGGTCCATTAGGGATGATTGAGTGGACTTTCCTAAAGTAATTTTGTCTATGCTTTTTGTTTTCGAATTCTAGCGATGATCTGCCTGCTATTGGCATGATCATGCCGTAGGTGGGCAAGGCGTTGGAATTGGTTTTTGGATTTTCGAATTCTTGTGAGGATCCCCTTGCTATTGGCATTATCATGCTGTAGGTGGGTAGAGCTTTGGGATTGTTGTTTTGACTATTATTAGGCTCAGCTTTGGGTATTTGATTGGGTAGATTTGGTGGAGGTAGTGGTATCTCTTGTAGAGGCTGAAGCGCTGCGAAGATTGCAGTTTGCGAGACTTGCTAACTTTGAGACTGAAACCGTGGCGATGGTTACCACATCATAGTGGGTTGGTAGTTGAAGGAAGGATTGGTAAATGAATTTGCGAGGTTAGGTGTATGGGTGGTATTGAGGTTCATTTGTGGATAAACTTGACAGTATGACTGTTGTGGCCAAAAAGAGGTGTAATGGATGGTTTTTGGCACTACGGCTACTCTTTTTTCTTCAGCTATCCTTTTGAAAGTCTTTTTTGTTTCTGGGGGAAGTCGGTCGCGTGGTCTAGTTGCTTGCCATGAAATGTGCAATAACATTCGAGATTGGTTGTTCTGATTGTGTGGCCTCAGGGGTCCTCTGCCTCGGCTCCTCCCCCTGCCTGAGTGGCAACCTGTTTGCCCATTGCTATAACTTGTTTGCTGTTGCTGCTGGGGTTGTCCATTTTGATTTTGACTTTGTTTCCGTGAGGGTTGAGCACCCTCGATTGGTAGCACATGTTGAGCTGGATATGGATGTTGATGTTGTGCGAAATTGTATTTTGGGGTTGGCTAATTCTGATCTTTTTGGGCTTGCCTTCGGCAATTTCTCTCCATTACTCTTTTTGTGGTTCTCATCTGACATGCAGTATTTTTCCAACTCGGCGAACAAAGCTTCCATGGTTTTGGATTTTTCCCTTGTTAGGTGCGAAGCTATCGGGCCTGGTGTTACCCCTTTGATGCAAGCTGCTATGGCTACACTTTCGTCCACATTTGGTGTTTGAGACTTCGATTGTACGAATCTTTTGACATAACTGGCTAGGGGTTCTTTGTCTCTCTGGATGCAGTGGAACAAGTCACTTGAGTCTGTTGTTGCATGATAGAAGCCTTGGAAGTTTTGTATCAGCTCTGTTTTGAGATCGATCCAGCTGGATACTGACTACGGTGGGAGTAGTGAGTACCAGTTCAGCGTGGCACCCTCGCAGGCTATGATTAGGGACTTGGCTAAGACAACATCGTCTCCTCCAGCTGATGCTACTACAGCTTCGTAGCTCCTGAGGAACTGATGAGGGTCATTTTGCCCATTTAACTTTGGCAGTGAGACTCTCTTGTAGGTTGGAGGCTATAGAGCTATTTGCAGACCTATAGACAATGAAGAGCTTTGGTTGATTGCTACATAGGCGCCTGTCATCACTGGCGCATTGTGTCCAGTTAGGTTAGGATTTGCTTGCGGGATGTTTGTGGTGTTCGTGACATATTGCTGTCTCGAGAGTGGTGGTTGTGTTTGCGGTTGTGGTGGCGTGTTTTGTAAGTATTGCAGCTCATCCAACTCCTCTTGCAATTCTGCCACTTAGTGTTTTGCTTGATTTAGTTTTGCTATTTTTCGAGCTACTAGACGTTGGGCTTCCAGTTCTTGAGCAAATCTTTCTTTTTGTTATTTTAGAGTTTCGAGCTGCCTTAGCACCAAGGTCAACTCCTTTTCTGTTGCTCCGACTGGATCATTTGTTGTGCTTGTCTCAGGTTGTGCTTAGTTTGCTTCTTCCACCTCGGCCTTTTTTTTCATAAGTTAGCCTTAACTCTCTTTAATTTCTCTATAGTATCTGTGTCATCTTGAGCAACAGGGACAAGTCTGTTCTCTTGAGCCGCAGGGTTCTCTCTTTCACCCTCGGCGTCTCCCTATGGTGCTGTCTTATTTTTCTTCGTTTATGGCATCGCGGGTTGTTTTGTGGCTAAAAACACGGTGGGTACCTCTGTTGGTGTCAAACAAGTTTAACATCGAACAGATTTAGGGTTACAAATGAAACGGAACCTTCCTTTCAATTGAAAAGTGTTGTCCCTTTACAATGGGGTGGGGCTCCCCTTTTATAGCGATCCATGACCTACTTTACATTTCGAAAATGTCGTCACTCAACCACTATATCCCTAGGATATGCCGTATACAAAGATCATTAAGGAATACGTGTACAAATTGAACTTTTCCACGTGGTCACGCTTCTCACGCCCTCCATCGTTAACCTCAGGACTTCATCCTCGTTCTGAGCTGATCACTTAGCCTTGAAACTTCTTCCACGTCCCAAGCTGAACGTCTAGCCTCGAGGCACCTATTTCATTTAGCCTTGACGAAAAGTCGTAACCTCGAGCAGTTCTCCTCCAAACTTCTTCCCTGAGTAAAGAATAAGGAAGTGGAAGTCCTGTGTTTGGAATCGACTCCGAACACTCGAGGATCAGTCTAGTGGAAGTTAGTCATTATTGTTAGCATTTGTTACCCTCAAGTCCCTCCCGGTAGACTAGACAATGCGATGGTTCAAAGCTTATTCCCCAAAAGTACTTTTTTTTTACTTGCGAGGTTAAAGGGTTTCGTTCTTCTTGTTGCCTGTGTGCAACTTGCGAGGTCAAAAGATTTCACATGCTGGGAACGGCGTTCGAGGGTGCTTAGTTTTTTTTATCCCAAACACGGACCCAGTTCATGCTGCTGGCTATCGCGCAGCAACTCGCTTCGCCCTCACGTCAGGTGGCGACTCCGAGTGCCCGTCCTTCCGTCCGTCCATCGACCGGCCTTGCCACGACGCAGAAGCCAGAATACGGCTAGTAGTGGACCTCCTTTTCGGTACACGCAAGTACACATGTCCCCATGCACGCACGCGCCACACCTGGGCCCTGTTGCTCACCCAGCATCAAGCGCCACTACACACGCCACGCCGGCTGATTCCACAGGAGCAAGCAGCGTGCGCGCCGAACGATGTTCGCTGGCTGCACATCGTCCTCCCCGTCGCCGCCCGCGAAATCATGGGCTTGGGGCCGGCAGGAGGCAGCTAGCCTGCCCGGAAGCGGACCCACTGTTCGTGCTAGCTGCAGGGGAGCGCGCAGCAGCGCGTTCTGCTCGATCTTGTGCTTGGCGCCGGAGCCCGGAGCACGGGTCGTCGGAGGAGAACCACTGTCCCACTGTGTGTGCTGTGTGCAGGCGACGGCTCTCCTCATCTCTTTTGGCCGGTATGGTCACAGGGAGTACGAACACTCGCCCCATTTCTCCTGATTAGCCCGTCACCTATCAGTGACTGATGATCAGCCTAGTGGGCTGCTGGCGCTGCCACATCGTTCACATTCACATGCGCCTGCCAGCATGTCGATTTGGCGTTGCCATTGCCACGACGGCGGCTGTTGGCGACTTGGCGTATGCTGACTCGGCTCCCCGTCCGGGGCGTCGGTGAAGACTGGAAGAGAAGCGAAGGGGACACGAAGCCATGGGCGGATCTGCGGCGGCGTGGTCCGTGCCGAGCGCGAACCCCGGAGTGCGATCGATGGCTACAAAGAGGGCCTCTCGTCGCGTCCCGCTGAGGCGCTGATCCCTTCTCAGGCGGGCAGTGGCAAAGCTCGTTTGTCCCGGAGCCGCTTCTGGGGCTGAGGAACGTGACGTCCCGGAAGGGCCAAATCCATCTGCTTCCGGCTCGTACCACACTACCACTCTACTGTTGTCTGTTTCCTTTCCGAGCACACGCTCCTTTCAAAATGTTTGGTGAATTGCATGATGTCTATCCGTCCTAGCTACGAGTTTGTGAGCAGGATAGGATTATCAGATTAGGGCTCCGGCCGTATCTTCTCTTTTTGTCAACAGTGCCCGAGTGTACTGTACTGAAAAAGCGAGCTGCAGTGCTGTACCAAGATTTCAGCTTCAAACCAGGAGTTTTTGTCATTGTTTACTTGGTGACTAGCTCGTTGCAAGGTCCAACGCTACGTTTTCTGGCATTTTGATAGCCTTTTTTTCTTCTGAAGGAAACAAGGAGTCAAACGTGAGGTGCGCTTGTCACCGAAACACCGTAGCCGGTAGATATTGCCGTGGAAGCTTGCCGGTTGGAATCTACCAGCTGGCGGCTGGCCTGGTGCACCTTTCGGTGGTGGCAACAGTTACGGCCTCAGGCAGGCTTCCGGGCATGTGCGTGCCATAGCAATACACTCCCCAAACGCATCGCTTCAGACTTTCCGTGCAGGCAGGCTCCGAATCCACTGCTGTATCTTCTCTGAATACTGAATCTCAATTAACTAGTGAACTCCGCCATTCCTACCAAGAAATGTCCCCTTTAAAACCTCGCTCTTATCCTCTTCTCCCTGTCACTACTACTGACGGGCACAAAGCCCACACGGACACACGTGCCCCGCACGAACCTTTCGCTTTCGCGCTGCATAACAAAGCCTGCACTGCCAGTTTTTTTTAAAAAACAAAAGAATCTGCAGGGCTCTCTGCAATCTGCAAGACTGCAACCGCCAAGAAATTCCAAAACGAGAGGAGAGGCCTCACCGACCCCCAAAAGCGGCCGTGTGGTAGCCTCCAAATTACTCGTGAAAATCAGGCACCCGCTGCCACAGGCTCCGACCCAGGATCGCGACTGTGCCATGGGCAGATACGAGCGCAGCGGAGGGAGCATGGCGATGGCATGGCGTGAACAATAAAGATGGAGAAAGTTATCAGAAAAATAAGGATGGAGAGGCGGTACAGCGCAAGCGTACCCGGAAATGAGAGCAGCAAGCAGCAGCTGCCTCTGAACATCGCCATCACTATAGCAGAGTGCAGGCAGTGCCTGTGGCTGGCAAATTTCTTCCCTCTGGTGTGAACTGGTGACTGAGCATGAGCGCTGCGCCTGCGCCCCTGCGCGCTGATGCTTCCATGTGCGCGCCTCAATCATGCACGCACGCAGATGCAGATGCAGGCAACCGCAATTCCACGGGGCCCAGCCGACGTACCAATCCTACGTGTCATGTCCGAGTGGCAGCTGTAGCACTAGATTATCAGCTTCGCTTTCTGCCCGTGTTTGCCTGCAGCCACTCCATCCTCATTTCCTGCACTTTGCTTAGGAGCCCTGAGTCCTGACTGACTCCTTCACCTCGTTGATTAAACTAATCGCCTGTCAACCTGTGCACTTGCTTGAGCGGCAGGCAAGGAGTGGGCGCCCGGGGCAAACTTTTTTTAGCTGGTGATGTGAGGTTTGCTGGTGGTTTGGCCCTGGAGGGTCCGGAGGCGACAAGGACACCAGACATTCCATGGCTTCAGAATGCACCAATCGCGGCAAGCCTTTGTGCTAAGCAGCCGGGCAACTTTTTGTCAGGTCATGTGTCGTGCCTGTTTCATCAGGGTTAAACTAATGGCGACATCAACGTACCCGCTCCAGGAACTTTGACCGGAGGATGATGGAGCGTGCGGCCTCATCCCAGTGGGGCTCACATGGCATTGGGAGACAGGGTTGCCTAGCTTCCATTCTCCATCCTCGTTAAAATTAGGGCGCAGAGAGCCAGAAATGCATAGGTTCAAGTTGTTCTCTTCTACTCCAACGTCCAAAAAAGATGCAAGTCTAACATTCTTCACACGGATCAATGAACATATAAAATGAAGTATGTGCCTCTACATCCATGCATCGGTGGGTCCCATATTTAGTTGGAGTTGCATTTTTTAAGATAAATTTCAAATGCTAGAGTTCTATTCTTTCTGGGATGGGGGAGTATTCACGCTCAGAGAGGGAGGACATTGTAATTGTTCAGAAAAGCGAGCTGCATCAGTGAGTGACTGGAGAATAGAACTGCTTGTACTATACATCTTGCATCCGTCGAACTGCTGCGTTCAAAAGGAAAAAAGTTGCCAAGCCGCGCACACTGTTTCCAGATTCCGGATCCAATAATTCCAAGAGGGACAGCATGAGTCCGTAGCGCCCCCTCGTAGCCGTCGCGAGCTGAAGAATAATCAGTGTACTATATTCAGATATATTCGCTCCCCGATGGGCCTGTGTATTTTGCCTATGATGTACTATGTGCAGGCACATGCGTGCAGCATGATCGCGATCCAACATTTCCTGCAGACGACATCATCGCGTCACCATCTTCCTCCCTGTCGGATCGGATGACATCTTTAAATGCTTGTGATCACTATGAATCTGTGGCTCAGCAGTCAGCAACGGTGAATGACTGAATTCAGTGCTGTCACGCTTCATCATGCATAAAGAAATGAAAAGGCGTCGCTTGCAAGCTAAAACAAATTGGAGCTAGACGTATCATGGATCACAATTTGTAATCTCCCGGTTGCAGGAGGCGCAGGACAGCAGGAGAGAACAAGAAGATTGGGCATTCTATCATGTGCATACAAACGCAAAATCGGCAGCTAATTGACAAAAGATATAGCTACCTAGGTCACAGGCATCACTGCGATCCACAAATTTTGTATCTTTGGTCATATGTTTGCTTAAGAAAACAACCTGAATATGTAACCTTGTAGCGAATATGATCTCATTAAACTATAGTTTGTGATTTTGGTGATTGAGTGACAACATAGTTATTGGGACTAATACCTTATCTAGCATGCACCTTGTAGGTTTTCTAAATCCCAAGAATACAAACCAAACCATGGCAAAGTCCAAGGCATGGTATTTTTGATATCCAAATCATGGTATTCAAGTGTCCAAGTTATGGTATTCAAGTGACCAAGCCATGGTACCTAAGATTATTCTACGGTATTCAATCAACCAAATGAAAGAGAAAATGATGATATTTTTGGTATGCAAGTGGCGGTATTTAATTCATAAAAGTCAGTACCATCGAATGATCCGATGGTCCGTCGGAGCAACCATCGGAGCAAGCGTTGGAGCAATTGGTACAACTGAAAAATTAACTTAAGTTCTAGGAAGCACCGGATGATCCAACGGCATGATTTTTACAAGTGTCGGAGAAATTCTTGGAGAAGGTAGAAAAAGACATATAGCACCGGATGATCTGACGGTTAGGAGTTGGAGGCGTCGGACGAAGCATATTTACTTTGCGAAGTTCCAGAGAGGTTTTGGCTAGAAAACCGTCAGCACCGGATGATCCGATGGGGGCATTGGATGAAGCGTCAGATTAATTTTTGAAGAAATTGGGCGCGGGGGAGCCAACAGCTAGTTGCACTAGATGTTCCGATGCTACCCAAAAATACACCATCAGAACATCCGATGGTACACTTTAACTAGCCGTTGGAGCAACAACTTTTTGACGCTTTGGGCTATTTATACCTCCTTTACTCAACCATTTGAGGTTGCTGGAGTGTGCGGAAGTCCATTGGAGATCAAGAGTCATTAAGAATACATCCAAGCCACCAAAAGTGAATAAGTGATTAATTAAAGACTTAGCACAAGCTTAGAAGAGTGATTAGTGCTAGGATAGGCCTAGAGAAGGGAGAGTGCAAGCTGTGTTTGCCTTGTGATCGGTTTTAGGAGTGAATCACAGCCGTACAAGGTGCGCCTGCGCCTTGGAGCCTTCGTGGCTTGCCGGCAAGTCTTCGATCCTCCGGCTTGGTGTGGAGCGGTGTCGACGACCGTGTGCGTGGGACGTGGAGACCCCCTTCCTTAGTGAGAAGCTCTTTAGTGAAGACAGTGTCAAGGTGACTGGAAAACTTGGCGTGAGACTTAGTGGCCAAACCTTTGTGGCAAGTCAAGGGGTGTCTCGGAAGAGACTTGGTGACCGAGAAGCAGTACTCTTGTGTGAGTGCTTAAACAACATGGACTAGTGGTGGCTTAGTACCACCGATATCACGGGATAAATCGTGTCAAGACACTACTAGAAAAATGAGCTCTCATCCCAAGACTTAGTACCAGTTACTTTTGGACCCGGTACAATGTTATATCTAGTACCGGATCTAAGTTTGGGATACCACGACCCTCTAGTACCAGGTGGAGGTTCCAATCGGTACTAGAGGGTTCCCCCGCCAACACTTAGATTTTTTCCCTCCGTCCTCGCACCTCCCTCCACCTTTTCTCCCCCCTCTGCTACCTTATCCTCTTCGTCCCTCCGCTCTCCTCTGGCTCCCTTAACGCTCCTCCTCGCACTCCGATCCTTCTCCTCGCCTCCTTCTCCTCTCACCTCCCTCAGCTCCCTCCACTGGCCCTCTCCCTCTTCCTCAAGCTCTCCCTATCCCTCCCCTCCACCGCCCCCCTCCCTCCCTCGAGCTCTCCCTCTCCCTCCTCCTTCTCCTCCCTCCCTCCCTCGAGCTCTTCCTCCCCGACCTCCCCTCTCCTTCTCCCTCTGCTTGCCCCTCACCTCGTGCTTGAGGCGAGGAGCGGTGGCGGGACGAGGCGTGGCAGCAACGGCCATTGGGGCGAGATCCGGGAGCGGCGGTGACGGTGGAGCAGCGGCGGCGGCAGCGGGCTCGGCGTGAGATTCGGAGGACGATGGGATGGAGGTGGAGGGATGGTGGAGGAGCTTATGATTTAAAGAGATCAGATT
>NC_028458.1:51999436-52013821 GCF_000263155.2 Setaria italica | reverse complement strand
TTGGTGAGAGAGGCATGCGTGTCCGATCGTTACGATGCGTGTCTGAGGTTATATGCTGTTGAAACTATGCATACTCGTCGCGACTTTCTCGAGCGAGCCCTAATCTCGTTTGCGTTCGTTGGAGCAAGTCGGAAAACCTTTTTCTTGTCTCTCTCTCATCCATCCTGTGCTAACTATATTATTTCTCTTGCATCACGTCCGGCGGAGGGTGGCGGGGAGGGGCAGAGGCGGAGGAGCAGGCGGGTGGGTGGTGGGGCGAAGGCTAAGGAGCAGGCGGGCGAGCGAGGCGTGGCCGACGGAGGAGGCCGGCGGTGGGGGTGGCGGGGGCCGGCCGTGGGGGATTTGTTTTTTTAAATTTTTTAATACCCTTAAACTAGTACTAGATGACCCCCCTTTACCGATTTTCTAGTACCAGTTGCACAACCGGTACTAGAGGGGGGTTCCCAACCGGTCATAGAGCTGCTTTTTCTAGTAGTAAGAGTTTGCTTCTCCTCATCATTACCTCTTATGTTTCCATATTTTATACCTGCAACTTGTGTGCATTTACTTTCTTTATGTAGTATCTTGCTAAGATTGGCTTTAGGTTACAAAACTTGTTCTTGATTAGGGATTCACACTAGATCAGTCATAGTTGCACATCTTGATAGCATGATCTAGTTTAAGTTTGATGCAAAACTAGTGAAAATCATAGGTTAATATTTTAAGTTGCTTTCTTTAGATACGAGCGCAGATTCCTTTCGAAGCTTCATCATCCCAAATTCTGAATGCTGTCGTGTTTTTTCTGACGTCGAAATCATCCTTCTCGGAGACAATCGATCGATATTCCGAGCATTTCTTGGTCCAAGAGAAGTCTTTGATTGAGCACGACCGATCGATCACGCATCGCCTGTTTCGTTCCAAGTCCCACAAATGAATCCAGATGCAGGTCATTCAGAGGTGCATACAGATACAGTCCTGCTTGGTCCAGGTCATGACTCATGAGTGTCTTTTTCTTGCTGCACGCAATTCATGTCCCCGTCGCTTGCAAGGTTACGCAACGAGGTATAATTTACAGGTTGACGAGGGCCTCAAAACGAGCCAGTCGGTCATGTTCATGTGACACAGCAAGACGTTACAAGATTGGCAGCCACCTGATGAGAATGACTTCTCCGGGGTTCATGATGGGATCTACTCTGAATCCATCATTCCCAATTTCCCATCCAGGCAAGTACAAACGTACATCATAAAATTCTACTTGTAGTAATGAAATTGCTTACAGACTCGGTACCTATACCATACTGCTATCCAGACAGGTGAATCCTATGCCGTTCATTCGGAAGGACTAGTCATATATGTTAGCTAGCACATCATCAGCTACAACTTCTCCAGCACAGCATCATGTCGCTACGATTAGTGCCCTACGCGACAGCATTGATCGACGTGAAAGAAAACGAAAGGTGGCTCCATTCTTCCAGTCACGTCGAGCAAAAATTAGCTGCTGCTGAAGCCTGAAGGGAAGACAGCGTTCAAGTAGAAAGAAGAGCGGAGAAAAAGCTAGGACAAGAGCGAGTGGCGGTCACTCACTTTGATATAGAATGTCACTACACCATATAATAATAATAAAAATGCCGTGACTGACGTCCTTGGTGACGGAATAAACCCTAGTCTATAGTGCAGGCAATTCTGACGGGAACAGGAGGAATAATCCAGGCACTGGAGAGTGGAGGCTGGAACAGCTAGCCAGTTCCCAGTGGTGCACAGAAAGAAGAGAGCAAAGCAGCATTAGCGCCTAGCACCCCGGCTCCGGCGTAGCGTGCCCCTGGTTCCGAGCTATGCTCGAGAGCTCACGCGCCGCCAATGGCCAGCTAGGGCTCGCTCGAAGCCTATGCCTACGACGCGAGGCACGTCACGCACAGGAGACTCGAGATGGATGTACCGGCTGCTTGTCGTCGTCGCGGCAGGCTTGGCGGTGGCGCTAGGGCTCTAGGATCAATGATGCGTTCGTGTCCGGCTGCAGCTGTGCGATGATTCGTGTTGGAGCACCTGCCCCGGTGTCACGACGAGCTCTGAGCTCAGGTGAAGAGTTTCTGACAGAATGAGCTTTTGAGTCGCTGATGTGGGTGATGCAGAGCTGAATGCTAGGTGTGTACGGTGCTTGTTTTGTTTGGCCAGTCTGGCTCTGGCACGGTATTGTTGCTCTGATACACGCAATGTTTTTTGTACTACCCGAAAGAAAGACGATTCAATTCAAATCCATCATGAAAACTTGTTTGTTTACTTCATGGACGTGGTCCCGAATTCAAATGCTCGAACCATGAACTTCAGAGAGAGAGAGAAATTCAAAACTGGACAACCTTGTATGGAATTGGCAAACGTCGAATAACATAGCCATTAGCGACTTACGTGAATCTAGATGAATTTGCATGTATAGCATGGGAATTCTGAAGAACATATATATACAATTTGTTTGGAGTCGCCCGAAATTAGCCCATGGGCCGCAACGGCATCCCATGGCACATGGGCTCTCCGCTTTGGAATATTGCCATGGGCTCTCCGCTTTGGAATATATGTACAGGAAGCAAACAACTATCATATTTAACTCAGAAGAAAGAAGCGCGCGAACTGAAACATTGAAACCGCGCACAGAATGGAAACTTTGTCAACCACCAACATATCTGCCAACATTTATCCCAGGGCCGCACAGACTTACCACCATAACACAGGTTTCAGGACTCAAGATTCATTTCAACTGCTCACCTCTCAAGCCGCAAACACAAGCTAAAGCATTTCTCTTCTTGTCAACAGGAACTAAAAGGCATTTCCCTTCTTGTACATTGCTGACGATAAGAAACAACTGCACTGTCATTTAAGCTTGCAAGCTGCATTAGCCGAATCCAGGGGGCACCTGAGGACCATCATCATCATCATCATCATCATCATCATCACCTGCTGGGCCTCCCACAGCAACAGGTTCACCTCCATTTGGCTTCCCTTCATTATGATTTTCCAAATTTGGCGGTGACTGCTGTTTCTGCGCTGCTGCTGCAATGTTATTGCGCTGATTATCTCTGAAACCAAAACCTGGAGGTTCCGACAGATCATCATCTTCCGCTTCGCCTGCAACAGTGGTTGGTGTTGGTGTTTTCGCTGGCGAAACTTGTTGCTCTTTGCCTTTCGTCTTCAGCTTCTTGGAAGAAGGCTCAGGGGCCTTTTCAGGGTTCAGTATCCTGTTGTAGACAGCTTCTACGGTTCCCCTTATATCAGTTTCATTGGATTGAATGACATTCCATACCTCATCTGATATTTGACCCATAACTTTTCTCCTGATATGGAAGAGCAGTGTAGCAACAAGTTGAGTTAGTAATCAATATATATTGTGGACATTTAAGAAGTGATAACATTTGAAAGCTTTTACAAAGATGTGGCTCAACTTACCCAATATCTTTATAAATTGCATCAGAAAGGTCTTTTAATTTTAACTTCTCAGATCCATCTTCTTGTAGTACCACTGACTGTTTTACCTCTGAGATGATTTGGTTGCGTAGCACCTCCTGCAAAGAAAGATAGCATGCCATCAACTTATATTAGTATACATCGTTAATACCAGATCTGATGAACAACGATATGTTACTGCATTGCAGTTTTCAATCTACATCTACTGAACAAGATGCTGACCATGCAAGAGGTTATACACCCATCTAGCATGGTGAAACAGATTGTCAAGCATATTTCAAATTGCCCAAGAGACAAGTGATACAATACAAGAACTGTAATTAAGGTGTGATCACAAGAAATCTATCAGATGCGCATTAATAACATGGTCAAAATGACTATACGTAGCGAACTCAGTAATATACCCTTTGTGTCTCAAAAAAGAAAAGAAAGAAAGACAGTCCATGCTTCTAATACAAGGGAACTTCTATGGTGAAGCTCGCATAAATAAAGTCACTATGAAGAGGGCATTTTCATCAGATAGATTGTAACACTGGAACAAAATTTAAAATGAAATTGAGTAATTGGTAATCAGCACAGCTCATGAATAATAATAAACAAAACTTGGCCAAGGCAAGAGAGATGCCTCCCGCTTCCCTGGCTTTGTTCTAAGGCAGGGGAGCACAAAACCCTGGCTGGCCAGAAGCGAATCATAAATAACAAAGCAAATCATGCTGACAACATGTGTTTATGAGAAAACAATATACAGATTACTGTCTCTCACATTTATATATCAATAGATGAGCGGGTAATGTTAATTATGCAACATCACCAGAGGTGTATCGAATATTCCCCCAAGGGCAAGAGCTCTGACATATGACTCAGAACAATTGGTGCCCTCCAGCATTGGCAATGCAGTTACATGACACATGGATTACTGAGGCTACTGATTTGAGTATTTATCTCTACTCAACCACATTGCAGCAGCCCAACAAGGTCAAGCCAGAATGTCAAGAGTCAAGACCATCAGCTCAATGTGAAAAGCTCATAAAAATATTTAACCGTTACTCATCACTAGCTCCAATCAATTGTAACCATCTTTGGCACGGCACTCGCTAGCAACGGATTATTCAAATATCCACTCCATTTATAGTCATAATTAATGCTGCATCGCAAAACCACCGCATGTGTTGGAGTGGCAGGCTGAAACGTTCCCACAATGCCAATACGACAAAAAGGAAAACATCGGTCTTATGGTGGCTTGGCACAAAGCATGTTTGCCTTTCTTGCGCGCCAAATTTCACATACCTAAGGTATTGAAACACAGCTAAGGGAAAAAAATGCATATGCATGTGAAGATCCTCTCGTGATTGAACCTTCAATTTTCCCACGGAAACAACCTTCCTATCCAAGAAACTAACACCAGAACTCACACTATGGTTCACCCAAACAAGACGTGATGCAAAAGGATCTATGTCTAACTCAAGTACCCCTGAAAATGCTTCCTGCCATACTAAACCCACTAGCCAAAACTTTCAATCTCACCAGACTTCTGTAGAAATTCTCCACAGCATCCATTCCAGCCTGGACCAGGGCTCGATCTAAAATGATCCCTACAGAGTCTCGTAATCGCTGTAGGTCTACAGGGGACCAAACGGACGAAACCCTAATCTCCGGACCACCCATCCCAATCTCTTACAATCAAACAACACAGCAGCGAATCAAGTAACGGCGATGAGTGATCCACCGGAGAATTCAGTGAAATGTAGTGGCATAAACGCATCAAAGTTCCACCGCGCAGGATTAGGGACTAGGAACAACGAAACCGCAAAACCTTAGGGTAAAGGATTTGGGGGATCGGGCGTTTGAGGGGAAGCTTACGTTGTCTTTGACCTTCCGAACGATGGCGCGGCGAAGGGCGTCGAAGTCGCCGTCGTCCTTGAGCCGGCCCACCACCTCCGCCGCCGTCGGCGGCCGCGGCTTGGGAACGCTCATGGGGATCGGGAAGTGCCGGCTGGAAGCCTCGATCCAGTTCTGCTGTAAATGGTGAACAAGAGAAATATGCTTGCGAGTTGTGACCATATATGTCTAACCTAGTAACTGAAATTCGAATATACACGTTTAGGACACGTTATTATTGATTATTGATGGACGGACATGAATAAAATATCAGCCGTTGGATGCAATGGATCAGATGGCTAGGGAATTTCCATTTGCACGTAATTGGGATATAAGAATTATGGCTAGGGATCAGATTGCACAGTTTCTCTTTATATTGGCATATAAGAATTATGGCTGATTATTGAGTTAGATTTACACTTACAGCAGCTAATCGGTCCTCCTTTCTTAATTGAGAACGCTGATGGATTTACATTGATCAAAATTCAGACAACTGTCATATGACCACAGAGGAAACAAGAAATAAAATGAAGCACAAGGCAGATTTACATCTATGAGTGGCCAACATCTCGTCCAAAAATTTCACATCGACCTGAGCTCATACAGCTGAAATCATGAGGCAAGTGAGAAACCAGCTAACTCTCTATATTGCTACAGGCATGATGTCTGAAGCTCAGAAAGCACATTCAGACAATCAGTGTAAGAAGATAGTATTAGACTGAACATGCCATTCAGGCTACAGGCATACAGCTCGGCCCGTCTACAATGACTCGATGACAGTACAAATGTCCAGACAATCAGGTCTTTAGAAAACTGCAGCAAACTGAAGGTAATCTTGAGTGCCAATCGAATGTCTTTTGCAGTTCTGCTCACACAGTAAATGTTCAGACCTGGAAGCGAGTGAAAGCTTAACGGCTGAAACGTTCTGAAATCGACTTGGGTATGAGGCTGGTTGTGCTTGATTGTTTCTCCAGCCTGCGTCAAGTAATGGACAATGCTGTCATAATTAGACTAATTAAGAGTGCACGTATATATGGAGCGGTGAGGCAAAGGGTAGAACCTTGCAATCTCTTCCACAGACTTCATTATTTGCTCAGAACTTGTTTCGATTACCTGTCCCCCAAGAATCATCTCATCCAAAATTGTGTGCAGCTGCATCATCAGATATTAGTATGAGCCAAAGAAGAACGGGTGTAAGTAGTACAAGACATCAATATGAAAGGAACTAGAAGAAATGCAAGGCCGATGAAATGAATTATTGGGTATTTTGTCTTACAATTGAGCATTTCTATACATACAAGTCAAAGTATCATTCATTTTGGACACTGCAGAGTGCAGAATGCGGGAAACAAAGGAAAACCAGCACCATATACATCCATGGGTCCAGTGCTAAGGAGACGAATTTTGGCGTAGCGCTCCTTTTGTACTAAGGATTAACTACCAATATCAGCGTACAAACAAAATTATATTTCCTCCTCTTGTGAAGGCCTGAAATTATGCTCCACTAGCCTGGCCCATTATATTTCTTTTTTCAAGTTCTGCGCAACTGAAAGGTGGCAAATTAAGGGGAAAGACAGCAGTCATAATCGGTAGGCAGCAGGTTTCCTAGTTTTGAATTTATTGCTTAAATACAGATTCAACTCCATGGTTAGATTGTTTCTGTCTATTGTAAGCTGATCTTATAGGTTTCTGATTGCCCTCTACATAAAGATGTGTGCAATTTAGAACCAAGAAAGCAATGGAACAAAAAAGTTTCCCTGTGCATCTCAAGTCTATTCCTCTGCCTAACCAAGGCCTCTCCCTTACAGATGCCCTCCTTGTCTAGTGCTATTCTTCTTTCAGGCCATTGTCATCCATACTCCTGGCATGTCATGTACTAAGAGAAAACCAGCCATTTGAAACCTATCTGTATTTTCTGAAGTACTGATGCAAAAGTTACCTCTTCGTATTTAAGGTGTCCAGGTATTGCCGAACTTCTGTGGCCACTAGACTGACTTAATACCACATGCTTCAAGTCAGATAATGATCGTGTAATTACAATTAAGATAACTAGATGGGTAGCAAATAGTGTAGCTATTCTGCATAACAGATATTATTGGAATCAGGCATTACTATACTGAGACTTTTGGATTTGCACTGTGGATGACTTGTGCATCAAAAGGCTAATTTAATAGAGATAACCCAGTTAATCTTGAAAAGTTTTGATGGATTATCACTTATGCATTCCACCTTGGCTGCCCAATGGCATGCAATATGCAAATGAAGGATCGATGGTAAATGGAACCTTCAGCAGGAATACAACCATGCATCCTTTATAGGCGAACTATCTAGAATAAAGGATCAAATCAACAGGATTTATGGCACCTTGTTGAAGTTAAATACAATGTCAAGCTCGCATACATTCTTGAAGCATCTGTCCAACGTTTCAACAAAAACTGTGCACAAAACAAAGGTCATGTAGAGTAATTAATCTCCTTGTTGAAGTTAGACAAAAGAAATCTTTCATGACAGCAGGGGCAAAGCAATGGTTAGCCCAAAGGGAGCGCTGGTTCTCTTATAATTGGGCTAACTTTACATTTTAAAAGCTGTTAAACTTGTACTAACTTTAAGACTACTAGGCTAAATTTGCATGATTTTTCATGGGCTGAAGGGGTGTTGCAGCACCCCCCCCCCCCCCTAAGTATAGCTACCATGTGACACTGAGATACAAGATGAACTTTCTAGCAGCTAGACAGAATTGATGGACAGAGAAGAATGTTGAGAACGTGCCACTCTAGTTACATCACAATCACAGGTACTTATCAACAGAAAAAGATTGCATTGCAAATACAGAATAGAAAATTACAAGAAAGGATGTTTGAATACTGGAACAAGCATAGTAGATAGTTAATGATTATGTACTAAGACAAGTCAAACCGATGAATATCATGATAACACACTGAATATGATTTGTTTCCTTATGCAAATGAGAATGCCTTCCTCTTTGATTAGGCAATAACACATTACCTGTCCAAGTGTCAATTCTAGTAACTGAAACTAAAAAAATAGCATCAATAAGCCACGTTACCTTGTACAAGATCGAGCATGGCGAGTTCATTCTCAGAGCTATCAAAGACAAAAACAAAGTACAGTGTAGCCAAATGCTTGTACACCATTTTTGTTCCCTGAAACTCGCAAAGAATAGAATCAACCTTTCTGACCTTCACCAACTTGATGTCGATAATATGAGAAAATTTAACCTAGATGGGATCTTCGGACAAAATCCTAAACCTAGTATGGAAAACTTACTTTACAACATCTGCATACCCACTGAGCAGTTAGCACAGTTTAGATTACATACAGATGACTGTGATACCGATCTGTATATTTAAAGCCAAGGAAAACAATTGGCTTCCGATCAATTAAAACCTAATTATTTATATCCATCGCTAGCATTTGCATAAGATTTACTCCTATATTGGTCATTACCGGGCCAAAGATTGCATCGACCTCGACGAAATTGCTCACACTGTCAGGCCTTGCTGAGAGTACTGCAACAAGAGACTCCAAAGCTCAAAAATAGCATCCATACAAAATTGGGGAAGAATCGGGGAAGCGAACCGTACGTACATTGGAAGACACCGCGGACGAGGTCCTGATGCTTCTCCGGTGGCTGCAACCATGAGCCGGAAGAGGAAACGAATTAAGGTAAGGAAATATTCGATTCACTAAAGTAATCAACTGAGCACGAAAGGATCCATGAATGAAGCAGTGCCTGATCTCGGTGAGGAAATTGACCGAGCAGTTGTCGGCTGGTGAAGAAAGAGAGGGGAGTAGTGTTTGACTGTAGAGAAGAGAGGCTCGGAACCTGGAAATTGTAGAACTTGAGGAGGCGGGGCTTGGCCTGGGTGCTGATCACCATCACCGCCTGAATCATGGCCGGCGACGACGAGGCGGCGGCGGCTGTACCTGGAAGAGTAACGATCAGATCGCGAGCGCTAGTCAGCAGAGGAAACCGACGGGCAATTGCGGATCATAGAAAACTAGAGTATCAAGGATATAATGAAAAAATTATCATCGCAAGCGCCTGTAGCTCAGTGGATAGAGCGTCTGTTTCCTAAGCAGAAGGTCGTAGGTTCGACCCCTACCTGGCGCGTCAGTATTGTTAGCAATTTTGTTTCCTTTTTATTAATTTTTGTTTTGTTTTACTAGTAGTTGGACGTGTTTATTCTTTAAGTTCGTTTCAATATTACAAAATGTTGATATCAATTTAGTAGCATTTTTAGATTCACGGTGTGCCCGGTAAAATGATTTATTTTAAATTGTTTGGATCAATTATGTCGATTTGATCCTTGTAATGATTTAGAAGCAGTTTTGGACTCTCAGTTTGCTGGATAAATAATTTTAGTCCCAAGTTGTTTGTATCAGTTTAGTAACAATTTTAGACTGTAAGTATGCTTGACAGAATATTTATATTTATTTCACTTTTAGATATGATGCGTTTCAATAATGTAGTGCGGCAAATCCACGACAGGCACAGCGTGAGGATATTTCCATAATAAAATCCCAAAGAACCCAACATATATGCAAGCGAGGCACTATGGGCTTCTTTGGTTGAGGTCCTGGCAAACCTGCCTGAACCAGGCAGCGATTTCAGGCGTCCGATTTCGAGCGCCTGGGGCTGGATCGAGCTGCCTGGCTCCGCCCAGGCTGGAACCAAGCAAGCCCATATATCTCCAACAAAAGATGACCGTGAAAAGATCTTTCACATTTTTTTTGTTGCCAATCTATATGTTAGGCAAATTTCTTGATAACAAAGTCATGCTTTATTTTTGTGGAAGCTGTCAAGATTGGCTCCGATCTTATGGAAAACAATAGGCCTTCATCCTATCCCCGGCAGATTTTAACAAGTTTGATTTTGACTTGTTGAATCTTGGTCGTGGAAATTCGCGAGCATAATTTTCCGTCACAAATTCTTTGTGGTGGGCAATATTTGATGTGGACTAGTGGGACTGCCACTACCTAGTTTGAGATCTTGGTCACAAGGAGGCAGTGGATACTCTTTGCTGCCCAACCACCTAAATTCACCGGTCCTATTTCTTTTTGTGTGCGTGTTGCGTGGATGACTGCTGACGGCAGTCTTCTGAGACATCTAAACAACAACACATCCAGCTGAAATTTTGAATCTCAGGAGAATATGACGCGTTCGTTTTTTTCCCATTTAAAAGGCTTGCAATATACAACATTAGTATGAATTAAATCCACATTAAAAATTTGATAATCAGTTACGTTTGACAATTTATTCGCTTCTTTATTATGAGGTGGGAAATTGGGAACGGGAGAATGCTCTCTTTCTCCTCATGGGCTTTTCTATAGTTTTCTCCTAGGTTGCTAGAGGGACTTTATGCTGTCATGCATGAAGCGGTGGTTTTGGACTCTGGTGTGCATTGTGTGAGGTGTCAGTTGAGGGATTTCCGGGTCCTCAACTCCACCCAAAAAAAAATCCCTTGGATATATAAGTAGTAGAAGAGAAATTCTCTGCCAGGCCTGTACCCTACCATCACACTAAAGAACTGAACGCGAGAGGGACTGAAGGAGGGAGGCTCCCCTCAACTTCGGAGCTCAATCCGGTAAGCAGTTGATGACTCTGTCCCTCTCTGGTCTTTTACTCTGCTGAATTCTCCTATTTCAAACTATGGACAGAGGTATCATCATTTAGTTGTGGCTGCGGCTGTGGTTACAGTTCTGTCACACAATCGGAAATCCGTTTCTTGTTCTTTGTTCTTCTGGGAGCTTGTTGTCTATGCAGTTGTGGATGTAGAGTTCACTGTTCCACTGGTTTCTGTATGAAATCATCCGGAATTAGAGGCACCGATCCTAATATTGAGGGCAAGTTTGATTTCATCTTCGTCTTCTTTCATGCCCCATGTTAGAAGGCTGAAAAAATCTTTAATCTGCACAGATGACCTCAAGGTTTAGCTAGAGTTTCATCTGTAATATGTGAATTTCCCGACAGTTTCCCTGCGAATTTGTAGATATGTTCATCCATTATCCCCTGAAGTTGAGACGCAATTTACGTACCACAGTTAATCGCTGATCAGTGCCTGTAATACTAATATATCCTGCCAATCTAATTACTGCAATATTTTTTTGTGCAGATGGAATACTCTGCGGTGCCCAATTCCTGATTGTTCAAAACTGTAATCTAATCCTATCGCCTCATGTGAACAACTCAGCGACTGAAATTCTCTCTGAAGCATGGGTGAAATTCCCGTGCCGGAAGCTGCTATGGCCATGCCGGAGCCGTCGTCTTGCCTGACCCTGCGAATCTTCTACCTGAGGGTGAGCAGGTGCGAGGTCGACGAGTCCATGGCTGACACCCTCATCCTCACTCACATCCCGCTCACCCCTGACACCGACCTGGAAGTAAGCGGCGCCGATCGGAAGCCAAGCGTCAGCAGCGGCAAAGGCAGCAGCACCGTGACGTGCTCCCTCCGCCGCGACCGCGTCGACTCGAGGTCGGAGGAGGCCACCTTCGTTAGCACGGCGTCCATCAGGATGTCCGGCAGCGTGCGGTTCGAGGTCCAAAGCAAGGACGAGCGGCTCCTGGTCGGGATCCTGGAGATGTGCGATGCGGAGGGGAAGAAGAGCTGGGTGATGAAGTGCCAGGTCGCGACGCAGCGCGGGTCGGGGTTCCTGAGGTGCGGCTGTGGTGGGAGGGAGGCGAAGCCGCCGGCGGTGGAGGTGTACGTGGCCGGCGTGTCCCGGGGCACGCCGACCGTGTTCACGAAGGCCATGCAGCTGCGGTTCAGGAGGCGGCGCCAGGTGAAGGCGTTCATGGACCCGATCCCGGAGTGCGGCGAGCAGGCGGAAGACATGAAAGAAACGCCTCCGAAGCATGGACCACAGGTGCGTAGTTATCTGATTGACAGATTCTGATCACAGAAGACCCAATCTTTGTCTGCCGATTAGTATTGCTTTGTACAATCTGAATCCTGATCACATTGCCTTCATTCCGTTCGTCATTCTTTGGATTCAGAGAAGTTTATTTCAGTATCCACTCTGAACTGAAACACCTGAACCGCTTCTGCGTGTCGCGTGCAGGAATCGGAGTACAGGTGCTACAAGCCCGACCCAGACGCGGACGACGAGGACAGCCTCTACCTGAAATCAGCAGGGCTTGACGACGACGAGGAGTACAGCGAGCTGTCATGGTTCACCGCTGGGGTGAGGGTCGGCGTCGGCATCGGCCTGGGCATCTGCCTAGGCGTCGGCATCGGTGCCGGGCTCCTGGTCCGATCGTACCAGTCCACCTCCAGGACCCTGAAGCGGCGCCTCATCTCAAACCTGCTCTGAACCCACGGCAGCTTGAGTGCTCATCTCCTAAAACTTCAGCGATGGCAAGTGACAAAAAAAATGTAGATGCTGAAACGTTGTGCACGCTGTGCCGAATGCACCTATTGTAGTATATCCCTGTGCGGTCGGTATGGTATATTGGCAGTGCGTGTGCCATGGTGATGCTGCTGTGCTGCCTCTTCCGACGACAACCAAGCGGCGCGCCGGCAGCAAGCGGCTGCCTGGTTTTCCCCAAGTGGCTGACCTGAATCCTGATCGATTCAAGGGGAATCGCGTCATGTCTGACATGTTTGTGTTCTGGCTTTCTGGCGGAGCTGTCTGGGCATTGGGACTTTGACTTCGGCCGTCCGGTTGGGCCCACGGGCAGAGACACATATGTGCGCGCACCAGGACCATGCTGCGGATCGAATGCACTCCTGCCACTTGCATCGAGATCGATCTCTAGCTGCTCGGCGGCAGCTCGAGTTAAAAAAGGCAATGGCGATGCGCGTCCGGGAGCTGGGCACAACCGCCACGTCGTTCATTCGCCGGGTCATAGGCTCATGGCGTGCGAGCTCAGCGCGTCACCTGGTGATGGGCGAGGGCGGCGCGGCCGGCGGACTGGAGATGGCCGTGCTACCCACCTACCAGGGTCCAGGGCCCGGCTGCACGCGGACGCGGTCTCGGCGTCGTCGTCGGCTTGCGTGTGCCCGCCCGCGGCGCGACGGCGAGGCTCTGTGGTGCGCTGACCCGCGCCGTCCAGAGCAGGGGGGACGGAGGAGGCTGCGCGGCAGTCGTGGAGACCGGACACCGAGAGGCGGCGGCCGGTGCAGGCTGCAGTGGTGCTACTGCTAGGCCGCCGCCGAACAATATACATCGTGATACTGTGTTCGTCCATGATCTGATTTCCATTCAAAAGTTCCACTGATGTGCGCGCTTCTTCGACAAGTATTATGGGCTCCTTTGTTAGTTCGAAAAAAAATTATATCTTCGATCTCCCTATATCTTCGATCACATTTGATCGTCGCGGATTACGGAACGTGAGACGGCGCTCAGCTTTTTTGTTAACTTGGCAGTTGGCGTGGCAGTAAAAAAAAAAGTGAACTCAGCGCAGGAGGGAAAAAAATCCCCTCAGGATTTGAAGGGCAAGAATCAGAGTTGAAGACGGAAGCGGTCCGTATTGGGCCTGTCTGGGCTGTCAAAGGCGGACCATTTTCCGTCGTCTGCGTTTGAGTGCAATGGGAAACGTAGGCGTTGCTAAGGAAGTTTAAAACTACTGCCAGGTGAAGCACCTTTTAGTTTCCTGCTACTTCTCGATACTACAATAATATAATACGATGTTTGCTATTATAATTTTTAATGAACCCATATAAAAGGGTTGCATGACTAATTACGTACTTAAGCAGTTAGTAGGGCATACTCTATTCTTAACTAATGTTTAGGACAAATAAATTAGTTCAAGAGATGGGTAGTAGGGGGTGTTTGGAAAGAGGGTGCTAAACTTTAGCACCCCACTTTTAACACACTTTTAGCACTTGAACTTTCAAACAGGGGTGCTAAAAGGTGAGTGCTAAAATTTAGCACCCTTATTTTCTTTAGCACACCTAAAGAGTGCTAAAAAGTGCTAATGGGTGCTAAAAGTGGTTCCCAAGCCCACTTTTTCCCTAGTTGCCCCCTCTCTCTCCTCTCCACTTTTCACCAAGCCAGTCATAAATGAGGTCAATGTAGTCATTTCTCACCCAGATGCTAAACTTTAGCATG
>NC_028458.1:51992320-51999336 GCF_000263155.2 Setaria italica | reverse complement strand
AAAGTTTAGCACTTGAGGTTCCAAACAGGGCCGTAGTTTACTAATGTGCTTGCACTTGGGGTGCTAAATGTTAACCGGCTAGTCCCAGATAACTCGCGCTATGTTAAAGAAGGGTGGTTAAGCATTGATTAGCCACTGCTGCTATTCCTACATACCATTTCCCATTTTCCCTCTACTTTCTCTACTGCGCAGCAAGCACATTAACGGAATATGGCAATTAAAAAAGTAGCCTGCACAAATTCATGACATTCTGCCTCTCCCTCTCCGAGACAGAGTCCCACTGAAACTAACAAACCAAAGACAGCACCAGCAAGGACAGGGACACAGCGTAAACTCAGGAAGAAATGGCAGGTGCCCCGCCTTGCCATAATTCAGAGACGTCAGGTAATCCACTCCAGAGACCTCTACGAAGTCGAGGTTTAAGCCCCCACCACCTAATGGCGACATCACGGTTTCCCTTGCTAGAACGCAATCGATCGTCGATGGATCCGTTTCGGTGCTGGCAATCATCGTAAGCCTCGGAGTCAGCCAGCTAGGCGTCCCGCGACGCCGACCACCTACCCACCAGCATCGCTTGGCCTGGATCCCAAGCCTTTTTTTCCTCTGCAACCGCCAATCGATCTGGTATAACTGATTGGGCTACGGAAGGACGCCGCAGTTAACGACAGTGCCGTCACGTAACTTTCAGACCGATCAAGGCGGCAAGGATTAGGTGCATTTGTTCACGTTCCACGGCTGATTCCGCCTTCATTATGGTTGCATCAACTGACTGTACGGTTCTATTTTACTAGCAGATGGCCCGCGCAAATAGAACGGCTACTTTCTAATACTAACATGAACAAAATATTGCCATTGTTTTATCCAAATTGCTAGTACCAAAACATAATTTTTTTACAAAATCATTTCTATGGCGTGAAACATGAATTTATAATAAAATAAAATATCTTATTTAAAACATATTTATATTTATTCAAAGTAACATATTTTTATCTTGTGACGTGAATTTATGTTGGAGGGCTTATTTGGTTTTAAACAAATCTTGCCACACTAAGGTTAGTTGATTTTGATACAATCTGTTTGGTTGTAGCCACAAATTATAGCAAGATTCCTCTTCTACCAGCTCGGTCGCACATATCAGTGATTAAAATAGTGTCGCAAGATTCTCCTATGCAAATCAAAAGTGTGGTATACAATTTGACGAACTAATTAACTTTAGTCAAGTTTGGCAAGAAATTGTGACAATATGTGACAAACCACACATATTGCAACGCATTTAGTCCGTTGCATTAGGCACATATTGCTACCATTTTATGGAAAGGTTGCAGTACGACCCACCGCCCGTAGTTATGGTGAGATATTATATATTCTTAGATTTTATGAAGAAGATATGGGTGAGTTAGAAGTTGAAGTAGTCTGTTATTGATAAGTTCATATTCCTACTCAACTCAATTGTTCCAACTGAGCAAGCTATTTGACTTGTCTCTTGAATATTTTATTGAGGATTGTGGATGCATTCATTGGCAAGTTGGTCAAGCTGCCTTTCAGCCACTGTGGCGTTGCATCTTTACTTTTTGCATAGGTTATGTGGTGTTGAGAGGTCGACCTTGTTGAATAATTTTCTCTACTAGCTCGACCGTTGTATGCGGCAACGGCTTAGCATAAATCCCACTAGCTAATCTGTTAGTCATCAGGAGAGTTGGCGAGCAACAGGAGATCATGGAGAATGAGTAAGTCTATGTGGCTTAGGTCCCGGTTAAGACCTCGTTGGTAGGCCATTAACCCCTTGGTTGCTTCTGTATTAGCTAGTCAGTCTTAGCTAAGGTCGGTAATGGCTTTGATAGGATCCGCACTGACACTAAGGTGATCGTGCTACGGTACCCTACTTGTGGGTAAAGTATACACCTCTGCAGAGTTAAAACCTATTCGAATAGCCGTGTCCACGATATTGGACGAGTTACGGCTTGATCACATAACTAACTTTTGGAGATGGATGATTTTCATGGCATGTGTTGGATTTTGGAAGTGTCCGACAGTTGTGCCATGAGCTACTGTGGACGGGGAGTCTGATAGCATTAAAACTTGGATCCTTTGTATAGGATTAACCCCACTCAATTATTCGGTTACTAAAGAAATACTTTGCAAAAACCCTTTTGAAAATAAACCCCTGCATGTGTTGAAAATCTAGCTTTATTGCAAATAAATCTTAGCCTTATCCTTGATATATCATGTGCATATTCTTAATTGTATCCCTCTCCGTGGATGGGGTTGGACTTGTTGAGTACTTTTGTACTCACCTTGTTTTATTGCTTCAGAGAAAGACCCGGACTTCGTTGCCGAGGACATCGAGTAGGTGGTCGCTTCTGCACCCAACGTTACCTGTGGCGTAGGCCCTCTGCAGGATGCTTCCGCTGGCGCATAGTCCCGAGTGTTATCTAGGGTTCATCTAGATAGTAGCTTGGATCATTACCGTTGTTGTTTTACTTAGGGGACGTTTGGATACCAAGGATTAAACTTTAGCCCTATCACATCGGATGTTTGGATGCTAATTAGGAGGATTAAACATGAGCTAATTACAAAACTAATAGCAGAACTCCTAGGCTAAATCGCAAGATGAATCTATTAAGCCTAATTAATCCATCATTAGCGAATGGTTACTGTAGCACCACATTATCAAATCATGGACTAATTAGGCTTAATAGATTCGTCTCGCGATTTAGCCTAGGGGTTGTGCAATTAGTTTTATAATTAGCCTATGTTTAATACTCCTAATTAGTATCCAAACATCCGATGTGATAGGGGCTAAATTTTAGCCCCCGTCTCCCAAACACCCTCTTATCATTTTGGTGTGGCTTTCTCGCCCGCTCCCTCAGAAGTTGTACGGTTTATAAACCATCTGTTGAATAAATGTATTATCAACCTCCTGGGACTAATATTTATATCATATTCTCTACTTGTGTGGGGACGCTTCAACTGGCATGCACCATTGACTGTTGTCCCACCGATATTCATATGTTTCTCTTTCTTAAGGCCTTTCTTCATCCGTTACTTAAAGCCTCTAGTTTCAACTACTCGTTCCGGTTTCTTTGCATTTGCTCTATTTACCTGTCTTCTTGTGATCATCGTCAGGATGGAAATCCAAGGCACATTAGATCTCCTTGACTCCTCTCCCTTGTGGCACCTCAGCAATTCTATGAGGATAATTTATTAAGGTGCTTATGCACTGCGCACTTGAGGTAATCGCAACAGCCAACAGGAGTATCGTCTTGGAAGTTTTATCTCCAACTTTAGCGAGGGGCCTTTGAATTCTGAGTGGTGCCCATCATGGGGCATACTATGTAAAATCTTGGTGGCCCCAAGTGATTTCGTTAGGTGGCCCCAAGTGATCTCGTGGGCCAACTGACAGTCCATGCTATTGATCCTATTTATGAAGGATTTCTTCATCGTTTTTGTTAATAGTCATAGCTTGTTTGTCCTCATAGACCATAAAAGAACGTTTAGGTCCCGTTTGGGTTCCTTCATTTTGAAGGAATTGGAATCTATTTAATAGAGTAGGCTAATTTACGTTGGAATGTGGCATTCCACAACTTTCCAAAGTTTAGATATAAGCCTATCTTAAATTCATGGGGTGGGAGATGGAAATTGATTCTATAGATTATGGTTATTAGAATGGAATTCAATTCTTATAGCACGCTCTTGGACTCGCTTCTCTATAGTAGAAGCGCAGCATATAAATATCTCTCCCATATCACCAACTATAATATACAATTATATTCCACGTACAATTATATTAGCTTAATTAATTTGTGTCTAAATTATGATTATTAGGATGGAATTCAATTCCAATGATCCAAACGGGGCCTTAAAGGAATTGGAATTAAAAAATCACTTCGTCACGCTGCTCCAACGAAAGACAAAAATAATTTTTAAAGATAAAATTTCTAAAAATGTTGATTTAGCCTTGCACGCTCTCTTTCACAGACACTTTGCTCCCCTTGCCGCGGCACTTTGATACATGCCAATTTACCACAGCCGCTCGCTTGCCTTGCTCGCTACCACAGAGTGCTGCATCTCTGGCTCACCGCTTTGATGCATGCCAATTCACGCTCACTTGCCTTGCTCGCTGTTGTATGTCGAATGCATCATCTTCCCATGTGCTTCTTCTAATTTTTTCCTCTCTTCCTTCTCATCTAAAGCAGAGCAAGCGTGTAGCTGTTGTCCAACATGAGTAAGGGTGTTTGACTACCGCAGCCCGCAGCCGCTGGAGGCAGAGCGCGATCTCTGGTTGGTTTTCTTTGTTGTTTCCTAGTTCATCATTACCAGCCTAATCAAGAGCCTTCGCACCAATGTTCTTGGAAAAAGAGCCTTCGCACCAAGAAGCCGAACCCGCATTTTAGCTTTGGCATGTCGGTAGTAAGAAAAGGCCAGAAGTTGATCTTCCCACCGGGGATGGAGTCACTAATAGCGGGACTTTATCATTTCGCCGCTACGGTTCGATTCCACTGTTGCCATCCATGTTTGGGTTTTCGCCTACGGAGCTTCATTTTCTATGTTGGCTTTCCCTTGTCGCCTGTCGGTGGTCAATTGCGAAGTCGTTGATCCACAGGCAATGGGATAACCTGGTCCTTCAGGCTAGAACAGCCACAGAAAATGTATTTTTATCCCTTTTCCATCGGTTCGGTATATTGAGATTGATCAAAGCAAAATAGAAGTCCTACGTCACCCATGTGTCCAAGGTTGCACCGTGTATGAGCAATCTGTTTCTTTATTTTGTGTTGCACCTTGTATGAGAAATACGCTTCTTTATTTTGCATTTTTTTTAATCCAATGAAAAGTACGCTGCCTTGTATAAGTCTCTTTCCATATAAACTAAAGTACGTTGTTTCTCAATCGTTGGCCACATAATGCACATATTTAGTACAATCAGGATCCAATACGCACGTCAGTTGGCTTTCTTTCCTTTGATTTTTTCTTGCCGCAAAGTAGACATGACCTACACCTTCATGTTTATTTTGAACAGAGGTTTCCTTTCTTTTATGGTTAATAGTATTTGATACTTCTATGGTTAATAGTATTTGATACCGACTCTCTAGGTTGATCTAAACCGTTGAATCATCATAAAATTCTACGGTGCACATTTTCTTCTTCCTTTTTTAATTATGGACTATTTGGAATAATTTGAGCCATTAGATCATCATAAAATCCAATGGTGCGTATTCTTTTCTTTTTTCTGATCAATGTGGTAATTTCTAAGTCCTCTCGACGAACGTGGTGGTTTCTTTTAACACTATTGTATTAGGATAATAGATAGATTTCCTCCCATGATTAAGGTTTTGCATCAAAACGAGGGTGGAGTCCTTTCTTTTTGTTGCGGCATTTCTTTGCTGACCAATTTTATTTAAATACTAAAAGCTTCGGTTCATCAATTGTTTGATGCAAAGTCCAGCCCTTGGTGCTGCATTATACAAATTGGCAGTAGCGCGTCTCGGAAAAAGTTTTCTTTTTCAAGGTAAATATATACAACAACAGCCGTTTTTTCTAATGGTTTTGGGAATTCGCTGAAAATACGATTCCTCTTGTGCTACTTTCTGTTCTTTCCATCATCTCCCTCTCGTGAAGCAGATCGACAAGCTTGGTCTCTGAACGCTAACCAGTCAGACTGTCAGAAGCAGACTGAGCTCTTGGATGCCCCTCAGGCTCAGGAACCACGGCAAGTGCAGGTATGTACAAGTGATGGGGTAAAGAACTGACAAAGGTACTTAGGTACCAAAGAATCTCTCTGCGTGTCTTTACCTTCAAGTTACTCTACTCACTAGGCAAAGTAAACAGGGCTGCCGCCTGCTCTGCATTGTTTGGTGCACACCCTGACACCCGTGCCTACTCTGAAGTCTGAACATGCATACTGAGACAAGTGGTTTCAGAAGAAAGCTCCTAGAACTGTAAATTGTCGGTAACTCTCGTTACCGCGTTAGCTTTGTTCCCTGTCGACGCGGTCGCATGATCGTTGGTGATCCCGGACGGCGCGACTAATTGCGAGCCTGCGAAAAGATAGACCCCGAGGGTCCAGTGCACAGTCGTGCCCCAGGCAAAAGGCGTACGACGACTTCGCAACACCCCCCAAGGCCCCGGCCGGATCGAGCTACCCCTCGAGCTCGGCCATTAATCCCATCCGCCGGCGTCGGCCGGTCACTCGACACCTGTGCCACCGTGCGTATGCCGCTGGCGTACGTGTCCCTCCGGCCGGCCGGCCGAGTCGCCATCGCTGCCACTCTTCGTTAGTAGGTGTAGGTTGGCATTATGAGCGTCATACACGGCGAAGCTCATGTCATGGTACGCTTCGTCGCCTGTTGCACCCTGCACTGGTTTCGAGTTGCATGCATCTCCTGCATCTGTCGAGACGTGGTAATCGATCGGCTAATCGACGAGCAGATGATTGTGGATGCGCTCGCGGAGATGATCATGATTGACGCACACGCATGTGACCGAGCAATGCGTTTGACCAGTGAGATGAGGTGGTGGCGTCGGTGACCATTCATGGCTGCGTGCGTGGCGCGGGACTGATCGACGCGAGCTGAGCTGAGCCCGCGATCCTTTTCAACGGCGTGTCCGCATCACCCCCCCCCCCCCCCCCACCCTCAAGCTCCTCCAGCTCTTCACCAGCATTCGGCGGAGGACACGCCAGCGACGGCCGACGGGAGGCTTTCGCGCTACGGACGCTCTCCCATCCTGTCCGCCACCGCCTGCCGCCGGAGACAAACTTTCTCGCCTGTGATGTATCAGTAGCTACGCCGCGCTTCCCGGTTGCTCCTCAGCGCCGTACGTTGCCTCGCGCCCACCGCCCCCCTCGAGTCGCATCTGACGTCTGTCACTCTGTCGAATCTTGAAGAGGCTGACGATCGATGCACTACCTGCGGAAGTGAAATCCATGTCTGCAGTTGCGAAGTGGACACTTGAGATATGACCCACAGGATATGTCATCACTGCAACAAATCGTCTCAGAATCCAGTGACACTTGCTAA